>NW_024366480.1:6885759-7298336 GCF_014805655.1 Passer montanus | reverse complement strand
GGCCGCGGGGCCGCGCCGCGGGAGGTACGGGGGGGGACGGCTTCGCCCCGCCGTGCCGCGACCTGAGCGCGTGTGGGCGGGGAGCGCCCCGCGCCGGGATAAATAGCGCTGTGCCCCGGCTGACAGCCCGTCCCGGGGCGCGCGGGGCCGGCGGCAGCGCTCGCCCGCCGCCGTGGGCAGGCTGGGGGCTCTCGGTGAATCCGCTCCGCGACCCCGCTCCTGCCCCGACGCGGGTTGTGATTTTTCTCTGTCTGTTTGATTTTGGGGAGAGCTAGAGCAGAGGAGGACAAGGGGAGCTCGGGTCCAAGCTTTTCACCTCTCTCTCCCCGCAGCACAGGGGAGATGCTGGAAGCGGCGGTGAGTTCGCAGCGCCCGAGAAGGGCGGCAAGAAGCGTGTAAACTCCTGCGGTCCCCAGCGGCAGCCGCTGCCCCGCGACCCTCCGCCGGCCCCTCCTCGCCCCGCACGCCGCCGGCCTCGCCGCCCCTCGCTGCCGCCGGAGGAGGCTGCCCACCCCAGCGGCCCAGGATGCAGTTTCGCCTCTTCTCCTTTGCCTTGATCATCCTGAACTGCATGGATTACGGCCACTGCCAGCCCGGCCGCTGGAGACGCAGCAAAAGAGGTGAGTGGCGCCGGCCGGGGCAGCTGCGGGAGCTGAAAGCAGGAAGGGCCGCTCTCCGGCAGGTGAGCCGCGCTCCGCTCCGCGGGCACCGGACCGGCACGGGGGGCGGCAGCGGGGGCGAGCCCGGGGGCGCGGGGCCGTGCCGGCGTGGCGACCGCTCCGCGGGGCTGCTCGCCGCCGTCCTGCTGCGGAGCCGGGAGCAGGAGCAGCGGCGTGGACGTGAGCTCCGATGGGAAGGGACCGGCCGGAGCCCGGGGCAGCCGGGGACGAGAACGCCGAGCGGTGGGGCACGGCCCCCGGCCCCCACGGCGTGTCCTCCCCCGGAGCCGATGGAGCCGGGGTCTCGCTGGGAGCTGCCCACCACGGGAGGGGCCGCAGCGGGCAGGGAACGTCGCTGATGTCGCTTTCGCTCCTCGTCCAGCGGCTGCCCGGGGATCCCTGTTAGCCCGCGCAGTTAGAGGCGTGTGTCCACGGGACGGACTTTGAAGCTGCTTTCCGAGGACGTTCTCGAGGCAGAAAGGCGGCTGCTCCCCTCCGTCCTCCGGTGCCGCCGTGCCGCTCCCGCGGGGCTTGGCCGCCGGGAGAGCACCGCGCCGTGCCCGGCTGCGCCGCCAGCTTTGCTGGAAACGTGCAGACCCCTTTGAGGAAAAAACATAAACGGTGCGTTGGGGCTTCATCGGTTTCCCTAAACGCGGATGTCGGGATGCCGGAGCTTTGAGCCGGAGCGGTGCAATATGCCAGTACAGCTCCCGTGTGGACGGAGAGGTTACTGCAGCAGCTCCTTCTGGCTGGCAGCCTGGCCGAGGCGTCGTCTGTTTCTCTGTTAATTTTTTTTTTTTTTTGGGTGATGGGGAGGTTCACCTTATTATAAAATGTTTTATTATCCACATATTCTGAATTACTAATTACTTTTCTATCTCTTTTCCTGTTATTTTCTCGGCCGTGCATCCCCTTCACATTTCTAAAGTTTGCTGAAAATCAGGTGGCTCAAGCTGCTGAGAAATTTCTGAAAGAATTGCACTTTTAGTGGTATTATTTGGAAGGGGAGGGACTTCCAGTGTTAAGCTGGTACAAATAGTAATAAAACTGTGAGAAGAAAATAGTTTGCACTTTCGTGCATATATCATCTTCAGAGTAGGTACAAATAAAATTGTAAGGCAGTTTGGTTTTGACGGTTTCCAGAGTTTAATTTATGTGTGTGTGGCTAAAACGATAGCAGTCCTTTAAAGTGACCAGACTATCTGTGCTAACAAAGGGTATACTGTGTCTTTAATTAAATGTGGAACTACTTAGAGTGCTGGCTAGACAGCGGAGGGTGATAGTGGTATTTCTGCTTTACAACAGAGCTTAAGGGCTGCATTGTGGGAGTACTGAAATGAATAGACATCTAACTCAAGTTGTGTGAATTGTCCTCTTACAAAAACTTAAGCTGGTTTTAATTGATCTCATGTTCACTGATTGATCCTAGACCAATTGTTGTGCTTGTTGAACAGTTGGCTTTTCCAAAAGAGATTGATTTAAATTAGTTTTTAGTTTAATTATTGGATAAATACGATCAGTATTGACAGTTGACTTACTGGCTCTGTTTTGTGCTATCACCTATGGGTTTTGTTTTGGGCTTAGAAGAATGCAGTCTTTTTCAATTAATAAGTATAAAGAAGTAAGCATAGCCAGTTCTAAGCACAGAAAGCACAATCTAAGAATGTATTCAAATTATAATAGGTATTTGCCATGACACATCCAGTCTGAAGTAATGCTTTCGTACAGGACTCAAAATTCCAATAATTTCACAATTTTTCCATATCCCATCTGCAAATAATCAGGCAGTCACTGTGGGGTACTGGCAGTTAAAATTTCTCTGGCATTCTGTTTTGTCTGTTACATGATCTCAGATGCTCCATAATATCGTTTTCTTAATGAAATACAATTTTTGGCATAGATTAAGTCTCCTGTGTGGTAGGAATCAATTGCATTCAGTCTGGAATTATGGGCAAATATCATGTGTAGCTGATTTTTTAAAAGCAGCTAAATGTAATAAACTTAAAGTGTATATGCCTGTATTGGCATTTGCTTGGATTTGTTGCTGATGTAGAATACTCTAGTAAAGAAGACTTAAGTAAATTTGGGGAGATGTTCCCAGAATTCCTCATTCACCATCTGCTTGCAACCCTTTCCCAAATCAAGGCTTGCAACATTGCAGTAGAAGCAAAATAATAAACTAGAGTTTAGAAAGTGCTTCCTACCTTGCATTGTTTTGTTAATCAATGTCACTTCACTAATTTTTTTTTAATAAATATGTAATAATCAACAGGCTCTACTTATTCCACTGCTGCTCTTAGTTACTTTTTCAGCTCATTAGGGTATTGCTTTACATAGTTGCTCAGAATAGAACCTTACTTTCCTTAAGACTGGAAGCCAGTGCCCTGACCAGAATTAAGGCCTTTTAGCCTTTCCTGCAAAAGACATTTGAAAGCTACTTAAGGGTTACCTAGCTTAAAGCTCAATGGTGTAATATCACTGCTGGTTTAGCCTAATCTTTCCTCTTCTTGTTGAATCATGTAACTTGATTTTTTTGTTTCCCTTGTAAGCCTTCTTCAGTGAAAATTTATGTTTATTTTTCAGATTTCTCTTTAGCAATCAGTATAAGATGGGCAGCTTCATGTCTTGACATTTCACTGAATATCGCAGGGTGCGTGAAAGACCAGTGGTTTTTCCCTTTGAGACGTAATGAAAACAACTTTTCCAAAGAGTACCACAAGTCAAAATGGGCACATAGAAATGGAGACTCTCAGGGAGGTGTGGTGGCAATTCTGCAAAAGTTCTGACAGAAGAGAGTATAGGGATCATTATAAACAGCCATCAAAAATCAGATGCTAACAATATTCCCCAAGAGAAAAAAAGTCAATATGATAGCAGTGCCTACGTTGAGGGGAAGACTCAAGAGTCTACAGAGAGGCTCTCTACAGTTGGTAAGACCAATGTGGAGTAATAAAAAATGTGAATGGGTCACATTCACACAGTCAAAACAGAAGTTCTGTATATCCAAGAACTCAAAACCTGTGGCTGTAAAATACTTGTCATTCCATTTAGTTCCTGTTCATGGAGTGTCATGAGGGCTAAGATGAATACTTATCTCCTAGATGCTTACACTCTGTGTTAGAGGTACATAAAGGTGGAACACCTGTGGCAACGAGTGAATAATGAGGGACAGTGGTGATGGCAAAATATCTACAGGTAGAAACAGGGGGAATACCCAGGGCAGGAAATTTCCCAGGTGTTTCTCAATATAGCTTTGTGCACAATGTTTATTGAAGAATATGATTATATGGAAGGGCACAGTCACTGGGTTCAAAATTATGTCAATTAAATTTTTATCATCTTAATATAAGATGGGAATCCTGACCAGAAACCTGTTATTATAGGAAGTTGTTTCATGGATTTTCAACTAGGAAAAAAAATCTGCTTGGATATTGGGGATTGTGATTTAGCTTTCCTAACAAGCTATTTACCTGGGATAATCTTGGAACCTGTCTCAACTGGACTGTATGGCCAAACTTTGTGAAAGATAGATGATTTAAGCATTAGGGAAAAAGAAACTCTGTTGTATATACTTGACTGAAACAAATACCACAGCTGCTTTTACAAGGACTGTAGTAGCTCTTAAAGAGTAATTTATCTCCAAAAAAGTCACACTATGTGACTTTTAATTGTCTAACATTATCCAACTATTCTAGCTGTTATTAGCTAGTGTATCTTCCTCTCTTTGAGGTTGAAACATGTTATGTTTGAAGGACAGTTAACTTTTTTGTCTGCAGGTTAAGACTTAAAATTCTATGTGGAAGCAATACTTTTAAGATATTTTTTTTCCTCAGGTGTAACATTAAGCAGTTGTAACAGAACCTGTGAAAGAACTGAGTTGTGCTACCACAAGTGGTAATTTTCCAGGCACTGATGATCAGGAGAAATGCCTCCTATGAGGAACATAGCTTCCATTCCTCAGACCTGTACTTAGGATAGTTACTGATCATTCTTTATACATATATTGCTATTACAGCAATTAGAATATCCTAATGCTGTAACCATTGAAAAATTACAACTTTTAAACCTTTGGCTGTTTACATTTATTATTGGGTACATCTGAGGAAGTTTCTTAAACTGCCAGAAATCACAATTTCTGTGTGAATGACTGAATACTGAACTAGCTGATGATGCAGTGTTAGTGAGGATAAGCATTGCTCAAACAGATTGTGGAGATTTGCAGGAGAATGCTCAAAGCACCAAGAGCAGGATTCACTGTCAAAATAGACATCTAAGTTTAGGTGTTTGATTCAGCTTCTCAAAGTTGGTTTTCAGTGGTGCTTATAATATTTAAAAGATATACTTTTGGGCTTGGTGTGTACAAGACTGTCTTTAGCAAGCAGGATATCTTGGGGCAGGCAATGCATTTGGCACCTTTGGGTGTCCCAGGACTATTACTGGGGAAGCTAGAACTGGGGAGCATGTTCTGGCACAATGTTGGGTTGTATTTGCCTTTCCTTGCCTGAATCCATCCCTTTAGGTTCCATTATAGGTCACTTGAGTTTAGGATGCAGGGCTAGATGGGTGTGCCTGATCAGATCTTGAAGTCTGTGTACATGCTTTTACGTTAAAACCTGCTGTAAGATTTACACTGTGATGAAGAGCTTAGATTTGTATGCTTGATAAACTTGTTTTAACTGTCTATCTTCCCCTTTTGGGGTATGGAGGGGATACACATTCCTTTTGTAAGCCTTTTCTAAGGCTTGGCTGAAAACTCTCACTAAAGCAGCTCAAAATGCATGATAGGTACTGAAAGTGAGTTTTTACATTAATATAGGGACATTATGGTGATAAAAGCAAGAATGCAGTTTCTCGATTCAATGTGTTATTTACAATACACAGGCCAGCATAATTACTATGTTAAAGTATGTTAGCATGGTGTTGTTTACATATGCTGCTTTTAGAAATATGGAAAATACTAAATTATTTAAAAGGTAGTAAGTGAAAGAGGTGCTTGCTATCAAAATTCAAAGAATAAAGAAATAGAAAAACCCAACAAAGAAACAGCCCTTTGTTTTTCTCTTGCTCTTTCTGCCAGGACTGACTACCCCATGGAGGCCTGCATTTCATTTCTGATAATCTAGCTATTTTTTTAATACCAAAAACTTAAGCTAACTAAAGGAACTTTCTATTCAAACCTGCAAATCGTCACAGGCTGAAAATGTTGCCCAACTTGCCATACCTCCAACTTGAAAACTTATAAGTCACCATAACATCCTTTCCAAAAATGCATCCCTGATTTTGATTTCTGGGGTGGGATTCATGTGACTACAGGTAACTGTCTGGAGCATGAAGGGCTATGTGTTCTTTTATAATTGATCTAGTTGCTGCAGTCCATCAAACTGTTGGTACAATTTAACTCATCCTATGGTAGATGCTTGCCTTTGATCAGATAAAGCATACCCCTAACTAAATAAATATAAGATTACTTGATTACCTTTATCTGTAATTGAAGAGTAGTTCAGCTGCACGTCTTCAGTGTTAGCCCCTGAATAAACTGAAATCAGCCCTCAATGAGAAAGATCCACTACCTATATTAAAATTAAATGTTGGTGCAGCTCTTAACTTTAACAGATACAGTCTCTGAAAGTTCTAATCTCTCCTGTATTAGAGATTGATTTAGTTTCAGGTATTTTTTAATAAATTCAATTCTTCAAGCATGCCCTTTCTTTTCACCTCAAAGTTTTGTTCAGGCACAGTTGGAGAACCTTCTGTATTTGTCTAGGCTCCAAGTATTTGCTAATCCTTTTCTTAGTGAAGAGCATGACTTCATAAGTATTGGCTGTTGGTAATGCACGAATGTAACAGCTTGATCCTTTCATCATGGGCTGCTTTAGAAACTGAAATTAGGTGCTGCCGTGGTTTGTATACTCATTGTATTTGTAGTACGTGTTTAGCAGATGTAATGCTTTGGTGTCAGTGTGGTGCTGCAAAGCAATTTTGTGCAAGAGGAGTAAATCTATCACTTTTTGGGACAGTGGTGGTGAGTTTAAACCTGTTCCTAAGTAATTTTTGTTGTAGAAGATGGAATAGGCTTTGTATGACATTTTGATACTTGGATTCTAACTAATACATTTTAGGAAGGGAGGTGTTGAAGTGTCACTTGGATCTTGCTGGTGAGCACCATAAGGCAGATGCAGAGCTCTCTTTCCTGCCTACATGGTGGCCTTGTCCAGGCAGCTCCATCCATGAAGACCTCTTACTGGTCAGACTTCAGTGTTACCCTTGGTGAGCTTTGCATATCTGTGGGCAGTAAGGTCGCTTGTAAGTCTGACTTGAATTCCAGCTGTGTCACTTTATTCTCTCTATATGTGGCTCTTGTCCATTTTTGCTAATACTTTTCGAAACTCTGAGGAGAAATGAAGTTGAAGTGGGTCAGGGTGGTGGTCTCTGCAGTGCATGCCCCAAAAAGGCAGATGGTGATACAACACAGTGTCCAGCACAGGAGAGGCAAGAGTGAAAGCGTAAGTTTGCCAACACTCTAATGTCACCTTTCTGATGAAGTTTCTGCAGTGGAGGGGGTAGGTGGGTTGGAGGAATTACAAGAAATTGGTATTTATACATAATACTATTTCAAAATAATTGGTGTGAAACTTGTGTTCTGAACATGGAATGGAGATAACAAGTGTAACTTCTGTGAAATTATGGAATGTAATGATATCTTGCTCTGTAGATCTTCCTTTGAGCCTAAATGGATTTGAGATTTTAGTTGTATATTCTTACTTATGTCTTAGTTACGTCTTAACACTTTGATTTTAAACATCTGCACACATCTCTGACCTTTGTCTGTCAAACTGTGGTCCATGGAGCAGCTGCTAGCATCTTCTGGATGTGTAGAGATCACACTGTCTCATGCTTGTGTTTCTACCTAAATACCCTTGAATGAAACACTCCAGTGAACTTGTATAGCTCTGCTTTAATCTTATCCTATTTTGCTGCAAGTGCTTCTTACTTAAATTCAAATTTAAGATTAAAATTTGTTTTTAGGAGACAGCATGTGAAAGATTGGCAGTTAAATTATCTGAAATTTCCTCTTGGTAGTGAATTTGAATGTGCAAACTGTGAAGTGCAAAAAGATATAAAAGAAGGAATAGAATTGTGGTGTGGACGAGATTAATTATCTCAAAAGCAGAGAAGGAATTAGCATTTGAGGTACCTTGATTATGTGATCATTGGGTGGTTTTTAAGATCCCATTTTTAAGATCTGGTGAGAAGTAAAAAAAGCCTTTACATTCTTTTTTTCAGTAATTATACTGTTATATATTTCTTTTTGAAATACAAATTTCAGCAGAGCCAAGTACTTGATGTGTCTCCGAGATTTTGTCCTTTTGTGAGGAAATGTTGTCTCCTTTCCCTCCTTTTTTGTCGATTTTATGGGATGATCATAAGACTGTTACTAGGGAAATGTAAGCAATTACAGGTTACACACAGAATATTTAGAAGAGGTGTGCAGTTCTGTAATTTTGTTTCAAACATCACCTCCCTGCCTACCGCACTTACAGTGGAATTATGTGTGTTATTTGATAAGGATAATCAAAAATCAAATCTCATGTACAGTTAACATAGATCCAAAATATCCAAATATGAGAGTACTTCTACTGTGTCTTTCTGTTTACAAAAATATTTTTTCTCGCTAGGAATTAAATCTAAAAATAATCAAAATCATATGGTCTAGGGACTGAGTCTCAAATTTACCTTGCAGAAAATTTTGTCTATATTTTTTGTGAGAATTGTCAAGATTTTCTCCATGATCAAAACTGGACCCAAACATAGATGTAGAGAGATGGAGGAAGGGACTTGGAAGTTAAGTAATGTTTGTGATGTTGGCTTTTAGGTTGGTGAAATTTTTTTAAATCACTGGACCATTGCATGAGCACTAACTCCAAAGTAGACCATGTACAGCAATGAAGACAGTGTTTGTGCCTTTTTATCTTGGAAGATACTTGTACTGCTTTTACACTGCAAAGGGACAAGTGTATTTGTGTTAAAGAATTGCAGTGGTGCCATGAAATATAAACTTCCTGATCCAAGCACATTATTTTCTTTTTTGAGTTGAAATGCTGGCTGAAATATGTTGCACACAAACATATACTCTGCAGTAATGTATGGTCTTCTCAGCCGTATGGTTGCCACCTTTGGAATACCAAAAAACCCCAAGCTAGCCACATCAGACAAACGGCTGTTGTGCATGCACAGATTAATCTGCACGTGTATAGCAGCACTGACAACACCCATCACATCCATACCAAAACATTATGGGCAAGATGGAAACAACTGAAACAGCAACTGTGCTTAGTAAAGATAGATGTTACTGATTTGCTCTTTTTTCTTTCTGGTGTTACTCAAAATTTTTGGTAAATACCATGTGTTTTTATTACAAACCTTCCAACTTAGTGTTTCCAGTGCCAAGCATGTGGCTGTGAATGGGCACTAAAGTTCCATCATCTTTTGCTTTACCTATGTTGAGCTGGTACTTAAGCATCCCAGCTGAGGTGAGGCCCTGCCGTGCTGGCCCTGCTGACATGACAGCCTCTGAACTAAGGTCACCAGAGCAGAAATCAGAAATCTGTTCTGGATTCCCTTCCCATAGCAGACATGTTCTTTGGCCCTTCATGCAAGCTAGTTCAGACTTGGTTCCCATCTCAGTTTACACAATGCACACTAATAATGGGTTCAGTGATGGGCATGGGTTCAGTTTTGACTCAGCACGAGTAGCTGTAAGTTGGCACAATCACTGCCATGCACATGAAGTGCATTAGGTTCTGTTCACAGCACAACACAGCAGCTGCTGGTTTCAGTTTTCTTAAAGCTTTTAGCAATTATTGTGAAATACTTACAACTAGCCTCTGATCTGAGATGCTTCAGTCTTGCAAGAAACCTAAACCTAAAGAGCATTTCACAGAGCATTTGCTTATTTATCTGTTGGCATCAGCTTATGTGTTTTACTTTCCCAGGGACATTCTAAGAAGGTGGTTCTACCTCTAAATTTGCTTTCCTATCTTCTCCAAAATGGTCAGCGTTCTCTCCCCTACTTTGTTGGCACTCTGAGACATCTGAGGGAAGGCACCTTTTGGAGTAGGGTAGCTGTGTGCCTTTGCTGTTGTGATGTACTCCTGTGACAGCAGGACTGTTGTTAAGTTCCTTGCCTGGGCCATACAAAATATGCCTGGCCTGCAGACATCTGTCTTTTTGAAGTTGTTCAGCAAATATTGATTGTACATGGGTACAATCATTATTATACATTAGATGTTTAATTTTACCTGACATGGTTCAGTGCTGGGAATTCTGCCTCCCTGGTAAGAGGTTTCCTTCAGGATGTCAGAGGGATTTCTTTTATTGTTAGTCTTCCTACCTGTGAAGCTTGCGGTTCATATCTGTGTACATCAATGAAAATGGTAACAGAAAAGAAATTTCTCTTTTCTGTAAATGCCAAGCAGCTTTCCAGTGTGAAGTATTATGGCAGTAGAGATGTAAATAATGCCAGCATCTAATTGAAATGGTGCTTCTAGACAGGTGCTTTGGTTTCCAACTCTGTGTTCTACAGCACTATTGCAATATGCTGGAATGCAGCATCTTTGCTGATGCTGAGAGGACACTGGGTCATGATTTCTCTTTTTAGCTGTAATGGAACTGCAGAATTACAAGTGGTTATCATAATTCTTTTATTAGTTGCAGAGTTTGCTGAATTTTGTCTGTGGCCTTCAAAGTTGTTTTGGAATTCAGTTTTAGGAAATGATTATTTTTTTGTCATGTTTAAAGTTACTTTTTTTTTTTGTTTTCTGTAAAGCTTACTTTGACTCCACTTTACCCTGGCTTTTTTTTTTTTTGGTTGGTTTGGTGTTTTTAATGGAGATTCTAATAGAAGTAGCAACTATGACTTTGTGATGCAAAATGCATGGTGTGAAACTGAGAAGAAAATCTGCAAAATCTTACATTTAGGGGAACAGAACTTATAGACCACCTAGTCTAGTTCTGTACAGATGTGGAGTAGTGAAAATATATATATTCCTTTTGAAGGATTCAGGTAAAGAAAAGTGACATGGAGAGGAAGAAGCAGCATAGAATAACCTTTTTATTAGTGGACAAGTTTGGGTACCTGATTCTGTAATTTTGATTCTCAGATTTGTCCATATTCCTTGGATTATGTAGCCCCTGTGTGCTGGGGACATGTACTTGGACAAAAAAAGTATTTTCTCCATTTCAGATTAGTGTTCAGCCTCATCTCTTTGAGCAAGAAAGATAATTTTTCTGTTACTGTTCTGCATTTGTGCTGTCCATGCTCTATCCTTCTCTTTTGCATGGTCTCTGCAACCCAAGACAGAGACTTGTGTATTGTGTCGAAGGGAATCTCGTTTTTCTCAGCTTTGAGTACAAGAAGAGGATTATACTGTCTGTTCTTCTGCTAAAAATGTCTTGTTATTTGCATCTTGTGCCAGGAGTATTCTGGAAAATACCCCCAATCCAGAAAGCATCTACAAGCTGGAGAAATCAAAAGAAACCTAACAAAGTTCAACAAGAAATTCAAAGCCCTGCACCTGGGAAAGAGGAACCCCAGACATCTCTGTAAGCTGGGCGGCAATCAGCAGGAAAGCAGCTTGGCAGAAAGGGCCCTGGGGGACGTGGTGGGTGCTATGCTGAACCTGAGCCAGCAATGTTCCCCTGCTGCAAGGAAGGCTCCTGGTGCTCTGGATTGCCAGCAGGGGATCATTCCCCTTCAGTCAGCTGTGGTGAAGCACAGCTGACTGCTGTGTCTTTCTCTGGGCTCCTCAGTACTAAAGAGAGTTCAACAAAGGAACACAAAGGTGATTAAGGGATTGGAGCATCTCTCTTGCAAGGAAAGGTTGAGAGAGCTGGGACTGTTCAGCCCAGAGAAGGCACAAAGGGGTTCTCATCAATGGAGCTGAAAGGGAGGGTGCAGTTAGGTCAGGGCCAGGCTCTTGCCTGGTGCTCAGTGCCAGAACAAGAAACAATAAGCACAAACTGAAACACAGAAGGTACCCTCTGAACATCAGGAACGACTTTTTTACAGTGCAGGTGACTGAGGACTGATATGAGTTATCCAGAGAGGTTGGGGAGTCTCTGTCCTTGGAGATACTCAAAAGTCATCCACATGTGATCCTGGGCAGCTGCATTTGTCTGGCCCTAATTGGGTAATTGGACTAAATGGTTCCTTTGGCCTCCAGAAGTTCCTTCCAACTTCAGCCATTCTGTGAAAAATGGTTTGGAAATGTATTGGATACCTGGCTTGAGCCAGCTTTTTTCTTTTTAGTAATAGCCAGTTGTGGAGAGGAAACATAATCCATTCCCACTCCTGAGGATAAGTGACAAAATCATGCACAGTTGCAATCCCCTTAATGTTGTTGAAATACTGAAATCAACCCAACCAAGAGAAGCGTTCTTGGTATTTAGCTGTAGCACTGGTTGTCATAAAAATAGGATTCTATGTTCAGCTGATTTTCCATCCCATGCATTCCTTGCTCCCCCAATTTTCTTCTCTCAAATTTTTATGGATACCAAAGAGTGCACTGTGAATGTAATAATTAAGATACTAGACCTGACTCTGGTTAGGTGTCCCTCTTTTTGTATAAAGCTGGGGATGATGTCAATCTCGCTCAGCCATAGTGGATATTCCTGAGATGGTGCTTGCTCTGGGATATTGTTGTCAATTTGCTGATGCTATATTTGAGAACTCTTTAATTTAACTCTTTCATCAGACTCCTGGAAAAAGTCTTGCTGCTTTCAATTTTTATTTCAGTTATTGTAATTAGTAGTGGTATCAATATAAAAGGGTTTATTTCAGCTTTGGAAGAAGGCTTTTCTCTAACAGCTTTCCAAGCAGGAGCTAAGTGAAACTGCTGCATATTGAGCCTGATGTAACATGAGGCACATTGGGTAAAATAACATTAGTCTGTGCTACTTAAACACACTCTGGAAGGCTTAAGGAGGAGAGGAAGGAAAATATTTGAAGAGATCAACTGGATGTGGTTGAATACATGTAATGTCACCTGAGAAGGATTAGAATTTGCCAAAGCTTGACCTGAACGAAGACCTCCATTTAGAGCTTGTGTTCCTACCAGATCAACTACAGTAGTTTTTCTATGCACAGTTCTCTACCAGCAGTCATAGAGTGAAAGAGTCCAGTGATTTACTTGGCTTCTGTGTCTCAGCTGTAGTAAGTTTAAAAAAAAATAAGAAGGTCTCAGTTTAACATTCCTTCTCCTTATTAGCTGCAGCTGGCTTTTTCTAATTACTAAAGTCAACATTTTTTTTCATCTGCATTCTGTTGCTTTTATCTTTGCTGGGAGCTCAGTGTATGCACTCTAGCTGATAAGCAGCTACACGTGTAGTTCATATCCACAGATGTGGACAGCTTCAAAAAAAATACATGTACTGACAAATTCCAAGAGAAGACCCAATGGAGTAGTTAGTAGCAATGGTACTTCACTCACCGTGGTGTTTGCTTTCTGATTATGTGGTGTTAGCAAACCCAGTGACCTCATTCTTAATAGCATGATTACTGTGATTGTCTTTGAAAATCATGTGTTTTTCTGTTTTGTGATAGTGTTTTAGAGTGCTCAGAGTGTTTTCCCATGCACCTCTCTGAAGTAATGGTGTCTCACAGGTGTGAAAATGGAGTCCTGGGGTTACAAAATGAAGTAAAAGAAAATGACAATTGGGGGTGCTTAGTAGCTCTGAAAAAACAAGTCACAAGTGATGTTCTTGTTTTATTCAAGTTTGCTACAGAATTAGGATAGAGGTTGAAGAAAATTAAATGACTCTGCCAACATCATGCAGCTAGACAGATGTTCACCACAGTAGGCCCCTATAGCCACTCCTGCTAAATCTGAGGTTTGACTATTGAATGGCAGTAATACTTTTACATAGCAATAAAAAAATTACAAATGTTCTTATTAAGATTATAGGGTTTTTTTTAGGAATTACTTAATCTCATGCTTCTAGATATAGACTGGAGTTTCACAGACTGTGAATACTCTTAACTGGGAGATGAATTTGCCCTTACCAACAAGAGATTTCTGACACCTTCCTCAAAGCACTGACTGCTGCTGGAGTGAGCAATGCTTTTGCTCAGTATAAAAATTTCCATGTAAAATTTTTGTTGCAAAGTTTCTTTTTCTGCACAAAATGGTAATTGAGTCTGTATTTTTGGGGTTCAGCATAGCATGTGCCATACTGGGCTTGATCTGAAAAATACATTAAGTCACAGTTAAGTTTGGTGGATATGTAATGAGAAAAAACACACAATGAAATGCAGTGCTGTGGAGGAATAGCATGTCTCTCAAGAGACTTATATTGCAGTGATTTAATGTCAGAACTATTTAGAGTTAACCTTCTTTTGCATTTGCATCTGATACCACTAAATTATGAAACTGTGACTAAGATTTAACCATTTTGTTTAGCCACAAACAAAGTTATCACTGCTTGTTATTGTGTTTGTTTCTTGTTTTTTTCATTTATTCTTAGTTTGTAACAGAAACACTGTCCTTGTAGTATTCATGCAGAGATCCCCATGATACTCTACTGTGTGGAATAATTTTTCTTTTGTTTATGTATATTTAGCTGAGAAGAAATCTGATTAGTCGAATGCTCTTGATAATATTCAAGTACATCCTAGAGCTTTGCATTTGCTGTTTGATGTTCCATTTTACAGCTTTACTTAAATGCTCTGCAGGGATTGTGGTTTAGTGGTGAGAGCATGAAATTTGAATCCAAGGTGCCTGGTTCTCTTACCAACAGAGCTGGTCAGTGTGTTTAAAACCAGATTCTTCTACCCCACCACCCCATAATGGATTTTTGTATGTGTGCCTACAAGTTGTTTTTCCTCTCTCTGTTTTTCTTAAATAAATGTTGAGCAGCTTAAGCAGGCAGTGCAGGTCTTTCTTTCCTTTCAGTGCCTCAGGATCGCTGGTGTAGAGGGTAGTGTTTTATCACAGTGCAGTTCAAATTATATCAGTGATATGCATGGCTAACAGGTCCTAGAGTGTTAATCTCTAGGCATTTATATGGTTATTATGAAGGATAATAAGCACATAAATAAGTTTCCTGCCTCCAGCTTTATTGACTGAGCACACACCAGCGTGTAGAACATTGCATTCATGGCAATGACTTAGCAACTTTAGAAAGTGCTGGCTCTATCTAATATGAAGTCTTTTGTGCTGTCATGTCTATCAGAACTGAGACAGCAAAATCTGTTTGACTCTGCATCAGTGCTCTGCAGGGTGCAGAAACTACTACAGCCTATTTTCATTACTAGGTAAGTGTCTGAAAGTATTTAATGGGGTTTTATCCTGACACTTAAACTTTCAGATACAAAGGATGGAGCTCTTCAATTGAAGGTAGGTATTTCCAGTAGTCTGATTTAATTGTTAGATGAAGAATATATGTATTCTCAAAGAATCCCCCAAATTTTATTTTATTTCCTTCCAAACTGAGGTAACTTATCAGATACCTCGGAACTGGGCTGTCAAATGAAGATGCCTCAAAGAGGCCCACAGTTAGAGTTACTAAGCTGAACACCTTACTAAATTTACCTTATATGAAAGTGGAAACATAGCTTTAAAAATTTAAGGTATTCCCAAAATTAAGAAGTGTGTATTTCTTTTATTAAGAATATAAGAAAAGGAAATACCATTTTTGCCTTTGCCTCCTCAGAGCTTCCATTATCTTTTCTTTAATTCTGCAGTCTCTCATTATTCACATTGCAAACATAAGCTGTGTAATGTCAGCCAAGTAGCTTTTAGTTTTTCAGAAACTTAGGACCTGTCTGTTTTTAAGACTGTATTTGCATTTCCATGGAATTATGAAAAAAAAAAATCAATAGGCCCTTGCCAAATACTAATTCTAATTTCTGCTTGAAATGTACTGAATGGTAAGCACTCAGAGTACACAGGTAAATTTAATACATTTTAACCTTCTTTATGATGGAATTCTCATTTGAATTAAAAAAAGCTCTGTAGTCATTAAGATGACACCCAGCCTGCTGTGATTTAAGTGGATCTGAAATACAGAAGCTAGTACATTTAATTTCATTTTTAAGAGTATTCCTGCAAGATGTGGAGATAGCAATATGAATATATCTGAAAAGCAAATATGCTCCATCTGTTCTAGTTCAAGATTTCTAAGTCTGGTCCATCATCTTTGAAGTTTCAGACTCTGGTGCCTGGGGTTGACAACACAGAGGATGACAGAAAATTTGGTGGATGTTTTGAGTGTGGCGAGTACAAGCAGGATGTAAAGCTCAGTGATCTTGGATTGAATTAAAGTGATGTCCTGCAGCAAAGTGTAGGTTTGTGTAGTGTGGAAACATTCAGTTTGAGTTGTCTTTTTCATATATCTTTCTCTAAATCAGATACTTTCATATTTTCAGAGTTCGAATTTTTCAATCCAGTGTTTCTCTACTATGTTTAAAGACACCTATTCTGCTCCTCTCCCTTGCTCCTTCTAGTTAAATTTTGCTGCTTCTCTTCTCAGCCATGTGTGGCTATGGCAGCATAAAGAGCATTAATTCTTCCTTCTCTGTTTATCCAAGTGTCTATGAACTCTTTTGCTTGCCTGCAAATTCAGCATTTTCTCAGAGCATATTGCTAAAATTTCCATATTTATTTGAAATACCACCCTCTTGTCTCCCAATATCCAAAAAAACCTGTCCTAATTGAGAGTGGTTTCACTGATTCATTTTTGTCTTGGAGGATAACTTTGTAGGAATTTTTGAAGTTTTTCAATCTAGTAATTTGAGTTTTTTAAAGAGTTCTATGAATTATGGTTTTGCAATGCTTGTTTGGTTTTGCTAAATATTCAGAGCAGAATGACTGCAGTGATAAGGAACTCTCTCAAATGCACAGAAGGTATATTTTGGAGTGCTGATTCTCAGCATATGAGACCTTGTTCAGAAAACGTCCTCTATTCACATTTCTTTTTCTGGAAAATGGGACATTTGCTCCTTGCATAGTCTTGCAGCAGCTCTACAATGGTGAAGACTCTGCACATCTGAGAAATAAATTAAATTCTGTTGTCTAGTATTTTGGTTTTGCTTGTATTCTGCTACATGCTTTTTTTTCTGTTCGCATATTTATGACTTGGAAGATCTTTTCCTTAGCACTACATATTTTTTTCTTTTAGTGCTTTTATCTGGCATGTTCTTTGGAAGCTTTCTTCCTAGAAGCAACACAATGGTCAAAATCTCATGCTCAGACTTTAGTGCATAGTATTTCAATTTGCTTAAATTAAGCAAACTAAGTTTCTTAGGGCAAAGATATAGGGAAAATTCTGGCCCTGTGAAATGAATTGCTCATTTTATGCTGACCTGGGTGGAATGAGAATATCACCATTGGTTTACAAGTGTCAGATGAAATGTTGTAACAGTTGGATGTGTTTGTGAAGAAACTTTGCTTTTCCAGTGCTTTTCCTGGGTTCTGGTAGGACTGTTCTCCTTTGCTTATTTGTCAAGTAGTTTTCACATGTTACATAGATTATAGATTACTTTAGCCTTAGGTGCCTTAGATGTAGCTGAAGTGAGCTGGAAAACAGGCTATTTCCAGTACAGGGCCAAGCTTGTTACTAATGCTCAATAAAAATAAGAGAATGGGATTTCCTTCAAGTTTCTGAATTTTATTTACTCAGCTTAGTCTCAGCATGTAAAATCTTATGGGCATGAATGAGATTAAGTAACACACGCTCTAGTTAGCATTGTTTCAGACTTGGCAATAAACAAACTTTGCTCTTTTCAGCCTCTCAGTAGATAAATGCTTCATATTTTATTAGAACAATTTGGCTCCTGACATGAACTGTAAGCCTGTTAAGCCTGTAATATAGTGATTAAAATTGGAAAAATACAGGATGCAAATATGTTCTTCATTATGCACTTTAATGCCAACCAGATATGTAGTGTGTAGCCTAGAACATGACAGTTGGAGTGTACTCAGCAACTAGCAAATTGTTGACAAGGCTCATCTGCTCTTGGTTTGTGTTAGGGTGAAGAGCAAAAGACCTTAAGAAATTTCAACTGTTTGACGTTATATGTTGATGCCTGTTGCATCTGGCTGGATGCAGCTTAAATAGACAGGGCCAGTACCTTTATTACCTTCAGCTCAGTATTCTTCATTGAAGCAAGAAACAGGGCAAACTAAAGAATATGAGAAGAATTAATCAGTAAATCTTACAGAAAAAAGACTCCTCAGTTATGAGAATGGCTACTTTTTCTTACACTGGGAATAATAAAAAAAAGCAATTCTAGTCTATGAAGCAGTACATCCAAGCTGTTCTATTTTGCCATGATCTTTTAGTGTGGGACTGGTTTTCCTTCCCAAATTTAATCTGAGAGTTGCTCAGATCACTTAATAAGTGAGAAAGAATGAATTCCTAATGATACCATAGCATCTGCTATGAGGATTTTGGAAGTGATAGTAATGGTCTCAGTTGCCAATGAATGAATTGCTTAGTGAGGAAAATCATCTTCCAAACACTGGCCTCCACATTGGAATGTGTGTACTTTATCTGTGGGGAGCATGCATGTGGAAAGGAAGCTTGAAATCCTTTTGAATACAGTTTTAATTTTCCCATGCACTGTTTTCCTCTTGGGTTGTCAACATATTAGACTTCTGCTTGAAATTTGTGAGAGAGAGAATATTGATCAAGAGTCCTCATTATATAATGGAATCATAAAGTCATTCACCTTGGAAAAGACCTCTAAGATCAGTGAGCCAAGCTGTTAGCCCAGCACTGTCATGTCCACCATTAAACCATGCTCCTAAACACCCCATCTGCATGTTTTCTAAATACTTGCAGGGATGGGGACTCAAATGCTTCCTTGGGCAGCCAGTACCCACTCTTCTTTACCAGGGCTATGAGAAATATTCAAGTTATCACTGGTATTAGTGGTTCTTCCATTTCTGTTGCTAAACTCAGCAATGCTTGGATTTCCCTGTGTAAGCCATTGTCCAGCAGCTCCCCAGCCTTATTCCATCTCATCTGGCACAGCCTCCCCATGGAGAGCTTGGAAACATGGTCAACATGGACCAACCCTTAACAAACTTTTCACTTGGTGCCAAGCACAGCTTAGACCCCTTTTTAGATCCTCTTTGCCACATTAAATCAATTCAAACTCCCACATGGTGCACAAAATGTGTGGGCTGGACTCACAGCTGCTTTCAGGAGATGTTCCCTCCCCCAGAAATCCCACTCTATTAAGCTGGACTTGCCCCAGGAGACAACCTGTCCCTCAGCACGTGCTCCTGGACAGGCCCTTCCTCTGGCACAGGACAGGATGCAGAGAGGGCTCAGCTCAGCCCTGCCTGCACTCCAGCCCTGCAGAAACCTGAAGCTCCTTGCTGGGCCCCATCAGGGTCTCCATCCAGGTGCCCAGGACCAGACTGCCTGCTCACGCAACTGCTTACAGTGCTGATTTGTAGTGTTTCAAAAGTTTCTGAAAACTATAAATAGACCTGTTGTCCTGAAATACGTTCTTTCACCCAGAGTACATCAAGTCCACTGTGTGCTGTAGAGATTTGTATTGTTTATACTGAAAGTCATAATTTTTTTTGGTAAAGTTTCCCTTTCTACTCTGTGGAGTTTGTCCTGAAGATATTTGTGTGTTGGCTTCCAAGCCGGACAGACTTTTAGTACATTTGCATAAGTGAAAGAACAGTCTTTTTATAAATGGAGGAGATATTTTTTTGAAATCACCAAATTAATGGTAAATTATTGATTTAATAATGCGGCAAAATTAGTGCATTAGTGTGCCGCTATATTATTTTCTTTCTCTTAAGAGACAGCATAGCAGAAATTTCAGGCCTTCATTAATGGCTTTTTTAAGAATCAGTGACGTTCCATGGCACTGGCAATTGAGCAGTAAGAGACAGAGTGAATCTGTAACCTTAATTTGTGTCTTTCTTAATCCTCAGACCTCTCTTTTAGGACCAAGAACACTATACTTCCACAGCACAAAATGTGGAAAAAGAGTGAAGGAATCAGTGTACTTGGTGAAGAAAAACAAAAAGGTGCTTTCTATTGGTGGTCAAAGTTTGGCAAAGAAATAGGAAAAAAACCCAACCCTTTTTCATGAAAAGCAGACAACTGTCATAGAAAGTATCATTCAATAAAAAGAAAAATAATTGCCAAACAAGATGTCAGTCTAGAAGCTTACAAGCAGCCCCAGAAAACAATACCAAATTCATTGGTGTGTGATTTTGGGGTGCAGTTTTTATTGCATCTGACAAAGTGTGCTGTGATCTCTTTGGAATGAGACTTCATAGGACTGTATTAACAGCCTGCACACAGATTCAGAAAACATTCCTCTATTTGAAGTGGTTTAGCAAAATTCATTTATCCATTAAATCAAGAACTGTGTTTAGGCTGCAGGACCTGATGGTCCACATAATGTGCACTGGGCTCCTACCAGTCATATGTAAACTGTCTAATTGCTCTCAGCTGTGTTGTAACAAATAATTGGAAACTGAATATATCCACCAGCAGCCCTACCTGTAGCTGTAACAGTAGCAGATTCCTCTTATTGTTCCTCCAAAAAAAAAAGATGAGAACCTTCAGAAAAAAATTAGGTTTGGTTTTTTTTCCCTACTACTTTTAAAAACTGCTGTTGCAGTGTGACTTGCCTGCCTGTTGTCCGTGTTGCATTGCTTTCCTTGAACAAAAGCCAGTCGCCTTTTTGGCAAGTACTCTTGCCAAATGCACCATTTGAGCAACTGTCAGTGGGGAGAGATACATTTCTGTGTTGATACAATGATGATTTTAACAGCTTGCTGATGCAGCGGAGGACACTCCAGAAACTTTCCTGGGTATGGAGATCTTGGCTATGAATCCCAGGGTGGTGTGGTGGCCAGACCTGTCCTGTCTACCAGGTAGACTTTCATGTCTAAAAAAAGTAAACAGCCATGGCAGCATTTGATGTTATTCCTTGATCACTTTATGTGTGTTGGATGCAAAAGCAATGAAAAAAGTCATACCAAGTGTTCTGTAGAAGGATTGTTTCTGTTTTTGTAATGTTACTTGATCTATTGGAATTTTCCAGATATTGAACTGGGGAACCCAAAGCTGCTCAAATGTATTACAATACCTGGGAGGGTACCCTGAAGTTAGGGTTATGGCATTAGTTAATAGAGCTGTGCAGTCCTCTCAAAAACATAAAGGACATACTTGTGTCAAAAACCGGGAATAGCTGAAGAAAAGTTGTAATGAGATCTCTTGAAAGCTATAATTACGTACACTTTCATTTTAACTCAAGTATGAAATGAGAAATCTTGTCTTTCCTTCGTGGCTGTGTCTGAGCAGATGTAACTATTTTGGTGTTCTATAGTTAGCCCAGTAATTAGCTGATGATTGCTCAGCAAAGAAACCAACAAATCGAGAATATAGAGAGTACAGTGACTCATCTGAGAATATTTGCTGTATGTTATATTTGATTGTTAATTCTTGGTTATATGATTGCTCTATGAAGTATCCAAGGTTTCATAACTGGTGAAAGGAGATAAAGTGTAAGAGCTGGTTTTCAAAGGAAAGTATTCTCTTGGGTTCATGTGGACACGAACTGTCTTTTTCGTATTCAGGATAAGCCAATGAGGCCAAAACAGCAATGAAAAACTGCAAGTGTCACTATGAAGTTGGAGGTGATAGTATGATTTGAACATTTAATTAGGAACTTTACATTCATCTAAGTTTAGCTGTGTTTGTAAGGATTAACAGGTGCTAATGTGTATTAACCACCAACATCTTCCAGGATATGATCACCTGCTCTTGGTCTCCTGATGTGAACTGAGCAGAAGATGGGCTCAGTGGGATATGGATCTGCCCAGTAAAGAACCTTTCACATTCTCATCTTTGTGGCCATCACAGGCTGCAGGCTGGCATGTGAGGAGAACAGTCAGTCTGGAATCATGGAATGGCTTGGGTTGGAAGGATCTCAAAGATCATCTAGTTTAACCCTCCTGCCATGGACAGGGCCACCTTTCTGTAGACAAAGTTGCTCAGAGCTCCATCCACCCTGGCCTTGAACACTACCAGGGATGGGCCATGTGTAACTTCTCTGGGCAACCTCTTTGTTCCAGTGCCAGGAATGTGGTCTTCTCTTCCCTCCCATTTTCTTCAGTGTACCTATTTCTAATGGCCAGTGTCTGTTGTGAGAATTCTTATTTGTGGACTTTCAGATTCTCTTGGAACGGCTAGCAAAAGCTCAAACTTCTTGCTATTCAACATATGTTAAGTTGAATTTGGTGGTTGTACAGACTTGAAAATTTGTAGTTGTCAGTAACAGAGTTAGTGCCTTTACTTCCATTTATAACTTTGAAAATATTCCTTCTTAACTACTTGAGCAATTTACTAAATCTTACCATTTTAACTACATTTCATAGCAGTAAAGGGATGAATAAAAATAAGGAAGTTTTCCTGTGCTTATCTTTTTTAGTTACTCTCGCTGTAATTTTAGCTGACATACATTTTGATTGGCAGTCCATATCTGTATATATATATGTATGCATACAGGTGCAGTGCAGCTATATTTTTCTAAACATTTCTTAAACTTCCATGCTGTTCATTATTTGGGTAGGATGCATTACAACAACATGGCCCCTTGAATCTTGAGTGTGTACTTTGTTCCTTGCCCATGGGGTTTGTTTATTGGTAACCCTTATCTTGAAGTAAGGTACAGTGCAAGGTATTTTGTACGTCTGTGATGAACTCCACTGAATTCAGGAACCACATGCAAGATCAAGGCCTAAATACTTTAATCAGGAAGCCCTAAAGATTATAAATAAGGAAACGAAGGTGGTAAAAGATAATGCTAATGTAAGGGAGCAGAATGTGGCACCAAGTGGAAGGAACAGTGAAGGGAGTTTTTATTGTGGAAGAGAAATCAGTTGAGTTTATTAGTTTCATATGTGAGATTCTTTTTTTTTTAAATATTTGTTTAAGAACTAAATGGAAATTCTTTACTTGGGAATATTGTGGTTGAGAATGATTATGCATGTGTGACAGAGGATAACAATGTATACATTAAAAAAAAATAAATCCCAAAACGACTCAAAATATCAGGGGATTTACAGGAGAAGCACCTATTCATTGACTTTAACTGCAACAAAACTGCGTGTGCCTGACTTAATCAGTGTCAAAGTTACTTGGATCTCATAATATTAATCTTCTATTTGTAACAGTTAACTGAAACATAGTTCTCAAGAGTGTTTAAGTTTTAGGTGCTGATGGACAAAGTTTGTGCATCTTGTAAATTGCATGCACTGTGTAGAACTCTTATTAATTGGTGGTGGAAGTCACAATCCATATTTTAAATAAGTAGTATAATACAGCCATTCAGAATTGCACCACAAAAAAGAGAGGGGTTTAATGGGCTCCATATGTCTGCTTTTAGAACTGGTTAAGTAAAACTTTGTTATACCACATAATGGTAAACCATCAGTGCTATAATGTCCTTGGGGTCTTTTAAGAACCTCCTTTATAGACACTCTTCTGACAAAGATTAATTCATTAATGGATTCAAACTAACAGGAATGTAGTTTATATTGCTATAATGAACAGACATCAGTATTGGTTGCATTGTCACTTTAAATTCCTGGAAACTGAAATGTAATATTCTTTCTTATGAGAAAGAACTAATTTTGAACAAGCAGCAGCTTTTCAAGTATGTCACTTGCATTTTAAAACAGTTGTTTCAATGCATACCTTAGCTTATGTTCTTTCAGAATAAAGACTGGAATAGTAGATGTATCTAGGAACATAGGATGCAATCTTCCTGTATCAGTGATAATTTGTGATATGGAAATATTAATAACTATTTCTTAAAAGTTGTTTCATTGTTAAACATTTTAATAAAACAGTTCTGTTTATAATTTCTAAGTTATAAATAGCTAAGGTGTACTAATGGGTAGCTAGCCTAGGGCCACATTATTTCAATGGTTTGATGGCCTGCATCTCCTTCCCCCCACTGTTTCCCCTCCCTCTCCCCCTGCCCCAAAATTGTACTTATGCTCGGGAGTATTTCCAAAGCCAGTGACTGTACATGTGTGCTGCCTGACTGAGCCTATGGTCTTCTTTCATACTGAAAATCAGATCACTGGACTCTTGATCAATATTGCCATGAGGAGTATGTTAAAAACCATAACAATTTGCCCTCCTTCATTTCCACTCCTGGGGCACAGGCTGGTGAGAATGTGCATACCCACATCACACCAGGATATTCTGCTTCTTCATTCAAACCTATCTGGGTCTGCTGCTCTGTGGATCAAAACTGCCCAGTGGCACGAAGGCATCTTCTAGGAGGCAGGCAGAAACTGTCGATGGAAGTTGATTGCAGGAGTTCTGGATATTTGCATAGGTGTATGCTAATGAGACAAGCATGTTTTGGTAGAAAACAAAGGCCATGGCTCTATTTAAAAGGCCTAGACAGGAAGCTAATAATTTGTTTTGGAATTAAAATGATTTCTGCTTTTCAGAGTAGTGTATGTAAGTATGTGAGCACATACAAGGGAGTTACTGCATACTTTTGAAGTTCTCACTGTGTTCTGTTGAGGTGTGAAAATGAAAAATTTTACAAAACAAGCCTATAAAAATTGTCTTTTCCAAGATTCTTTTAAAAAGCTAATAAATACCAATATTTTTATTATTTTCATTCAAAATCTCTTCCATATTGAATTATTAATTCCATGAAGTATTTAGCTTTTTTTTTTTTTTTAAAGACTGACTTTGAAAGCAACTCTTTTACTACACATAGTTGACCCCATCAAAGTCATATTCAGAGCATTTTGTTCTTTTCAAAGCAACTGCCCCATGTTCAGATGCATCTTCCACTTCCATAGTCCACATGGGTGTTCTCACTTCATCTCAGGATGGCTGCATGTGTCTGAGCACGGCGGGCTGACCTTGGCTGGAGGTCAGATGCCTGCCCAGCCACTCTCTCACTCCTCGTCAGCAAAACAGCGTGGGGGAAATAAGATGATAAAGCTCACAGGCAGAGATCAAGACAGGGAGATCACTTACCAAACTAAATTTTGCTACATGGGAGTAACAGCAGCGAGGGTCTATTTTTAAATCCTGGAGAGACAGAAAGGCATATGGGCCACTTCTTGAGTGATTATCACAGTGTTGCCTTGTGATAATGAAGTAAAACAGTTTCCTCAAAACTTACTGGAATTGCTGATATTTCTATAAGGCAAGGGAAATAAAGCAAAAAAATTGAACGGTTCTTGCTCTGTGAAGTAGCTCATGCATTTCAGGGCTGTTACACAAACTGATTGCAAACTTAGACATTGCTTAATCTATTTTTCCTTCTTTTAAAAAAAAAAAAAAAAAAAAAAGAAAAATGCTATTGCTTGCTCATTTAACAGGAACCCATGACCTGTATATTTAGGGTCCCATTCTCCCATATCTTAAGTGTTGGCAATACCTTCAGAGGTTCTGCATTTCACAAAAAAACCCCATTTTGATGCTGGAAGGGAATGATATAGCTATCAGAAAAGGTCAGGATAGGTCTCCTCCTATGGAAGTTTATTTATAAGTCATCATTTCTCCTTTAAAAATGCTGATTATTAATTAGTTTTTCGTAAATCTTTCATCAAGCAGTAGTTACTATAGTTTCAAACATAATACATTAGTTATTTCAGATGTTGAGATTGGATACATGCTCGCAATTACCTTCTGCACATATGTAATACATTCTAGCTTTTTATAAGGCTGTTGGTTACAAATGGCTTTGAAATAACTACCATGCCTTCCAGCTATAAAATCCCATAATAATTATTCATTATATCATCATCATTTTTATTATGTTAAAAGGGATTCTTCCACACCCCCTCCCACAGCAGAATGTTGTAGAAGAGATTTCATTTGCCTACATTAATTCAGGATTGTTCAGCACTGCAATACAGCCGTATCATCTTTGTTTTAGGGAACACTGAATGGAGTGAGACAGCTGCTCCATGAAACTCCAGTAATTGGATTCATGTTTAAATAACTTGGGCAAAAAACCCCTTCAGCTTCCTAGTTTAATTCTTTTTATTATCTGCATGTAATCTGAGTAGGTTCTAACTAGAAGTTCTCTAACAACTAGGCTAGCTGGCTTTATAGCTATAATTTAGGCATAGTTGAACATACCTCTGACAATTCCCACTTCCTGTTACATATTCAGAACATAAAAGACAAGGATGTTGAGATGGTAATTTGTTTCTGAAAGTGAAGTCTGATTATTTTAATCCCTCTTCCTTAAATTTTAAAATTATTTCTGGAGCTTAAGGTCATTTATTTGTTTTTAGTTTTCTTCTCTTTTGTATTTATGACTACAGAAAGAATCATCTGATTTTAACTTAATTTTCATGTGGTATATGCAGTTATAAACATGCAATGGCATAAGCATATTTTAGGCTGTAAAATACACTAATTTAAACTGCTTTGCTTCCAGAGCATCTGATTTAGATACTTGTGCATGCACTTCTTAAATAAAGTGAAAGCATATTGTGTCATACAAGATTATTTTTTTCTTCATTATCTGATCCTTATGCATTTGAACTTGGGCTTCTGTGACAAAGGCACAGTTGTTTGTCTGCTGATTGAATTTAACAAGAAGCTGGTGTTCTCTAAGTACAAGTCCCTCATTTCCTATAGCATAACAGTACAGTAATGCTAAGGGCACATATATACAAAAAAGCATTAAACTCCAGAAAATCCCCTTAAATCTCAAAGCTGGAAATTCAACCACTGAAAGCTAATTGTACTGAAATTTAAGCCCGAAGTAATTTTCTTACATGGTTAAGGAGTTTTAAATGTGATTAATATACTGCAATAAAAGGGGTATTTAGAGGTAACTTCAGGGAGATGTTATGAACTCATGTGCTGATCAGTGATTGTAGTTCACAGCCAAATGTACACCAAATAGATATTTTAAAACCTCTCGGGAAACAATAATAGTAATAATCCACATTTTACTGCAGCTTCTCAATTTCTTCAGTTAGATATTTATGTAAATGAGGTATTTTTGGAGCTGCTGCCTAATAAACAGGGACTATTGGCAAGTGTCTCTGCACCTACCCCTGAAGTGTAGCCCTTTTTGTACAGCAAAGTACCACACTGGCTTAGATTGAAGTTTAAAGAGAAACACATTTCATTTAACTGCAGCCATCTGAAGGGTAGGCTCTGTCTGACTTAGCCATCAGTCAGTGAAACAAAATGGGCAGCTCAGCAGGCATGATCATCATCCCCCTTAGCTTTTAGGTTCCTCTCTAGTCAGTGGAACGTGATGAGTGTCTCCAAGGGTGGTTTGTGTTATCCCAAAGGGCTAACCTAAAAATGAATCCTTAAGTTTTTAGCTGCTGAATTTAGGTGAGGTGAAGTCCATCCCCAGCTCACTAAATATTGTTACTAGGGTGTACTTGTTTATGACTTGAGAATGACCCAGGATCTCTGTGCTGGAAATTAAAACATCTTAGAAACTTTAGTAAAGCACAATATTTATTTTAATATCAGAGAGCAACAAAAAATTTTGAATTGTGAATTTCTGAAAACAAATACCTTTGTCAAGGCTTGGGATCCCAATGATGGGCTCTCATCTGGGAAGTTTTGATAGAGTCTAAAGACTGAAATTTCAGTGATTTCTTTTTAAAGTATAATTTCATAGTGATAAAGGGCTATAGTAGAAAAACACTTTTAAGATGAAACCTAAACATGTGTTTTACATTGTGCAATGTGCACAGGTCTTGTCCTGTTCATTGTTCTTCATTCCTGTATTTTCTAATCCTGACCTTCACAAAAGTTGGAATCAATGTGCAAGCCTTCAAATGCACAGAGCTAATATACTTCTGTGAGTGACATCCTTTTTCTCACAACTGTCAATGAGCTGATGAAAATACCTAAACAAATGAAGAAAACTGCTTGTCTCCAATTCTGTTAAAGCAACTTAAATGTTTCAAATTCAGCAGTATTGTTTGTGAAGCATTTTGCTATAGTATGTTAAATTTCTGGATTGCCTAGAAAGATGTTCTACTAAGATGTTCTTCTAATCTTGCTATGTTCACTTGCACAGTAGTATTAACCTCTCCATAGTATTCTGTATGTGTGAACAGGTTATTTTCCTCTGGTTCCTGTCTGGCTCTACATAGTTACCACCCTGGGCTTTTTTTTGGTAGATGGGTGGGGCAATGGATTGGCTCTTAAATTATTTTGCTTTTGGCACTGGTGCCTGACTGGCTTCTGCCTTCTGTTTAATGCCTATTTTTTATTTTGATTGTAGTCTCTGTTCTTTATCTCTAGTACTTACATTGTGATGTGTTTGTTTTAGAGTTTCCACACTGTGCAATAGTTTGTTCTTTGCGTAGTCCCATATGTTCACCTACTGACTTGGACAGCAAAGCGGAAAAAGGAAAAAAAAATAGAAAGGAAAGAGCATATGTATTTTTTCCAACATTTGCAGTCAACACAAAATACACTATGGAAAACACAGTTATTTCAACAGACTCAGAGCTGAGACCTGGGTAAAGTTTATAGTTTCAATGAGACTCAAGGGAACGTGTATTTTTCTGCCAACTCTAAGAAGACTTGAAAATGTGTTGAAATCTTATATGTGTTGTATTTGTTTTGTCTGTGTAGGCAACTGCTTCTGTGTGGCCCCTGTATTTCTTGATGTTCTCTACAGCTGACCTTGTAGGTGGGTTTTATGTCTCCAGTGTTGATCAAAGGGAGTTTGTAAGGTGCTTTTAAAAAGTTCTTTAAGAGATGGTGTGACTCGTGTTTCATGGGTTTGAAGGATTTATTGAAAATATGTTCAGCAAATTAATTTTTATTTCTATGAGGATTTTTTATTTAGTTTCTGGAGTGTTAGGATTTTTTCCCCCACTCTACTACAAAAAAGAAAAAAAAATAATAGGGATTTCCAATGGTATTTGAGTGGAAAACTGAGAATTCCCATTTTTATGATCTGATCTCATATAACTGAGTGTGTAATTTTGCTCATGGCAAAGTTACTGGTCACATGCAGGTAAACATATTAGATTTGTATGCACCTGTACATTAAGGTAAGATTTTTAGAGTGGCATGTGTTGTAACTTCTTACACATCCTTAAATTAATTAGTTCTTCTCCAAACACCTATTATTCCTGTTAGCAAATATTACTCAGTGCAGCTAGGCAAGGGTTGGTGTATTCTGCTGTGCCACTTCAGTTGTCGAGGACGGAACAGGTACCTGCTGTTTGATGTCAAGTGAAAGAACAGATCTCTGGGATGTGGCTTAATTGATTGATTTATTGTTCCAAGTATGCTTGTTAGGTACCATATATTGCCTAAACTCTGCTGTAACTTTGAAAGTTACTTTCCCTACTCATGTTTCCAAACAAATTCAAATGTGTACAGACATAACTGGTTTTAAACATCCAGTCAAACAAGGCTGGTTTCAAGACAACTGGAAATAAGGAGTATCAATACACTTTCCATTTTGACCATGTTGCAACTGTTTTAATGAAATTACTTGAGGTGGATTAAGCTGGTAGAGAATTCCTCCAACTACCAGTGAAGCTGAGCAGAATTTAACCTTGTCTCTCTATCATGGTGCTTTCTTCAGAAAGTTTCTGTTCTTAATATGTGAAAAAGGTCTCCACAATAAGTATGTAAAGATGGGAGCTCTCACAGGAACATACTTGAAACTGCACCACATATGTAAGCAGATGTTATTTTGTGGTTTAGAAACATTTTTTTTTCTCCAGCTGTATACCAGGATCTTCCATTTGTGCACTTTCTGGATACAGTCAGAAGTTTATGTATCAGTTTATCAAAAACTGGTCTGTTCTCTCTTGAATTTGTGCATGATATTTCCAGGATTTCCAAATGTACTTAGATACATTTGGATGTACTTTTTCAGTTTTGGATACATTTTTATTTGTTTATGTTGATACATGATATTTTGAGATTGCTGCTCTGCAAGAGCAGCAGCCAAAAGGAGATGAGACTAATCCTTTGTTTAAACAGTTCAAAGACTGAACTGATACAAGAAGTGCTTTTAGACTCTCCAAAATACTTTGTAATAAAAATAATTTATTTAACTCTCTCCCTGTTTTACTAAATGCAGTTTTATTTAATAACCTTCTCTATTTGAGAATGGAACTGATATAAGAACTGCTTTTAGACTCTCCAAAATACTTTGTAATAAAAATAATTTATTTAACTCTCTCCCTGTTTTACTAAATGCAGTTTTATTTAATAACCTCTATTTGAGAATAAAGTGATTTGGGGTATTCCAGTAGAAGCCCACGTCGGTCTGGGTTTTTGTCTGCCTTTTTTTCCTTCTTAGTCATGCTGAGTCGTGGTCTCCCCTTTTCTTAGAAGAGCACGTCTCTGCTGCCAATCGTGGACCTGTTCAGCCACAGAGATTGAGTGTGTGTGTATGTATAGCTTTCCTTTCTGGGCATTGTTTTCTGAAATTTGTATTAATTCCTGTTTCTAAGGTCAGGTACTTTTCATTGCATTCTCTTGATTTGCAATGTCAAAACATACCTACTGCCAGCAGGTGGGGATTGGTTAAAAAATAAATCAGTTGGTTGATCAATCCTCTTTATCAAAAATGACGTTTTCAGATGTGTTCAGGATATCTAAATTCTTTTTTCCTGTTTTAAATCCCACTTCACCATAACCTGTTAATTTCTGCTAGTGAAACAGTTTAAGCCAAAAGGACATTTGGAGGGAGGTCTCCTGAGCTGCAGAGGCTTTTGAAGAAAAGCTGATGAATGGGCAGAAATATTGCAGCTGCCCAGAAGGACTCCAGTAACACTTGCTGTGCCACAGAGAGACTGGCAACTCCCTGCCTTTCCAGCTGAGTACCACTGTGAGACTCCTCTCCTAATGGATGAAAAACATTGAAAATATTTCTAAGCTTTGTGAAGTGTCATCTATCCATTTGCTACTGCAAAGCAAGAGGGAAGGTTTGAGGATTTGCATTAGGAGTTAATAATTTTAGCCTTTTTGGTCTGAATCCAATGAGCTTTTTTCTTGATCTTCCATTTTGAGGACTTTACAGGTAACATACTACTATGGGAGATCTCACATTCAAGTTTCTATTTAGCCTAAGGTGGTCTGGTCTTAACTGGGCATATAAACTAGGTTTGGGTTTCTTCTTAGGAGACAGCAGCATCAGAAGCTCAGGGCAACCTTGAGCTGTCTTGGAGGCCAGGCTCTGCTGCTTCTCTCCTCATCGCCCCTCTGACAAATGGCAACTTGTAGTTTTGCTGACTCCCTTCTTCCACTTGAGAAAACTGCAGTGCTCAGGATTCTCCAAGGCTGTGACACTGCGGGGTGGCAGATGCTCCCAGCCCAGCTGTGCGAGAGGCAGCTGGCTGCTTTGCCTCCTCCAGGGAAAAGGCACAGAGCCAGATTCAGCTTGTTAACTTCCAGCTGGATCCACTAGCTAGTCTGCCCCAACATCATGCACAAATGGCAGCTGACATTTGGGAAGTAAGCATAGAACTGCAGACTGTCAGAGAACATACTTTGACAAAATTTGAAGCACCTGTAAAAGCATTAAGAGGGCTTTCATAGTATGAACAATTCATCCAATAATCCATTGTCAATTGTGCATCTGAGCTGACAGACTGTTACAAACTCCTTTACTGGCTTTGCCTTAGCATTTATTTTATCTTCCTTTTTGCATGAGAATTTTTGTCTCCATCCACTCCTCTGCACACCACTTTCTTCAAGAACCTTTCCTTGAAGCCTGAGGAAGTGGTTTAACATTGGATACAGACACAGGCACACAGACACACACAGGCATAAAATCCCACTGATAGAAAAGGAGTGTGACTTCCTGTACACAGCGGGATTGATGGGGGTGGGAATGGCACAGTTTCTAAAATGCAAGCAGCGGAAAGGCAATCCCCTAAGTATATAAAGTTCCTATGATTTAAATGACTAAATCAGCTGAATGCTGGTAAATGTTCTACTGGTTCAGTACAGAGTTTAAATGTGTAACCCCCAGCCTCTCCATGAAACAAATTTGGACTGTGGAGCTAAGCAAAGACCATGGGGGTGGGTTATAAAAGAAGGTAATAGGAATAGTTTTAAGCATCTTACTGCACAAACTTATTTGCCATTTTATTGTCATGTAGAACTAAAGATGGGGAACCTATCTGCAAAACTTTGTCGGACTTAACCTGGGCTTCCTTGTTACTGAATTCTTTCCTTGTTACTTGCTTCTTCTTTGTTAATATGCATCTCATACAGTAAAGATCTCAAGTCAAATGCATCCTGGAGTAAGGTTGCTTGCAATATATTCAAGGTGGAATAGCAGGAAAATGGTGTGTATGTGATGGAATAATTTTCATTTTTGAAATGTTTGTCTATATTTCCCCAACATGTGTACTCATCCTGTAAAATTGTTGCATACCCATCTCCCTGCAAACTTATTGAAACTCTTTCTGAATGCCCTTGATGTTCCCATGTGCTCTCAGATCAGCCAAGCTTACGGCCCAGTGGGGTAAAAAGTTGAAGTGACCTGCTTCTGTGCTACAGAACCCATTTGATTGGGTACTTGGACATGTAAATGCCTGAGTGTCTGGCTTCCTAACTGAGTTATTCCTAATTCTCTGTTAGAGAGTTAGAGAATGAAGGTTGTTCCACAGAGATCCATGCTTTGCTAGGTGGTTGTACAGGGGCTGCAGGAGGACCTGGTAAGACAACAATTACCAGCCAAGGCTTTTCTTGCTTCTTAACCAGCTATTATGGGGGAGAAATCCATTCTTGAAAAGAAGTGGTGTTGAAAAGATCGTCTCTTTAGCTGAAACTCTTTCTAAGCTTCATGGTGGTACAGATTTCTAAGAGCGCAACTTGGACTGAGGGAGTTATGACAAGCTTTTCTTTCTTTCCTAATCACCAGATTCTTCAAAAAGACTGTCCCAGTGTCACTTATTGTTCTCTATTCCTTTTCTCTCGTGTTTTTGAATATGATAAACTAAGTTTCACCCTTAGATAACCTTGTGTCCCTACAAAATTTTATTTAGATGTCTACATTCCTAAAAATAATACATGAATGAAGTGTTCCAAGCAGCAAACCGCAGCTTCCTGAGGTATCAGTGGCTGTAATGCAGATTCTAGTTCAAGGATTTTGTTTTATAAGTGATATAACATTGCAGAGTCTACCTCCAGTATTGCTTTGCTGTGTGCTGTTTGTGGTTTTTTTAACCATTTTTGGGTACAAAGCATATGTCATTTAGTTGACTAACATAAACAGAAGACTGCTAAGGTGTGTTTTCTGTGATATGCATGCCTACTCCTCTACTTAACAAGGTTTCTAGCTATATAATGCTTTTAGCCTACAATCAAAATACTGCCCACAAGTTTTAGTCACATATTTTATAACTTATATGCACAAAATACATTTACTTTTGCAGAAGGTTTCAGTATATTACTCTGATTCTTGGTATGAATTGTTTTCCTGGTGTCTAAAGCCATGTTTGCTCAAGAAAACTCTTGTGAAAAGGAATCCGACTGGGATTCAGTAGCCAAATGTTTTTTGAAATGGCATCATAAATGGTAAATTATGATTTCAAGTTAATTTGTCTGGGACAAAGCCAAGCACAATAGGTGTTATGTTCCAATATTAGTTCAGTGACATAGAGTGAGGAGAGGTGAAGGAGAGGGTGAAATGGTAATTTGGCAATACCAAAGTACTTAATTTTCTTGACAAAATTCTTGTATTTTAACACAATTCCATTATTTGGACAGCGACCATACACTTTTTAATTGCAGTAAAACTAAATTTTTAATGGCAGTAAAACTAAGGATTTAAGAGCTAAGAGTGTTACAGCTGGAGGAAGCTATAAGTAAGGCTCTGTTTTCTTAAGGAAAATAGAGAGTTCAGGCAGCTTTTCAAAGGAGATGGTAGTTATATGTGAACTTCTATGAAGACTGTGTATTGATAAATACATGTTCTCTGGTCTCACTCCAATAAGTTCAGCAATAAAGTGTATCCTAAGTAACTTCTTAATTTGTGTCTCCCAATGTGCTGCTTCAGGTCTAAGGTAATTTATCTAGTAATAGTTATAATTTCTTTAAATTGTAAGTCAGAATTCCTTAATTCTATATCTTTTATTGTCGACTGAGAAAGGGAGGTGTAGAACAAAGCAAAATTTAATGGATATGGTTAAGAAGTAAGCTGGTTCTAAAATATGCTCTGTGTTTGTATTTGCACTCTATTGCAGCCTGTCTGCTTCCAGAGAGTCAGGGAGACATGGCTACTAATGAACACAATAGCTGGAAGACTGTTAGTCGACAAATAAATGTGGGTGTACTTAAGTATTGTCAGTCAGCAGGTCATTGCATACAACTCCGTCTAGACCATCTTGGAACCACTGCAGAAACCACTGGCATATAAATCCCTTTTAGTCTGATGGGCTTCCCTGGGGCAATATTTTTCAGTCGGGAAAGATGCTGTGGAGGCTGGAGCTTGGAGTGGTGATTGCGGCAGCTCCTGTGCGCTGCAGCTCTCACTTTACCACAACGTTCCATGGCTGTCAGGATTTTGGCTGCTTTTTCCACTGGCTTCCCAGGCACTGTGGGGAGAGCAGACTGGTGTGTCCTGGTGCTGAGCCATGTGGGCTTTCCCTCAGTGTCAAATATGCTGGAAGGGCATGAGTACCTGGGAAGCCTTGTGATACCAGTTCTCAAGTGCCTGTGTTGCTGCTCCTGGTGCAAGGAAAAACTCTTGTCAGATGGGCAGCACCAGAACTTGGCTTATCTTTGAATTATTTATTCCTATGTTATTCTGCACTGGAATGAAGACCGATTTTGAAACAGGAAGATCTGTAAAGTGAAGTAATATTTTCTCAACATTCCTGCAAATGAGAATGACTGTTTTTGTCAGTCATTCTGTTTTTATCACAGGATTTTGAAGTATTAGGTAGATTCAGGTAAAGAGTTATGTAGCTAGGGAACAGAATACCTTAGAAAAACTTTGTTTACAAAGTCATCACACTAGTGCTGTAGAAGGATAGTGTGACATATAAAATTCTCTTCCACTTAATAATTTTTTTCTAATCAATTCTCCATTTAACATTCATTGTTGAATTGGTAGATTAATTGTTGTTTGCAGGGTCAAGCATTTGTGGTGATTTTATTTGAATTTTAGTGGAGCAGAGTTCATGTCTTTAGCATTAAGGTTTATTTTATGAGTGAGTTAGAGTAACCAGAACATTTTGTGTGATTTTTTGTAAGCAGATAATTTTGCATGTGAGATAGTTTGGTTTTGAGGCAACTTCTTGAGAATCTAGTTAGAGCTATCTGTAGATAAACTGCTGCAGTGCTGTGAAGAGGAGGTGTGGTCCACAACTTAATGTCCTGATGGACAGTGGTGCCAAGTGGTGTCCCTCAGGGCCCCACACTGGGACCAGTACTGTTTAATATCTTCAAGATTGACACAGTGGTGGGATCAAGTACACTTGCAACAAATTTGTGGAAGCCACCAAGCTGAGCGGTGTGGATGACGTGCCTGAGGGAAGGGGTACCATCCATATGGACCTGCACAAGCTTGAGACACGGACCCATGGGAACCTCATGAGGTTCAGCAAGGCCAGGTGCTGGTGCTGCACCTGGACTGGGGCAATCCCCAGTATCAATCCAGTCTGGGGGATGAGCAGAGTGAGAGCAGCCCTGCCAAGAAGGACTTGGGGGTGCTGGTGAACAAGAGGCTGGATATGACCCAGCAATGTCTACTTGCAGCCAGAAAGCCAAACAAGTCCTGGGCTGCACCAAAAGCAGCATGGCCAGCAAGGAAGGGATTTCTGCCCCTCAATTCTGCTCTGCTGAGATCCTACCTGGAGTGTTGCATGAAGCTCTGGGGCCCCCAACATAAGAATGATGTTTGTGATACGACAACAGATAATGGTTTTAAACTAAAAGAGGGTAGATTCAGACTAGATATAAGGAAGAAGTTTTTTACAATGAGGGTGATAAAATACCAGAACCCATTGCCCGGAGAGGTTGTGGATGCCCCATCCCTGGAAACATTCAGGTTGAACAGGGCTCTGAGGAACCTGCTCTGGTTGAGGACGTCCCTGCTTATTGCAGGGCGTTGGAATTACATGGCCTTTGAATGTCTCATCCAACCCAAATTGTTCTATCAAATTGTTCATGCACCCTTTTTCATATATGAATAACTTTTAAAAGGTAAAGTAAAATGAATATGTTTACAGTGCTTGCAGCAAAGCAGAGCTAAGCACAGCACCATGTTTTTGTACAGGTATATGCCACAGTTATGTTTTTCTCTCCAGCTTTGGAGACGGAGGAGGAAGCTGTTCAATGAGGACCATAGTGGAGAGTGAGGGAAAAGTGTTGTCTTGGCACCTGGGATTCTTTTTGAGTTTCTAATTTTTACATTTAACTAACCCTGAAAAAGCACACAAAATGCTGAAACACAAAGTGTTAAGAATGACTTTCTAGGTCACAGGTTATGTTTTAAAGCAGACTCATGTTTTTATGGCTCCTGATAATATTTTTGGAATTAGAAACCTGTCAGTGTTTCCATTTGGAGATAGGGAGCTATAACTGGCTATAAAAATATGTTCCCAGCCAAGGCATGCCATATGAGGTTGTTGCTGAAAAGCAATTAAAGTCTGGCAGCTTTGAAATAAGAGGCACATCAACAAGATTGGGAAATCTGCTGTTTTCTGTTGGTGCTGCATTTCTAGAAGTCAGGAAATGTATGACAATAGGTGTGACTGTTCAGGGTCTGCTTTTATGGGTCACTGTGCAGAATCAGGTCTGGGTGGATGATTTTGGTTTGTCTTAATGTTGGGTTTCCTTGTGCTCTGGATGTCATTTCACAAATTAAGTTCTTGATAGATATTTTAACACCTTCTATCCATTTCCTAAATCTTTTGTGCAATTGGTCCTTTTCCTTTGGTTCACCACAACTTTAAGTAGCTCCAGCACATTCTTCCAATTTACTATGTCTCCCTGACTCGCCAGCTGGACTCCACACATAGCCTTGGTGCTCCAGGAAGGAAGACTTGGCATCAAGTGAGTCTGGGGTTAATGAAAGCCTGGAGTGGGAAGTTATAAAAATCAGATGGTTATAGTAATTTTAAGGGGCTGTACTGAGTTTAATGGCTCCATGGGGACTGGTGATATGTATATATGAGGAGTGGAGAAGGAGAGAGCGGGCATAGCAAGGTGCCATTATTTATACATATTAATGTGTGTGCATATATATATATATCCCTCATCCCTCTCCCCTTTCATTCCCTCTTTTCAGGAGGTTTGATATGTTTTGGCCAGAATCCTAGTCTGACCTGACTGCACTGCATCATCAAACAATCCCTACAGAAAGCTTGCAGAGAGGGGAAGCTGTTTTCAAGATTCAGTTTTCTCCTCTGGCTGCAATGAAATATTTGACTCTGATAATCACACATGAGCATCTCCCCTGCACTTGTCATGGTAATTCAAAATCATCTACTTTATCTTTTATCACGATCAGATGTAACTTAGCTGTTTCATTTTTTTTCAGGCAAATGTAAGATAGGTTTACTTTAAAAGGAAAACAGCCCCAAAGTTAACTTGGGTTTTGGTTTGCCCCAAATTCAGAGTCAATCACATGGGCCAATGCTCCTGCTGAAGTGGAAGGAGGTAGTAGCTGGAGGCAGGTAAAGGGTTGGCTGCAATCACACACTTCTTGTGGCTGTCTGTCTGTAATGCCCAGTGTGGAGGCAGAGGTGCAGACTTGGGAACTCACAGCTCCAAGTGGAGGCACTGGAAGCTGCTGTTTTACAGGGCTTGGTGCTCCCATCCTTGTCCCTCAGTGGAGCAGATGCCAGGTGCTTGATCTCACTGAGCTGGACCACTGAGTCTTGTCCTATCACCCTAACTATGAAGAGATAGTAGTGTTACTTATTAGGCATAAGAAGACATGAAAATTAGGTATTGCCTCAGGTTAAGGGTTATGATGTATCTTAATGATTAGAATCTGCAGAAAATGAATGTTTAAATAACAGTGGATAGTACTATGTTGAGGCATGATGATTTCAAAATGAAAAGATATTTCAAAATGAAATCTAGATAAAATTTCAAAATGAAATCTAGATAATATGACCTTGTAAATATAAAAAAGTCTTTTATAAGATAAGGTATTCTATGGGACTGTTGTGCATTCATTCTCTGTAATTCTAATTCCATAGTGTTGATAGGTGGTTTTTTGTCTTCTTGGCTTTGCAAAGTCAGCATTGTGACAAAAAAAATTTGTAAATTTAAGAACAATTAAATAAAATTGCAACCGATATTCTGCTTTTACTTACATCTTTGAATTATGAAGGCCATGTTTTTTAATGTAGTTTGAAAGAAAGCATAGGGAGTACAAAACGTTTAAGGGAAATACAAGTCCTTTTTATGACTTTGTTTAATTAGTTGTTTTGTAGGGCTGGTTTTGGCAGGGAGTATAAATGCATGTGTATGTGTGGGCATGTACATAGATGCACACACATGCTCATAACTTGAGCAAATTATTCTGGCAAGTCCTTGAGACTCAGCTGTGGAACACCACTTTGTTGGTTTAGCAGTCATGTTTTGGAGAGGAACTGTACTTTGAAGAATATTCTAACTGCATCATTTATTCCATTTTTAAAAATATACTTGAGGTTAGGATAGCTTGTTTTCTGTATGCTTCACAATGTCAGAAAAATAATAAAAGCAAGCAAACAAAACCCCAATACTATAGAGATTACATATCTTGAGGTTTCATTTTAAGTAAAGTGTTCAAATAGACATTTGAATACAAATGTGTTTAATTATGTTTTTGCAGAGTCATAACACAAAAAATGTGTTATGACTTCCTAAAAATATACCTCTGGTGGCAGAGATGAAAATGTTCTTATGCTTCTCAGCTACAGCTTTGTATATTACAAATATCCCCTAAAAATCTTAGAAACTAAAAACTCAACTAAGTCTGAGCTACTAAGTGAGAAATGTATTTAAATATATTGCTTTCTTCCTATGAAATAACTGTGAAGAAAACAGGTTTATTAGGGGTCATTTGAGTGCACTCTCCTTCCCAGGACATGAGCTTTCATTTCACATGCAATGAAGTAAATTTGTTCTCAGTCATTTGGACTTCTCGTTTTAGAGCCCAGATATGCCCACACGAAGGCTTTTTTTATTACACATAGTTTTGTGAATGAAGAACATTTTTAAATTTTTTTTTTTTTTTAGGTCTTAATGTGGGACTTTGGACAAATAAATAGGAGAGCATGTTTACTACTATTAATTTTTAGGCTTCTCCTATTAGATAACAGTGTGACTAGGATTTTCTTTACTCAGGTGTTACTATTTGGGCTCTGCCCAGGCTTTCCTGAGAGGGAGTTTTTGCCTGTCTTCACAGAAAACTCATATCATCTGCTTTCACTGGGAGGAGAATTTTTCTTTCTTCCAATTAATTACTTTGAGTCAAAATGTCTTTTAATGGAGTTGTAATCATGAGCAGGTTGAGTTAAAGACCATAGCTGCACCGAGGCTGTACTGCACTGTCCTTTCTTTCTGGAAAACTACCAACAAACATTTATTATTCAGAAAACTGTACCAGGGACTTACAACTGGAGCATTCCTGATTGCTACTGTCTTAGTTTAAATGATTGGAGTCTGTTCATGTGCAGCAATCTTGAAAAAAATTAACCTGTTTGAATATCTCTTTAGCTACCAAGTTTTTGCCTCATTGGGAAATCTTTCTGCATTTTTCAATAGCTGTTTATTTCAGTGGCTTATGTAATTTTTATGTCTGGTGGTCTCTAGAATGAAATATTTTGAGAACTGATAGGATAGCTTTGGAGAATTAATTTCTCTTTTATGAAATACTCCAGAAATTAAATTGTTCCATTTTTAATAGATTAAATTCTTTTCTCTCTCTCTTTTTAAAATAAAATATAAGCCCATGTAACTTCTTACTTTAAGTCACTGACCCCCTTTCCATTCAGAGACAGTGAAGTTCTATTATCTCACTTTTAAGAAAGAGGGAAGAGTAACAAAGGCTAAAGTTATTCACCCAAGTCACAAAACAGCTATGCCCAAATTATTGCTTGAACTTAGGTGGGTCTTATCTTAAACTCAGAGCTCACTGATCTAGTTCATTGCTCCTCTCAGAGGAGGCCTTTGTAATAAAAGGGAATAAAAAATAAAGTGATTTATTTAGCATATTGCAATTTTGTTTTGTTGTGACCAAGAAGAAGTGTTACTAAAATACACTGACAAGTATTATTATGTTTTACTGAGATGTATGCAGACTAAAAATTAAAACTGGCACAAAGCACTCCAATTCAAAGATTACATAACTATGTGTCACAGACTACAGCAGTGACCAAGCAGCCACAAACCACTTCTGGTCCTTGCAAAAGTAAGAATTAACTTAAATGAAAATTGCCTAGATAGTCTCAGCTAGTAAACCATGGCACACGCTGCAAGTCTGAGCTGATTTGATGGAAGAAAATTCCTTTATGTATATAATCTGTATGTAATCTGGTAACTAGCTTGACTCTGAGTATGTTGGAGATATATATGAATTAGACACAAGTTTTGATCTAGCATATTATTTCCCCCTCATTATCATCAGTCTCTGATCATCCAGAGGAAGAAAAATAATTTTCCTTTTTTTCTTGGGATGCTGTATCTTCTGGTTGCATGTTAAAGTTGGTAACCTTTCAAGGGTATTGGCTGGGCCCTGAAATATAAGATTATGTGTAATTTATAAACTAATGTGTCTCTGCTCTTTTCAAGAGGTCTTGTGGGTCTCTGTAGGGAATTGTTGGCAGGTTATTGGCCAGTAGTGGATATTTTCTTGCTCTTTCCTGAATTTCATGTCATTTGAGCTGGGCTGCATTGCTACCTATAGGTCTTTTCCTCTTAAGACTCACTTTGTGTGGGAAAGGGTATACGTCCAGCTGTGAAGATACTACTTTTGTTACCTTATTTGCAGTTACAACACATTTCTAAAATGCTTTGTTTCTATTTCATTCATTGATACTTGTTGTCTCCCTCCATGGGAAGTCCTGTGTAAAGGAGCATACCTGGACATCCAGAAAATTTTTCATATCCTCTTGTGCTTTGTTATCTATTCCTCCTCCATCTAAGTGTGTTTCACATCACGTAGCTCAAGGTGCCTCCTTCTTCAGGCAAGTGAAATCTGATACTTCACATGCAGGTTGTAGGACCACAGGGTGAGTCCTGTGGAAGTGACTTCTCTGGCAGGATTTTGGACTTCCTTCAGCAATCTCCTGCTCAAAGCAGGGTTATGTGTGATGGCAGACCAGGCTAATTGGGCTTTATCTATTTGGGTCTTGAAATGGCTGTGCCTTCCTTAAACTATTGTGACACCACTTGGAGTCCTGGACTTAAACTGAGTAGCTCTTGGAGTAACCACAGCATCCATGTTACTCTGAATTTCCTACCTGGGCAAGGATAAGACAGTATTTCCTCTCTGCCTAGTGCTTCAGGAAAATTTTGACAAAAATTTAAATTCAATTGTAATGAATTCCACCCAAGAACACAATATGGAACCTAAAGTGCTATGGGTAGATAATGTTTGTATTAGTTTTCAAATGCAAACATAATCATTATCTACTCTGTGCCAGCTGCTGTACTGAGAAAATGCAGTGCTGCATCTACACAGTACCCAACTCAGTTTCTCTTCAGACAAATCATATCTACCAGGAAATTACTGGCTCTGAGGAGCAATTTCCTTCTGTGTGGTCAAAGCCTCATTCTCAGCCAGTGATGCCTAGCCTGAAAGCCTGGTGCCCTCCATCAGGCTTGGACATCTGGCAAATCTACTTGTACAGGCCCTCACTGAAGCTTAGGTCAGAGCTAGCTTTGCTCAGTGCAAAGAGAGCTGTGCAACATTCCTTCTGCAAAACTTCTGATACTGTGAATAAATCCTGACGTCCATTTTAAAGTTTCCTACTTAGCTACTTATATCTAAGGACATTAAATCTTCCAGACTACTCACAGCTATCTAAACCTTGAATTTCTTCATTCCAAGAGTGTTCATAGCTGTATAATCTGGAGAACTAAGGCAAGTTCTTCACTGTTACAGATTTACAAAATTTTTTTTGTTGTTTCCTTTGTCATTTCCTTTATGTGCCAATTCTGTTGAACAATAAAATGTGACAGTATCAATAGTTAAGATGTGGTCATTAGTTTACTGGTACCTAATATAACAGCAAATAACTACATAGTGAACAATAAAATGTGACAGTATCAATAGTTAAGATGTGGTCATTAGTTTACGGTACCTAATATAATGGCAAATAACTACATAGCCTTTGCTTCTGTTTATTTCTGCTGGAATTTCTGTATGAGTCCAGATTTGGTATCTATGACTTTTAAATTATGTTTCGTTCCATCTTCCGAGAAAAGAAAATGAAGACTTTGCTTAAACTCCTTCTCTAACTGCATTTTTTCCCTGTTCCTCAGTATTTTTTACCTTTTTAGGATTTTTTCAGTAAAAGTATGAAAAGGTAAAGTGAAATATCACCCATCATGCATAAAGTCTTCTTGTACGTCATTGTACTTTTTGTCTTAAACAGAGTGTTCTGGATCTTCACATCTATAGCTTCAGTGCTGCCAATAATGTTTTGTCTTTTGTGGTTTGGGTGGATCTGGATTTGGAACTGTGTTTTTGTTGGAATGCCTCTACATCCCTGCAGTTTTCAGTGCTTGGAAAAGTTATAACTTACAATGGAAGACAAAGTAAACCCACCATCAAAGGGGGAAAATTAAATCTCTGTTTATTCACCTGCATGCTGAGATGAATCTTATTGACAGCAGCTAGCTGAAATATTCTAGATATTAAAAGACTTGGAAAAAAGCGAATTTTTTAAAATGCCTGGGACTTTGTTTCAATAGGATTTGTGTCCCAGATGTTGATTTGCATGAGCAATATGCTGGATGAAATTTGTGTTGAATGTGCTGTTTGTTGTTTTAAGTTTTGTTTCCCTTTTCAGCTTTCACAGCAGCACTATATGTAAAGAGTTGGTCCAAGGTGTAGTAAGTCTTTCCCTAGCATTTCCCCATTCTCACTATTTCTTTATGTTTAGGTGGAGCTTGAGTGGCTCTAGTCATACATACCTTTGTTACTGATTAGTGTAAAATTATCTTGTTTTGCTCTTAAAAATACAGTAAAAATATATAGAGCACATGTTTAGTGAAGGGTGATCATATGTTGGAGTTGGGTAACTTTGGATGGAGGTCAATATTACAATTAGGTTGCAATGAACTGAGTTCATCTGAGGAGAGCAATTTCACCACACTTGCTGACTCAGCAGCTGGACACCTTCTCCTGTCTCCCCTGGCTGACAGGTACTGTGTATTTATCAGCTGCAAAGTACCATTGAGTTCCCCTCCCTCCGAGGATTTCTACAGAGCCTGGCTGTGGTGTCTCCACTCCTCTCCACTGTCTGTTCCATCCCTCTTGGTTGCAGATCACGTGTATGGGGAGTCATTTTGGAGCATTCCAGCCACGGAGCAGCAGCTGTATTTTACCCTGTAATTTCTACAGTGTTACAAGTTATGTTAGGGTGTGAATATAACTCCTCAGTTTCTCCTTATTTTACCCCCAGCCCTGTTTCCACTGAGACAGAAGAGCCCCATCATTACATGAAGTACATTTCAGAGAGAGCTGAACATTGGGTAGATCTAAGGGGTAGAGCAGACTGGCTGTCTGGCCTCTGTCCCATCACTTGATTTGTGCAGTTCATCAGATATAAATAATCTGTGCTGTGGCCAAAGTCAATGATTGTGCTGCTCTTCCTCTCTGTCTGAATTACTGGGGTTTGGGGAATAGCAGCAGCTTCTCTTTAAGGAGCTGTTTTGTGGGATTTCTACATTTTACTCTATAGACTTGGAAAAGGGAGGAAGTATAATGAGTGTAAAATCTAAATAACAGCATTTGAGAAGTTATCCTTCAAAAGTACTGCATGTTAAAAGTCCTGTTGAGTTTCAAGATTGGAATTTCTTGAGGTTACTATACATGAAACTACTGACATTTCATCACATTATCTGGGACTTATGAAGTATCCTAAAACCCAATGGAAGTTCATTCAAAGCTTATATCATTAATATTTTTATGGAGACTGAAGATGCCATATAAGAAAAAGATTTTTGAGATTTGGAGTAGACAAAACTGTCTGGAGCTGCGCACATAGAATGCAACTGGCAGATATTGTCTGTGCTGCAGTACTGTTAGACCTATAGAGTTTCTAAAAAAGCATCAATCTATCAACTCATAAGGAAATGAAACAGAGGTCATCTTGGAAGACCCTTCTCAGTGTGATGAAAACTGAAGTAGCCACTTACAATTCAGCAATTTCAGTTGATTAAAAGAAGCAGCTGGTTCATTTGTTGGAGTAATGTAGTTTCTTACTGTATCTGAAATGGATTGGCCTATAAATTAAAACTCAAAAATGGGATTGGCAATATACACACAAATATGTATCATGTAAGACTTTTGAATACCAAAATGACTACTTGGTGGGGAATGGGTAGGGAACTAGGCTTTGAAAGAAATGACCTGTGAGTGGTATTTGTGAATCACTTGGTTCGTAAGGCTTGGTTGTTGTGTCATTTTTTTTTCCTGGACAGGCTCTTTAGCTCTCCTGTTTGCATGAACACAATGGAGCAGGGCTTTTTCAGTTTATTTTATTTTTTTTTCTTTTTCTGAGTATTCTGTCTGGTTGTGATACTTGGACCTTTTATCACCAGTGTTTCAAGTGTGTATGTTGAATTACTCTCAGTTGTAACAGGAAGATCTAGAATAAAACTGATTAATCTGTGAACAGAAAATATCAGTCAAAGCTAATTTCCTAGGACATTGCAACAGAGAGTATGACACTTTCCTCTCTCTGTCTATTCCAGTAGTTGTTTTTAGGAAGGCAGGTGATGGGGTGGTGTTTGTGACCTGCAACAGATGTTCTGTATTTTTTTTCCGTCCTGTAGACAGAATGAACTTCCCGTGGATAAAATGTAAATTGGTGACAGCTCCGTATTTCCGCACTGGAAAGACAAGTACCATTAGTGGGGAAACACTGGGGAAATGCAAGAGGCTTGAGCAACCAGACTGCTCCATTTTCAGGGGAAGAAGAAATGTCTAGGAACTAAACAAAGAAATTGTGGAGGAAAATTCACATTCCAAGTAGAAGAAGGAAGCAGCATTCAGTAGAGTTAAGCCAAGTGAGGATTGGTAGGCTGAACAGTGAACAGAAGAGGACAAGAAGAGTTAAATGTTTCCAGATGACAATAGGTTTGCAGAAAGTGAACTATGAGAGATACCTTTAAAAGCTTCAGATGTTCAATTGAAGAAAGATGGCTAAGATACCTCTGTTAGTAGCAGTTCATCCCAGCTGGAAAGAAAATCGGTAATGTTCTCAAAACATCTTAGTAACCAAGCATCCTGAAACCAATACACGTCATTTTTTTTTGGTAGACTTCTGAACTCGGTAGTCAGTATGCAATGATGCCAATGCCTAGAGTCACTAAGTATTGCAAAATATCTCAATATGTAGGTGATTTCTTGAGACTTGCCATGGTGCTGCAGGAGAATAATATCAAACTGATCCTCATAGTGATTCTCTATGTCATGGTGGTGGGGAAAACCATACAGAAAATTCTGTAAGAATTCAGCTGGATAGATGTGTAGCAACAGTAGAATGTTTTGATTTGGAAGTGGAATAAAATGCCACTGTCTTTTGAGTGTAGATGGAATGAGGACAAGTCTCTTGGAAGCTTACACTAGAATAACCAGAAAGACATTATATCAAAAATGAGATAGTGAGCTGGTAAGTGAGAGTAGTTTAAGCATAAAATTATGATATTAAAAATATAATGAAGACCTCCAAAAGAAGTGAAGGAATAATAACCAGGCAAAATTGCTCACTTACAAGCAAAATTTGATGAGATTTATACCAAAATAATTGAAGTTAAATGCTTCTCTACAGTTAATCTGTTTTCAGAGGGAGAGTGGGGAACATGCATTTTCTCACCTGTGGAAGACTTTAGAGAAAATGATCCTGAGTGGTGAAGCCTGGTGGCCTGAGGTGGAACACTGGGTGATCTCCTGTATAACAAAAAAAAAATGGCTGCATCCTACCCAGAGTACATGATACTTGGGAAATGGTATCTTCATGGTCAAAAAAATTTACATAACACATGAATGTTTCAGGAGAGTAAAATCTAGGAAAAGTATAGAAGTTATATCACTTCTTTATTTGTCATTGGTACAGTTGCTCTTCCAATGCTGAATTTTTTTGAGTATCCATAAGCCTGCTGATAAAATTGTAAGGGATTGATCAAAGGACTGGATACTTTGCCTTGTGGTGAGACATTCTGGAATCTTGTCTGTTTATCTTACCCATGAGAAAGCTAGGACTTGACCTGATCAGAGGATCTGCATTGGGAAAAAAATTGTTGAAAAACTGTTAACAAACTGGCAGGCAAAGATATAAAAGGTCCAGTGGTTGGTCCTTGAAGTTCAAAATTCCACTGCACATTTTCAACAGTGTGAGTGATTAGCCCCTATGATATCTTAACAAAGGTTGTGGTGGTTTCCTTACCACTAACAATTTAAAAATTAAGATTGAATGGTTTGTTAAATTATATGTTTCAGTAAAGCAAAAGTTTTGTGGCTTCTTTGTACAGGGCATTGGCCTAATTGTTCATAAAAATCCCCTTTGACCTTGAATTTTTAAATTCTATTAATTGCTAGAAACAATTTTTTTTAAATTGAAGTTTTCTGCCTAAAACTTACTTTTGCTTTTACAAAATTCTAATGAAAAATAGGTATTTTTCATGGCCAGCTTCTGTTCATACCCAGTCAGATGTTTTTCAGCTGTAGTGGACTTGCAGTGTTACAGTCTCAGTGCCTTAGTATACTATGTAGTATTGGTTTATCTATAAGGCTGTGTTTTTTGTTCTGTTCCTTGGCGCCCCTGAAGACATAAGCCAAGCACAAATCTACCAATCTACTTAATTGAGATATGTATGGGATGTCTTCAAAGCGTTAATTGGATTCAGGATTATGAAATCTGCTATTTTGCAATAAGTGCAGCTTGTAGTGGTCTTTTAGTTCCTCACCTCCTCTGAGTCCCATCTGCACATCTCGTGTTTACAGTGGTAAGTGTCTTGGAGACATTTCTGCTAGATCTGTACTGAAATCCAGTTACCAGCATTCCTGTGGCTGCAGTCCCAGTTAGGGTGAGAGTGTCATTAAGCTGGCCATTGTATCTTCAAGCTAAGTTTCTGACTTCAGAGAGCTCAAAAGACCAAAGAATGCCAAAGAGAGACACAGCAACCAGATAGCAAGTGTTATTAGGGACATAGTGAGCATGTTAGCCTGGCTCTCTAAAGAAATGTTTTTTAGGGAATGACTTTACTGCTTGTTTCTCTGCCAGGTTCTCCAACTGGTTTTGGATTAATTTGTCTATTTCAGCCTGGTTTTCACAGAAGCATAAAAATACCAGGTTCTTGTGGTGAGCTGAAGCACCAGGTTCAAAAGAGCTTTCTGACACTCAACAAATGGGTATACAAGAAAGACACAAATTAGAAGCAGTTGTAGTATGGGCTGCAGGACAGTGAGATCACAGAAAATCAAATGCTCTTAAGTTCTCTTGCTTACAGAACAACTTGTATTCTTGTGGAGAACAGGCTAGACTCATTTTGATTCTCTTGTGATTTCAAATAGTCATAACAACTCACTTAAATCTGCTTCAGCAGTGTGGCTTAAACACATTTGATCTAGACAAGAGTTAAAGTAATTAGCTGATATTTGATTTTACTTGATATGGATCCAAACCATGAAACTTTGAACACCCTTAGGGTTCAGAAGTGTTTCATTCAGTGTTTGGGTACTAGTCTGTGTTCTCAAGTAACCTTTTGAAACTTGGCAGATTTAATCCCAGATTTAAAATAAAGGCACTACATGGGGAATCAAGTCTGTAAATGTTTTTTAACTATGGAGGTGCTCTGGACTATAGTTGTAGAAGCAGAAGGAATAGAAAATGCGTTACCTGTATTAAGGTGTGCACTTGTGTTCATATGCAGTGTTCACACCTGTGTACATACTAATGTGGCTGTTCAAAATGTTACTCCTGCTGCAGGGACCTTACAGTCTTAATAGAGAACGAAGGCAATCGTGTGCTTTGAGAGCCAGAGGATGGTGCTAACCTACAGCATGTGTGCATTTTCAGATTTGTGATGTGATGACAGCAGCACTCTGACACTGGTTAACATTTGTGGGCTGTGTGGAAGGAGCAAGTCTCCATGAGGGATTTGGCTGGAGGAGACCTGCCTGCCTGCCTGGTGCACGGGGATGAGGAGGGTGCTCCTGTCAGGGCTGAAATAAGGATGGATAGCATGATGTTTTACATTGCATGTAATGCAGTCAGAAATCTGGAATGTGATAGACCATGTTTTATAAGCTTTTATTTTTTCTTGCAAACAAATATAGAGGGGGGAAAGAAGAAGTTATGAAGAAATTAAAAAGGAAGTGTATAGATGTTTCTGTTGAAGTCGGAGGTGTTTGCTTCCTCTTCAAAGAGCAATTATATGTGAATTGGAAAAGCTGTATGTGATAACAATACATCCAATTTGCTGTGTTAAGAAACTGAGAAGGGAAGAATTTGAGGCAGGGAGGGTTTCTTAGGATTTAAGATATTTTTAGGATTTTTCTTAGGCCTATGTATATAGGGCCAAAAGAGGCACAGTTAAGTGGGTATCTTCAAGATGGCATCCTTACGTGACCCCAAAACCAGTGCTATGTGTTTTATTTGTTAATGTGTATGTTCATTGTCCAAGTAATTTGTTAGTAGATCATATCACAATTTTCTCTGGCTCTGGGAGAAATTGAAATAATGGAAGGGGTGCAGAATTCAGACTTTCCCGTGAAGCTCTGAAAGGAAAACCAGCAACAACAATGTTGAAGAAGATCGATTCAGTGGTATACACTTTACAGTAATTAATGATATGCAAATTACCCAGAAATTATTCAGTTTAATGCCTAAGCATCACAGTGGGAAGTTTTCAGATTCTTTCACAAAGTTTGCTCTTTGTGAAAAATCATATTATCATATACAAATCATATTATTTTCCCCTTACCATTATAATTCTTCAGTGGTTTTTAATTTCTTAATGTGTTAAAGAAAGAAAAAAAAACTAGGAGACCAACAGGGAAATTCATCAATATGTGACGATCAATTAAGTGATGATTTTGAACACTGTCCAAATTCAATGTGTGAATTAAATAATTGTTCATTTAAGTAACAATAAATACAATATATATGAGGATTTCAGAGCAATTTTCAAGTTTTGAATCTCAGAGCATTTCTATAAGAAGTTAAAAACAGCTATAGAAATAAAAAATATAATTTTTTAAGGCTGCTCAGGAGATGAAGGAGGAGGGTCCAGGTGTCATGGTTTGGGAAACCTATAAAATTTACAGAATTAATATCTGAAGTCTTTAATATATCTTGAGTTGACCTTAAGCTGTAAAAGATGTGCCATCCATTTCCTGAACACATAATAGCATAGAATAATGGAAGATAATTTTATGCTGTTAGCTCCTTTTCTATGGAGCTGAAGCCGAAAGAAGTCAGCATAATTAAATTTGCCTGAAGAAAGAAAGGGTTATCAATAAAGATATCTTACTAGAAATAGACAGAAAAGATGCTTGGAAGAGTAATGTGGCAGTAATAAAGGAAAGTTGGAGAGTAGACTCAAACTCAGACACATTTTGTGGCAAAGGAGTCAGAATTTTCATGGAGATCCATGAGAGAAGATGACAGAGAAATCTTCATGGACGCCTGATATGTATCTGCTCCAGAGCCTAATTCTTGCTCCACAAGATAATAGAATTGTTTAAGCTGGAAAAGCCCTTTAAGATCATTGAAAACAGCCATTAACCCAGCACTGCCAAGTCCACCAGTAAACCATGTCCCTAACCACCACATCTCCACATTTTTTAATAACTCCAGGGATGGCGATTCAACCACTTCCCTGGGGAGCCCTTTCCAAGCCTTGACAACCCTTTCCATGGGAAAAAAATTCCTAATACCCAATCTAAACTTCCCTGGCACAGCTTCAGACCATTTTCTCTCATCCTGTTGCTTGTTACTTGGGAGAAAAGACTGAACTCCACCTTGCTAGACCTCTCTTTCAGGTGTTTGCAGAAAATCATGTGCTTCCTGACCCTCCTTTTCTCCTGGCTAAACAACCCCAGCTCCCTCAGGAGCTCCTCACAGACCCTTCCCCAGAAACCTAGCCCTTCTCTGGACATGCTCCAGCTCCTCAGTGTCTTTCTTGTAATAAGAGGCCTAAAACTCAATGCAGGTTTTGAGGTGTGGCCTCAGCACTGCCCAGTACTGAGGTGCAATTGCTGCCCTGGTCCTGCTGGCCACACTATTTGTGACACAGACCAGGATGTCACTGGCCTTCTTGGCCACCTGGGCACACGCTGGCTCATGTTCAGCCACTTGGCAGCTTTCCAGCCAGTCTTTCCCCCGCCTTTATCATTCCATGGGTGAATTCCATCTGTGACCCAAGTGCAGGACCCAGCATTTGACCTCACTGAAATTTGTACTCTCAGCCTTAGTCCATAGATCCAGCCTGTCCAGATCCCTCTGCAGAGCCTTCCTACTATCCAGCAGATCAACACTCCTGCCCAGCTTGTGTCATCTGCAAGCTGACAGAGGGCACTCTCCAGAGGGCACTCCTTGTCCAGATCATACAAAGCATTAGACAGGACTGGCCCCGGAGCTCAGCCCTGGAGGGCACAACTGGTGACCAGTTGCCAGCTCTGTTTGCCACCACTCTCTCAGCCTGGTCATCCAGCCTGGTTTTTTACTGAATGAAGAGTACAGCCATCCAGTACAGCCAGCCATGAGCAGCCAGTTTCTTCAGGACAGTGCTGTGAGAAATGGTGTCTAAAGTTTTATTAAAGTCCATGTAGAAACATCCACAGCCTTTCCTTCATCTATTATGTTCATCATGTCATAGAGGAAGATGAGGTTGGTCAGGCAGGACCTGCCTTTGATATCATGCTGGCTGGACCTGATAACATGCCTGTCTTGTGTGTGCTGCATGATGGCACTTGAGATGATTTGCTCCATGACCCCACCACTGAAGTCAGACTGATGGTCCTGTAGTTCCCTTATCCTCTTTCTGACTCATCTTCTAGATGGGTGTCACGTTGGCCAACCTCCAGGCAGCTGGGACCTCCCTGGCTGACCAGTAAATGATCCTCCACCAGCTCCTCCAGTGTCCTTGTGTGGATTTCATCCACATAAATTAGGATGGGTCTAAGTGGTATTGCTGACCATTCCCCATGGATTATGAAAGCTTCTTTCTGCTCTCTGTCCCTGTCATTCAGCTCAGGGGGCTGAGTGCCAGAAAATAACTGGTCTTGTTAATGTTACAGACTAAAGAAAATAAGACATGTACTTCAGCCTTTTCTATAGCCTTTGTCACTGTGTTTCCCTCCACATTCAATAAGGAATAGAGATTCTCCTTAGCTCTACTGCTGTTGCTGATGCATTTATAGAAATATTGTTACTGTTTATGGAAGTAGCAGATGCAGTTCTTATTGGGCTTTGGCCCTTGTAATTTTTTCCCTGCATAACCTCATGATATCCTTGGAGCTGTCCTGAATTGTCTGCCCCTTCTTCCAAAGGGTATAAATTCTGCTTTTTTTCCTGGGTTCCTGCCAAAACTCTCTGTTCAGCTAGTTTTCTTTCCCCCTGGATCATCTTTAGGCATGTGGCACCTGCCTGCACCTGTATTTTTAGGATTTCCTTCTTGAAGACTTTCTAGCTTTCTTGGGCTCTGTTGCCCCAAGGAAGATGTTTTGGTGAGCCATTTCCTTACTTCACCAAGAACCAAAACTTTACCATTTGGTGATCACTATGCCCAGGATGGGCACAGTTACCTCCAACCATCACATCCTCCACAAGTCTTTCTCCATTCTTAAACAACAGGTCCAGCAGTTACCTTCCCTAGTTTGTTCCCCCACCAGCCCTGTCAGGAAGTTATGTGCCCCCACGTTCCAGGAATCCCCTAGGCTCTTTTGTCTTTGCTATGCTGTGTTTTGAACAGACATCTGGTAAGTTGAAGCTCCCCATGAAAGCAAGGGTGAGTTATTGTTAGACTTCCCCCAGCTACGTAGAGAATATTTTGTCTGCCTCTTTCTCCTCATTTGGGGTCTGTTGCAAACTCTCACGATGATACCTGTCTTATTGGCCTTCCCCCAGTTCTTACTCAAAACTCAACCCTATCCTTACCATCACTAAGCTCTAGAGAACCAAAAACCCCTTACCTCCACTGAGACAGCAGACTGACAGACCCTGCTAGTACCCTGTCTCTCAGGCCTTGGCATACTGCTCTCAAACTTGTTTGAGCCTTGTTTTATCCTTTTCTCCCTTCAAATCCATTTAAAGCTCTTTCAGTGAGCCCTGCTAACTGCTATAGAAAGATATTTTTCTCCCTTTGAGACAGTTTTGCCCTTTCTGTTGCCAGCAGGCCTGCAGTTTTGTTCCCTTTAGCTATATCCATATGTATAGCATTTATCTGTATATATATATATGTGTGTATATGTATATGGTAGCCTTTAGCTATATTCATGCTGCTCAGCAATTGGCCTGGCCCTAAGTTAAAATCATGTTCATTATTTCAGCTGTTTTAAACTCCAAAAAACACTCTGAGTAGTGAATATGTTCAGGCATCTTGCATCCTTGCCTTTGCTTTATTCCTTTTAACTCTTTTGTTATAATACAGGCTTCTCTGAGGAACCTTGAATAAGCTGGAGGTAATGATTTACTGGGAGTGACATCCAAGGAGACTAAAAGAGAAGTCAGAAGTCTACAGGATTGCCCACTATGTGTTAAGCAACAATTGCTCCTGTGTACATGGTCACATATTATTTGATGTGGTTACAGTAAGGCAATCCCTGCCCACAGTGAGAGGAGAGATGCATCCATGCCTAGTTTATAATTCGTTTGTCTTGTATGTCTTTGAAGAAGTTGGTTGGGAATGAAAATAGTTACAAGATGAAGGGTAGGAAAAGTTACATCTCAAGTCTTGTAGGCAACAGGAGGTGGGAGCTGTTTTGGGAGTGTAAGGCAGTTGATCTGTTAGGGTGTCTCATTACAAAAGGGTTAACAGAGTGCTGAAGAATCATACATATACCATGAAGAGTAAGGATTCTTTTCCCTTCAAGAGGATCTCACCTAGTGAGACTGGTACCAGGGGATTCCAACACTCAGAAAGTGTCCCACTGACTGAGCTGTTTCACACCAGATTTCTTCACTTCTTGTCCTGCCTGCCACCCACTAGGATTATTTGTACAAGACTGGAGTTGAATGCTGTCATGCTGAACTCAGTGACTCCTGTGTGGGGGATGGGAGCAGAGAGGGAATTGGAATGTGGTGTGCAGATGTGTGAAGGTGAGAGTAAAGCTTATCAGCTACTGGTTCCAGAGGATGGTGGGCTTTTCCTTGTTTCTTTTTTGTTTTGTTTTTTTTTTCCCCTGACTCTGCTGGTGAAGTCATCAGTTGAACAACCTCAATTATCCAGCCATACAAGGTAAAAGTACCAGATTACTACATAAGGGTGTGAATAACTTTAAATATTTAAAAATATAACAATTAAACATAGGCCTTTTTGGTGAGCTGCTCCCTGGGTGGCCTCTATTAGAAACCTCTTGAGACCTCAAAGACAATTTCCTTTGTTGCATAATATTTTTCTTTTGTTTTCAGTAAGCCAGGTTTGAGCAGGCAAAATTCTGTGAAGTCCTGTAGCCAATTTAATATTTAAAACAGACCTGCAAAGTTGTGCTGTTTTCAGGAATGTCTTGAGTCATCCTCCCTCTGCTAACCTACTGTGCTGACCCAGCACCTGAGAAGGACTTAACAGCCCATGGGGACAAAGGCGTGTTCTGCAACTCTGCAGAAAGGCAGAATAATAAAGAACAAAGAGAGATGTGGCTGAAGTCTGTGTTGCAGTTATCAGCCAAGCAACTTAAAAGAAAAAAATAAAATAATCCAACAAAATCAGAGCATAGACTTGAATGCACAGCAGTTGGTGACCTAAAACGGTAACCTGCACTAAATGTGCTTCTTTGGTAATGGCAAATGGTTTTCAGCCCATTTTGGGTAAAATTTTGTAGAAGAAGGCTCTTAAAACTTCTTCTCTTTTTTTTTTTTTTTGTCTTGATACTCAGGTCAAGAAGAGTCTGTAAGACAGCTGTTCAAGAACCCTGAGAGCGAGGGGACAGCACACGTTGCTAGTGCTGTATCTCCTCTGCAGAGGTTTCTATACTCTGAATATTGCTCACTTCACAAATCAAAAATTGCATTAGTGGTGTTGCTCAATTTCCATGGGCATATCATTCCATGTGCATATATCCGGGTGCTGAAGTTCTTATATTTGATTGCTGTTGTGTGCTTATGTCCCCAGCTTCATGGAATGCAGCATTGCATTTTTATCCAAGTTTATACTGTGAGCTTTATAAACCTTGGTCTCTGCTTGCTGTGCCTGTATTTTAAATGTGTGTAAAATTATTAAACTGCCCTACATACAATTAAAAATGTAGAGATTGCATTTCTTTTTATTAAGTGCCAGTGCAGATGTCTGAAAGTGAGTGCACTCTTGGAACCTTCCTTTTGAAACTTTTTGTAGTCATGCAAAATATGAGTAACACTTTAGAGTACAGAGGACCTCCAGCCAAAATACTTTCCAAATGACTTAAATTGTAACTTATCTTTTTATTTTGCAGCTAACTATGGACCAAATCCAATCTGCAAAGGTTGCTTATCTTGTTCAAAGGATAATGGGTGCATCAGGTGCCAGCACAAGTTGTTCTTCTTCCTGCGCAGAGAGGGGATGAGACAGTACGGCGAATGCCTGCACTCCTGCCCGTCGGGCTACTACGGGCTAAGGACGCCAGACATGAACAGATGCTCAAGTGAGTTATTCCTTGAACCCTTACACTCACTTCTGTCAGAAGGCCATAATTCACGCTCACTTTTTAAGGTGATATGTTGTGAAACGTGGTTGTATTTTCACAGATGTTTCAAGATCATCTTAAGACTTCTTTGCTAAAGAAGGTCCCAACTCATTCTAAGATATATAACATTCAGCAGATTAAGTAGTTGATAAATGGACCTATTTTTTATTGTTATTATTATTAATTTGATAAGAAGAGTAACTTAAGGAAAAAATATATGATTCAAGCAGATACTCCTAGTTTTAAGAAACAAATTCCCACTATATGAAAATGAAAAGGATTCAGAATGAATTTAACGTGCAATTAAGGATGAATTTTACATGTCCAATTCAGAATTGATTTTGCATGTACAAGTCAGTATAAACACTAATATATGGGTGGGCTTTTTGTCATATTTTTTGTTCCCACACAAATTTCAGGTGACCAGACACCTCACACCAGACATACTTTAATATGTAAGTGTTGCTAATTTAATAAAACAGATGTACTATTAAAAACAAGCAAACAACCTTTCACTTTTAGTGAAACATTTTATTTGGAAATTTACAACCTGCTAATGTGCAACAAGATTCCCTGTTTGCATGTTTGTGCCTAGAAGCACAACTGTTAAAATCCATGAGTGCTCTGGTATCTCACATTATTTCACCTCTGTCTGGCAGTTGTGCTGATTTGTATCGATTTTTCCATATGCTCATATGTGGAGTATTACCCATATGGATTGTTAATCACTGCTGTTACCTCTTATTTCTGTTTAGGGGGAGAATGTTTTTGTCATAGTCTAACTAGAATCAGGTCACCTGACATAAGAACCTGAAGTGAGAAATAGCTTTTCTTTTTTTCCTGCAATAATCACATGTCTGTTAAATGTGTGGCACCTTTCCCCTAGTGCTGTGCCATGTCATTGGGAGCACAAGCTGTGAGAAAGCGTGTGCTGCTTTTCACATCACACATAATCTTGAGACTCACATGAGGTCACTCAGTGGCAGTCTGGCTGGATGAGGAGCACTTATGGCCATGCTTGGACCTGTCCCAAGCAATCCCACCTCTTTCTCCCCATTCCCTGCGTGGGCTCCTTGGATATAGTATTCCCAACTGCTGTGTAATATTGGAGAGTGCTGCCTAATCTCTACCAGGTGGTTAAGTTTTGATAAAAAATTAAATGAGACAGTATATGGTTTATGCATCCATTTTGTAAAGTTATTTATAATCTTGGCCTTAATTTGCCTAACGCGCTTGTGAATTCAACAGCTTCTGTACTTGAAATATTTCAAAACTTGGTTGTAAATACTTCCCCATGTAAAAATATTTTTTAATATATTTGTAGGTTTAGGAAATTGATTGATTTATTTCTATTAGCCTGTACTGTGCTTGTGAGAAAGGCAAAGTAGTCTGTATTGGCAGTATTCTTTAGTTTCTTAAAAAGAAAAAAAAACCCAGAAAAGTTAATCGCAGAAAGTGGAGGGTGAATTCAAAGTAATATTTTTTTGCTTTTACCACTTATGGAAAGAATTAGCCTGTACTGTGCTTGTGAGAAAGGCAAAGTAGTCTGTATTGGCAGTATTCTTTAGTTTCTTAAAAAGAAAAAAAACCAAAAAACAAACAAACCAGAAAAGTTAATTGCAGAAGGTGGAGGGTGAATTCAAAGTAATAATTTTTTTTGCTTTTACCACTTATGGAAAGTGGCCTTTTCCTCTGAATTACAGATTGATTTTGAAAAGCATAAATGCAAGTTATGTCTAACCCATACTGGCATGTGTTGAGCACTTGATGTTTATCTCAGCCTCATGCCTTTGACAGTCTCCCCCTGTGAGAATAATGATGCACTTGCATTTATGGACCAGTCCTGGTTCTCCTCTGATGATATTTGTATTGTATATTTTTATGTTAATGTAACTGCTAACTGCTGTATTTATACATCACTTCTCTTTTGTTTTTGTATGGTGATGTTGGTTTGCACATATGAAGCATTGTGGACATACAAACATTTTCTTGATTGCAGTTGAGTTGAAATAAACATCCTTAAAATTGAATAGGTTTCTTCCTACTTGCTCTTCTTATGTACGCTTACAGATTCCATTGCTCAGCTAGTATTATTTCAGCTAAAAATAATAAAAATTTTGGCTATGTTAAAATCTTTATGGGAGTTATAGGACTTGAATTACATAAACTGAAATAATTTCTGCCCCACTAATTTCTTCATAGGCACAAAAGATTTTTAACATTTTTTACTGGAACATTTTCCCATTTTTGTTAGAGAAGCTATAGAACATATTTTAATGGAAGATGATGTCTTGATTTTAAAAGCCAAACATGATCAGTGCCAAATGTAATACAATAAATACCACAGCCAAGTGCAGCAGCTCTAAAATGGAAATTTTGGAATTCATATATGTAAGCAGTATGTGTTCCTAGAATTCGCTAAATGGTTCTAGACTATTTTTCTTGTAACAGTGAATCATGAAATTTGAGACTGTTTGTCTCTAGAAATCAATGCAGTTTCCTGCTGGATATGATTTTCACCTTGAACACTACAGTATGAGAATGCAGTCCTTTTGGACATGAACTTGGAAATTGTTGAATTTCTTCTGTAGAAGAATGCCCAAGAGATGAGCTACACTTCGTTAATTTTCCAATACATTTTTAATAATTAATGACTTTGAACTGAAGTGCTCCAACAAGAGGTGATCTCATAAGAAAAAAACAGAACTGAATTTAAAGAGTAAGATGAAACCTGTCAGTTTGGTGGTTGCACTGATTAATGGATCAAGCCTAATTTGAACCTTTCAACTTAGTCTGTGGCCGTGGTAACCTTTATAATTTTAGGAGGAGAAACCACTCAGAGATTAGAAATTACAGCTCCCTTCAGCTTTGGTTGACTACTTATTTGTTTAGGTTCTCCCTCTTTATCCTAGGTGGGTCTAATATTGTAATTTCCCTTTCCATTCACCTTCAGTGAAAACAAGATAAAGAGAAACTTTTAAACAAGTTGAGCATTTATTAAACACATGTTGTTAATTCAATGCATTAAGAAAGGCAATGATTTTTTTTAATAGTGTTACAAAATAGGAAGAGTTCATGAATATGCTGTTGCTTGAACTATACTTATGTAGTTTGGTAGAGCATACGACCCTTTAATTCTGTTGTAATTACAACTGTAGCAGTCAGGGGCTTCAGTTACCAAAAAAAAAATAGCACAGAAGGTGTTGCTGGTCAATGCCAGATGGGTGCAGAGTGCCAGTGGACACTTCAGGATGGCAGTGTGAATTTAGATCTGTAGCACCAAAGCTGCTCTAGTGAGCAGCAGAGGGATGGGAGCAGGAGTTGAAATGAGTGGGTGTCATGGTGATGGGGACCGTGTGGGCATTGGTGAAATTGTAGAAGAGTCAGGCTGAGTCAGGTTGTTGTCACTCCTAGTTTGTCTTCAGCTACAGTTAAATTATCATTACGATTAGCACTCAATAACTCTAAGCATTATGATGAATATCACTCTGATGAATTATTTTAATTTCAGAATTACAGTATTCTTAATACTCTTTCAGTATTTTCCCCTAATTTACATCTCATGCAGATTAAATAATACGTTTTCATGTTTGGAGTAGTTTATTTTCATAGGAAAAAAAATGAAAATAAACTCTTTGTGGAAATCTCCACCCAACCTTCATCCAACCTTCACTCAACTTTCACAGACTAAAGCTTCTAAAATATAGCTATCTCAAGGACTCTGCTGGCAAAAGGAAACTGGCATTTCAGGTAAAGCAGAAAATGCAAACAAGACAGGAGTTTTGAAGTATGATCAAAACTGAAAGAGAATTTATTCATTCATTTAATGAACGATAGTTTTATGGAGGGAATCCCAATGAAAAGTGAGGCTTCCACCCGCCAAGCATGTCTGTATCATGTCAAAGACTAGCTTCTGTTGAAAGTTTTTCCTTTAGTCCCTCTTCCACTCACACACAGAAGAGCTTTTAGCATGTTACTCTCAGCATGTTTTTTGAAAGCAATAGTTAAAATGTTGTTTAAAAATTGTTGTGTCACTTGGATGTGAGGGAGGGTTGCAAGATGCTGATTTTTCTTTCAATGTTCTGGTCTGCATCTTATTATTGGGACTACATGATTTGTAAAAACCCTGATTTCTTTTCAAGTGTCTCAGGTGACTGGAGAAGAGGCAAATGTTTTTTCTGAATATTTAAATACACAGGATGTTTGACTCAAGAATTGCATTTAATAAAATACTTGCAGTACATCTTGAGTGTAACAAATCAGATTAGCAATTAAGTATTGTGGTACATCTCCAGAGCAGCTCACCTGGTTGGTTTTGCCTTGCAGTTCATTAATTTGGGAAAGTTATTTTGCAGGATCACTGTGTAGACATTGACCAGGATCCTGTTCTTTAGGGACTAGTTCAACCCTTGTGAATTATTATTCTAAGGAATTTCCTATGACCCTAAGTGTGGACAAGAAGCCCAAGTTATGCTGCTTATATGAACTTGAGTTTTAAAAGCCCCTTTGGAAAATGCTGGATGCAGGAGTTGGTACATTTAGGTTATGTGTGGTTTTGTCTAAATAAAGCCAGCAGAGGTTACCTTTGTCAGGGCAAGGCTTCAAACTGATGCTCACATTCCTTTTAACCAAGCAAAGGTCAAAACCACTAGAAATAAACATTTTCCTTTTCATTCAATCTGCCTAATTTTTTGCCCAATGCCACAAGAAATCTGATCTAAAAAGTCTCATATTTCCCTAATTGCTGACAAAGAATTTTACACAACCACACTCACACACGCACTGTTTAAGTATTGTTGGGATGCCCTGTTTTGGCCTTCTGAAGTTCAAGAATAAATATTAAAATTTGTTTCATAAATATTGGCTAAATTTGAAGTGTTGATTGGAGATATTTACTAATTGCTATTTCAGAATAGTGACCTTATGTATTGTGCTTTTTTTCCCATTATAAACGAATGAAGAATAAATGAGTGACAGAATTACCAAAATTATTATTATATTGTTGCATAACATGAATAAAAAATACTTCTTGTTATGGCTTCAGATAGCTGAAGAGCGGATACAGCTATTGTAGTTTATTTAATTTTGTTACTTGAAGGATTAAATTTTCAAAAATTAATTATATATTTATCATTACTGTTTTAAATATAATGGCTTATCCTTTTTAATCATTGGAATATTTTTCCCCTGGTATTTTTTTTAGGTATGCATGGTATACATATGATCATTAATAGTTTTAATATGGAATAGGAGATCTCTGAATAGCCTACACCTGAGTCTGTCATCTATGGCAGGTTATTTTCCTCTTAAATTTTCAGAGATATACAATATTTCATAAAGATAATAGTTGTTTGGTTTGGTTTGTTTGGTTTTTTTTTTACTTTTTAGTATATTCATTATGGTGTATCTCTCCTAGTAATTTAAGTATGGTTATTTTTTTGTGGATTAAGTGTCTCAATAACAGAGAGGAGTTAAATCCAGCATAATTGAGGCTTTTTGCACATGCATATGTGTAGACACGGGCATCAGATATACTACATGAAAGCATCCACTCAGCTATTCATAGGGTCAACTCAGAGAAAAGAAGGTATCCTGCTTTCAATGATAAATTATGAACTGAAGACAATACATATAATACATGCATGCTTCCCAAAATAATTTGTTGCATCTCAGTTTCATCGAAATTACTTACACATGAAAATAATTTATGCTGAACATTTTTCCTCCAAAGAGATGTCAGTAATTGAAATGTAATTAAACTAGGGGTTTTATCTTCAGTTTGATTTTAAAAAAGTAGGATTAGAAGGACATAGAGAAAAATGTGGTAAACAAAGTTACCTCTAATTTTGTCTATATACCAGATACATTTCAGGATGACAGTAATATAGCATTTCTGGCTTTGCTATTTTATTCCTTTATAAATCCCTTCAGTTTCAGTCTTACCCTAACTTTGCTGTCTCATTGTTCCTTATGATCCTTCTGATTTAGGATGCAGAATAGAAAACTGCGATTCCTGCTTTAGCAGAGACTTTTGTACCAAATGCAAAAGTGGCTTTTACTCGCACAGAGGCCGCTGCTTTCGAGGATGTCCCGCTGGATTTGCAGCCTTGGAAGAGCTTATGGAATGTGTGGGTGAGTCAAGTAGCTCTTTTGCCAGGTGGCCATATTCAAATATGACACTAATTTATGATGGTGCTTAATATTTCTTATCAGGAAATATTCAGTAATGAATTATTATTGATTTCTTTGCTGATAATACTAGTAAATGTTCCCAGACTTTAAAATATGCTTCACTGGGAATGCTACTCTGTTGTGCATCACAAAGTTCTGTCCTTTTAACTGTAAAATCACTTTGTGTGAAGATTTGCAACTCAGAATTTGTAAGATTTCAGGACTTATGTCAGAACAAACTCTTTCTTTCAAGAGTATTTCTTGCATTTCATGATGGAGAGGACTTAGAAATATGAACTTCTGAAGTTTTCAAACCCAGTTGACAACCAAATAGGATGTATATATTAGATAGAGAAAAAAAGTTAATCTCATTATTTTAGGAGAGTTTTTGAATATTTGGGACTGTCATGACATATCAGACATAAAGTCTGATATTCTTGGGTTTTTATAGTTGGGTTGATGCTGGCTAAAATGATTCAGATTCTGTAAGAGATTTTAATTTTGTTTCTAGCTTTTTGCCTGTTAGTGGTAAAACTGTCATGTTGCTTTCTAACAATGTACAGTGTACTTGGATAAAGAAAAAGAAAAAAAAAAAACAAACCCCAGAAGTATTGCTCATTGTGTTTTCTTTTGCTTTATCAGAAGGCTGTGAAGTGGGTCAATGGAGTGAGTGGGGAACTTGCAGCAGAAATAACAAAACGTGTGGATTTAAGTGGGGCCTGGAAACAAGAACAAGACAAATTGTGAAGAAGCCAGCAAAAGACACAATACCATGTCCAACCATTGCAGAATCCAGACGGTGTAAAATGGCCATGAGGCATTGTCCAGGAGGTAAGTGTGGCCCATGCCAGAAAAATCTTTATGAGCTGAAGGCCAAATTCTGTCTCTGTTCTGCCAGCCAAGGCTGAAAAGCAGCAGTAGTCCATCAGTGCTAGTCTGTGTAGCGAGACTCCAGGGAAGTGCTCCCATGGGAAGAATAACTCCTTCAGCAGACTGTGAAACTCCGTTTTTCCTGGTGTGGTACTGAGGCTTTTTCAAAAAGGTGCCTCATGGAAGAACCTTAACGGATTGCAGTCTTGAGCTTCAGCATGGAAATGATGGTGATGGTGGAAGAACTACTTGTTCTGCACTTGGCAGGAAGGATGATTCTGAACTTCTCTGCAGGTGGCACAGGCAGTGTTGGTGCTCTGGGTATTTAAATTAAAAGAAGTTAGTTACACATGGCATTGTTAGCGGGAACCTTTAGCTGGAATATGTTATTTGTTTTGAATATTCTGGAATGAGGCTAAACTGTGATGGATGTGATACAAACAGAACAGTGATAGATATCAAGATTTTCAGCTTGAGACCAGCCTATGGCAGCTGCCCCAAGTAAATAAAATCAAATTTCTTTATCATGGTGTTGCAAGACTTAAGTAGTGATGCTGATGTGAGAAAGGAAATCAAGTTTCAAATTTAGGCTTGGTTTTTGTAGACTCCAAACTGAAGACACATCACTGCTGGAGATTGAAAAGTTTAACCTCTCAGATATGGATCCTGACAACTTAAACAGGTTTCAAAATTTTTAGGAGAGGTGGGTGATTAGCAGGTGATAAAGATGCCATTCCTTTCAGAACCACAGGGTTAAATAAGGAATGGTCTTCAAGAGATCTCTAGTTCAACCTCCTACTGCTGCTGGGTCAGCTGTGAAATGAGACAAATAAAAAAAAGAAAGGAAGGGTTAAGGAACCCTGAGGAAAGCCTTAACACGATGAATAAGATAAACCTGAAACAGTCTTGGAAAAGCTACCTAAATAAGTTGCTTTGTATTCTGGGATTGTTGAAGGTGTCTGTCTTGGGTTGAACCTTCTGCCTACCAGTGTGTATGTGTGTTATGCATAGAGTTTTATCTTATGGATATGGATTAAATCTCTGTAAGCTTAATTTCTTTGTCTCTAGGACTGCAAGGCAATCTGGAAGGGTATATAAAGTTGATTCTCTGTTATCCAGGTTGACAGATGGTGTACTTTCCATCCCTGTCCCACTCCTGTATTCATACACACATGGTCACACGTAGGGCACAGTCACAGTGGTACAGGGAGCATTGTACAGCACTGTTAATCTGCAACTTAAATAAAATTCTCTAAGGCTTTGAAGAATGGAACCTGCAAAAGTAACACCTCTGTAGGAAAGAAGAAGAAAAGGTAAAAAGGAAGGCTGACTTGGGCTGCCATGGTATGTGTGTCATGGTATCTTTGAATATTAGTCAGCTGACTCTGCACCAAGGTAGTGACACTTACCAGTGCTTGCAGACTGATGAGTGATCCAGTTACTTGTAACAGACTGAAGCCCAAATGGGGTTAATAATCAGATCAGCTGAAAAAATGTTTTACTGCTGAAATGAAAGGAAATAAAAAAGGGCCCATAACAAGTTCTACTAAATCTCCAATCAGTGTTTTCTTTCTTTTCATTTGCCTTCAAATACAGGCAGTTTAGCTTGCAGTGGAAAATTTGAGAAAATTGCAGAATTTTTTTCAATTCAACATCATGTGGTACAGATTTAGTCATTTATGTACTCAGTGTATAAAAAGGCAGGTATTTTATGGATGCAGCATCCAACTTCTATAAAAACTCCTAGCAAGTAGAAATATGGGTTTAGTCTCGATAATTTAGTTAGGATACAAATGATTCAAATTGTTGTAGTTTGAGAAGTGTGCTTAAGTGAATCATAATACTCAAGAATGATGTAGCATACTTATGTAACTATGTTAATTTGGACATTCATACCTTTTTATGTCATATTTTCTTAGGTTGTTTCAAATTTTCTTGTCCAGCAATTCAGGTCACTGCTTAAAGATTTACATCTCAAATGTATCTTTTTGAAGGCACAGTGGCTTTCCTAAGAGTGAGGATACTTATTGCCTAGTGTCCATACTGTCTCTGTATTAAGATCCATGATCAAATATTTGGGGTTTTTTTTCCACCACGTATCAGGAAAGTTGTTGCTGCAAATACAAATTCAGTGTAGTACTTGTAGTATGCTTTAATGAGCTTCAGTAAATCCTAAAGATTACAGTCCTCTCCTCCCATGGTGTGGAATTCCCTGAATCTGTTTTCAGAGATAAACATAAATGTGTACAAAACTGCAGGTTTGAACTCTCCACACTGAATACAGTGTTTAATACTGCTTCTGTGCCATCATAGAAAACACCTCCCAGAGAATATGCTCCTTTCTCTCTCCCAAGTAACTCCTGGGAGAGTGTCAGTGGTGTTTTAAGTGCCTAGGGTAAGTCTTCCCCAGACCTGGTTATCTCTGCAGGTGAGGAAGCCACAGAGTCTGCCCTGTATACAACTCCTGCTTTGTAGCATGTTTTAATTTATGCTATTTACAGGGCTGGTCTAAGACCCTGTTCTTTTATCATATTTTAGTAGCAGGTTTCCCCATTAGACACTCAGAATGTTTTATTGCCTATTTGAACACTGTGACATAGTGGGAGGCACAGACACAGCTTACAGGTTCTGGCTGCTGAGGAAGAGATTCTGAGTCTTTAAAAATATATTGTTTTCCTAATGTTAGGAATTTTGTGACTGAACCTTTAAACTGAAGGAATAATAGAGAAAAATTATAAGGTTAGCACTTCTGGGAGACTGAATAACCATAATCCCCTTTAAATGTCAGTTGAGAGGCTGTTAATAAATCCTTTCATCCTAATGTTCTCAGTACATAAACTCACACAAATATGGAGAATAAGTATTGGATTATACAGCTAAAATGATTGAAGATTGTGATGGATTAAGCTGAGCGAAGTAAGGATATTTTTGGTAGAATAGGGTCAAATAAAGTGCTTTTGTCATGTGCTTTCTACTTGTCTTTATTTTAAAGTTACCATTTATGGTCCACACTACAGAGAAAACATCCAAAACAGATTTTAAACATTTGCAGTAGAAGGAGAATTAAGGAAGGAGAGTTAAATTCTGCTTTCCTACTTAGTATTTCAGCTACTTAGTATTTCAGCTATCCAGCTGGCCATATGGCTGTGGTGCAACTTTGGTTTTTGATGAATGATTTATCACTTTCTCAGTATCTGCAGAGTTGTAGAGCTACAAACTGGAATATAGGTGATAGATCATCTAACTTCTTTCCTACTGGAGCTAGCAACATAACACTGATTTCATATTTGTTGCTTAGACTTAGCGATATTTCCTTAGTGTCAGTAGTTATTGATTTAACTGTTACTGTATGGAAATGTCACATTTGTATATCTGTCAATGTTACATAAGTTACTCTGTGGCTTTGACTAATGTGAATTCTACTTTGAGAGGTTAGACTTAGACAAAGGAGACTTGGATTGTTCAGGCCACCTTCTACCCATGCTGGTCTCTTCCTCATAAAGGATTTTCTTCTCTTTAGTTCAAAAAGAGAGAAAACAAGAACTTTAAAAACCCAATGGGGAAATCAGCAGTCAGAAATGTAAAATAGACTGATAAATCTTACTCTCTTCATGTTTTCCCATATATTTGCTATAAATATTTTATTTGCACCTCTTGTTTGTATGTTGCTCATGTTTACCTCAGTAATTGCTCCTCTTTTGTTTGTACAGTCCAGGAACCTACAGATTGGTTTAATTATTCATATTAAGTGTTACATAAGCAAGCAAAGCAGCTCTCTGCTATTTTACTGTTCATCAGACTGCAGTTCTTCTAGTTGTCTGAAACTTGAATATTATTCCATGCCAAATACTTCTGCAAGTGCACATTGCATTAAGTGTTACATAAGCAAGCAAAGCAGCTCTCTGCTATTTTACTGTTCATCAGACTGCAGTTCTTCAGGTTGTCTGAAACTTGAATATTACTCTATGCCAAACTAATACTTCTGCAAGTGCACATTGCTGGCCCATGTCCAGCCTCTCACCACCAGCACCCCCAAGTCCCTCTAGGTCACCAAAGCCTTCTGTTTTCCAGCCTCAACAAACCCAGTTCCTTCAGTTTCTCTTCAGAGGGTAAACACTTCAGCTCCTCACCATGTTGGTGATGCTGTGCCAAACTCTATCAATATTTTTCTTTTTTTGAGCTGAGGGACCCAAAGCTGCATACGGTATTCTAGATGTGGTCTGATGGATGTCAAATAAAGGGAGATGATCACTTCCTTTAATCTGCTGTCACACTGTATTAACAGGTCAGCAGATTGAAGGAAGTGATCACTGCTGCTACGGCACAAAGTTGGCTCACATTTAGCTCAAGTTTCATCAGGACCTTCCCAGGAGAGCTCTTCCCCAGACACTCCATATCCAGCCCATATTTTTTCAGAGAGTACTTCCTCCCCAGATGCAGGACTTTGCACTTTGTTGAATTTCATGAGGGAAGTGATCACTGCTGCTACGGCACAAAGTTGGCTCACATTTAGCTCAAGTTTCATCAGGACCTTCCCAGGAGAGCTCTTCCCCAGACACTCCATATCCAGCCCATATTTTTTCAGAGAGTACTTCCTCCCCAGGACTTTGCACTTTGTTGAATTTAATGAGATTCCTTTCAACTACAATGAATCTTTTCCTCCTAAGTGAAATAAAAACCAGTCAAAATAAATATAACACCAGAACTCAGTGAATGATCAGGCAGTTAAACACATTCTTTTGAGATTTTTGATACATCTACATTGTAGTACCCAATGTTGAAAAGTTTGTAAGCTGGGACTCTTTTTATATATTGCACTTATATTCTGTATCAGTGCCAAATCCCTACAAACACCATCTGCCCTTTGAGTCAAGGCTAGGGCATTCTCTAGGTGGGTCTCAGGAAACATTACCATCATATTCTCTGTCTCCTATCGGTCATGCTATGTTGCTAGCTTAAGTGGCAAAGGCTGGTCCACGAACAGCAAGAACTGTTGTGTCCTCCAGGAGGACTGTCAAGCATTTGGCTGGATTGGTCCAGTGGACTGTGTAGGCACCATCCTTGGAAATTTCTAAGACCTCACTTGAACAATCTAGTCTGAATGGTCTCAATCCTGCTGAGGATATTGGACTGGGCATCTTGATCCTACTGATTTTTGGACTGGGGACCAGTCTGAATGATTCTGTCTGAGTGATAGAACCTCCTGTGGGTATGTGCTGAAAGAACACTGTTCTTCCTGTTTGGGTTTTGTAAAATTTCTCATAACTTCTGCTCTGAAATAGAGACAATCTGGAATGACTGGTTGTAGGGAATAGGAGCAAACCAAATCTTTACTGTGGCTGCTATAGTGCTGATATATTTTCATTTGGCCTATTTTATTGCGGTTGAAATATATGCAAATTGTGTGTCATGTTTTGAATATAATGCTAACCATTGTTTCATGCATTTCCAAGTTTAGCCTTAACCAGGATACAAGCTTAGTTCAAAGTCTGATTTATTGATTTATTTGTTATTATTTGACCTGTTCGCTTAGTTGTCTTTGGCTGAATGCTGCACAGTTCTAAATTCAAAATCATGCATAGAATCTAAAAGATCCATTGTACAATGTACTTCTTTTTTAAGTTAATGCACTACGTCAGTCTAAGAAAACATTGGAAGACCAGCAGAGCTATAGAAATGCAGCTATAAGACTCTGGTTTGGAGTTGCTGTGACTTTTCATATCTTAAAGAAAAGTCTGATTTTTTTGACATTTTTAGTAAATTGAGGATTTAATTCCATTGCTATTTAAGTCATGACATAAATGTCTGTGTCAAGTAAGACATAAAAGTAAATGATCCCATTTAGAAAAGATTATCTTATAGGTTGAGGCATGATCTGACCAGAGTTGGTGGCAACCAGAAACCATTGTGGTTTAGGCAAAGATGACGAGATTTACAGTTTATACTACTTTATTAGTATTGCACGGTTCTTCAAGACATTGGAATATTGTTTATCACTTTAAGACTAAAATTAGGATTTACAAAACTTACTAGTATTTTAAACAAGACTATACTACATAGAATATACAATAATTATACTGTCATTGCCTGCTGCAGCTCTCTGTTAATTTTGCAGTCACATTGGACAAATCTGCCCTTGTTTGGACTCACCAGACAAGTAGAAGGTGCATTAAGTGTAGCTCCATTGAGTGCTGGCTCTGCTAGAATGCTGGTGTCACCAAGCAGGTTTCCTTCCTTGATGTGTTTTTTGCATGTCACCCTGACAAGATGACTTGTCCTTAGCTGGAATGAAAAGTTAACCCATCATCTTCATTTACGAGTCATGACTCACAGTTTTTGAAGGAGAGAAGGAAAACCTGCTTCAGCATCAGTTTACAAGACATAAACTCCACCAAAAACACCTAATTGCACAGTGCAGGTTGGGAAAGCAATAGTAATGAGGAAATATTTTTTTTGAGTATTTTAGTTGATGGCTACTCTGTGAAGGACCAAATAAGTTGGAGCAAGAAAGGACAAAATAGTAGTCCGACGTAATTTGGAGGCTTTCCAGGAAACAAGAACTGTTTTATGGTGTGGCTTAAGTCTCAGAGCCTGGCATGCTTATTAGTACATTTGTTCAGGAAACAGGCCTTTGCCAGCTGCAGAGTCTGCTTGTCTGGATTGTCAACATCTACTTAGTACAGAGAATGTTGTGCTGCAAGTATTAAAATATGGGGTTTTTTTCTACCTTTTAGCTGATCACATTCAGAAGGGGCTACAGCCAGTGAAATCTAATTGTTAAGGAAATCCAGATCCTGAAGAAAGTGAAAAACATAATACTTCTCATTTCAGTGGGAGTGCCTGCAACTAGACTATGTATTTTGATTAAGGCACATAGGCAGGAACTATAGTAATATCACCAATACTCAATTAAGTTTATATCAACTTCTAAGAAGAGCAGCATTTTTTAAATCTCTGTTTGGTAACAATAAAAAAAGTGAAAATCAAATCATAAGTAGTTTCAGGTTGAAGAGGAACATAGAAAGTCATCTAGTCCAGCCTCTTGCTTAAATCAGGTCAATTGTGAGAAAACCAGGATTAGCCATTACTCTCACAACCCTCAGACATTAAATAGTCCCCATTTTTTAGTCTTAGTTATGTTCCTCTTCATATGCTTATTTTAGAGATGATGATTCACAACTTGTAATTTTTATTTGTTTCAAAGTGGAAAATATAGAAATGTACAGCAAATTTGTAGGTTTATTTTCATGACATTTACATTCATTGACAGATGTACATGCACACATGTGCCTGCATTGAAGCACTTCTATATCTGATTCTTCTTAGATTTGCAGGTAAAAGTTAGGCAGTGTACCTCTCAGGTGATAGCATACTATATATATCTGATTCTTCTTAGATTTGCAGGTAAAAGTTAGGCAGTGTATGTACCTCTCAGGTGATAGCATACTATGAAGTAACTCAAATGATGCAAGAAACTCTGAGGCTTTTTTTTTAAATTGCGTTAAAATAACATGTTTTCTATAACCTTTCTTCATAGAAACAAAAAAATACATGGATATTTTTGTGCCTTTTTTTTTTGGGCTGAGAGAGCAAATAACTCTCTCTGTATTATGCATTTGATTCATATTCATTAAAATGAGTTCACTAATAAATTGACTGTGACTTTTAAACAATTGCTGTTATTTTTCTTCTGTACTGTTGGGAGCAATCCTTTCCTGAGTTATTTTCCAAAGAGAAAATGCAATCCAATTCAATTCATATTGAAAAGTAGTTAGAAATAGTTTTTGTATGCCACATAAACTTGAACTCCAGTTTGGTTGCAGTCACGTTCAATTCTGAAACCAAGTACTATCCATCAAGGATCAACAGGCAGATTTTCAGGAATGCCTCCTCTTTGCTGCTACTAGATTACATCACATTGCTCTAAGGTTGAGGTGGCTCTTAAAGCTCAGTGAACAAGATATAGCTGTTGACTGATCCTCCTTTTCCTACGTCTTTAGAATCAGGTCAGTTCAAGTAAGCAGTTAAACAATTAAGTGCTATGAAACAATATCAACACTTATTGAAAATAACCCTTCTGAGATTTAGGTCATTTAGATAACTGTTCAGTGTTTGGATTTGCATTTTCCTTGAAAATGAGATGGTGGTTCTTGCATGGGATTTGAGGCAGCTTGTGTCTATGTCACTGTGCTCCTACAAAACTTTTTTGCTGTTTTTGTCTGGATAAATACTACCATGGGTTACAATTACAATTATTAAAATTTCTGGATTTTTGTGAATGTGGTGCAAACATGTAACTTAGACAGACGCAGCTAACCTAAACTTCCTTGGAGTGCTGCTCTAGAGATGTATGGTTTTGGTTTTCTTTTTTAACTGATGGATTACATTTTAAAGCTTTTAAGCAAGTTCAGTCTCTTTGAATGAAGCAGAATTTAAAAATGCATGAACCAGAAGTTAAATCTGTCTAAAGTGATCTGTAGAGGGTGCCTTTCATGACAGTAGCAAAACACTTCTGCAGAAAAGCATTGTTGTAATTTGATTTCCATTTTAGTTTTCCTCTTCAGTATCACTGCCCAAAGCATATCTTGTAATCAACTATATATACTGAGCACAAGGTTTTAACTCTACATACTTTATCAGGATGATACAGCCTGTGGAAATTTAGGTATTATCATATTGGCAGGCTACATTTTCAGCTTATTTTTAAAGGCTTTAGAGGGAATTACTGGCAGTGCAGAAAAGCTAACTCAAGTGCATTTTCCCCTTCCTTCTGAATATAAATTATCATTCAATCCTTCTTTTTAATTTAAGTAATAGGAACTATTTTCTTGGGAAGAGATTAACATAGTTTTCCCAATCATTAAAAGGTAATGTGCACAATTTATTTGTTTATTGCTATTATTATTATAACTTAGACCAGATAAGTATTTTTAACATGTGTGTTTCTTTAAGTATACCATATTTCAGAAGTAGCATGAGTATTGAGTGATGCAGTGTCTCCTGTGGGAGTTATCTGTTTTTAATGAATAACTGAGTGTACCAGAGTGTAAATCCTCGTAAATGACCAGAGTATGAGTTAGAATGGTCCCATGGCAATTATACAATTCAGGGTTGTTTAAAAATACTGAAGGAGAGCCAGCTGCTAATCCACATGGAAATACAAATTCTGAAAAGAGCTGTGGCTGATCCAAGTGCACAGATTGAATTTGTCCACAAAAGATAATTGATGGATTTTATTGTGCATACCCTTGTGAAGTAACTCCTGTTGGTTTTTGTCTCTTGCTCATTCTGAAACCACAATCCACTTGTAGGAGGAAAAGTCATATACATATAATTTCTAATTCTTGACCAAAAAGCTATTTTTGTACATTATGGTGTCAGCCATTTCAGTCACAGCAGAGAAACCAGCAAATGCTCTCCTGCCTGAGATTATATGTTCCTCCCTTAGGATCAATCAGTTATGCACAGTTCTATGCATTTCCTCTGCCAAACCATAAGCCTAGATATGGCAGGTCTGGAGACCCATCTGCCTCAGGTGTGGCATGACTAGAGAGCAATCAGCCTTTCTCAGGTTTTAAAGGTTCTATAAGGCTTTCTTTGCACAGAAGTCTCTTCTTAAGTAATAAACCTATTAGGGCATACGGAGACTATTTGTATTCACAGACTGGTACAAGGGACAGATCCTGACTTTGGTATCCTCAGGCACAAAAGTAAAGCTGACAGGTCTGTATTTCCCCAGGTTCTGCCTCCTGCACTTTTTAAAAGTGGGTATAGTGTTTCCCTTTCTTCAGTCACTGGTTATTTCACCTGATTTCCATGAATTTTCAAACATCATGGAGAGGGATTTGGTGAACAGCCAGTTCCCTCAGGACTCTGGGATGCATCTCATCAGGCTCCACAGGCTTATGCACATTCAGGTTCTTCAGGCAGTCATGAACCTGAACTTCTCTTCTAGGATGGATTTTGCTACCCCATCTTCCAGTCTGTTCTCTCAAGTGGTGTGGGAAGAGAGGTTGGTGGTGAAGACTGAGGCAAAAAAGTTGTTGAATTCCTCAGTGTTCTCCTCATCTGTTTTTATCAATTTTGTCAGTTTTGCTCATCAGGGGTGTATGCTTTCTTTGACCTTTTTCTGGCTGATGCACCTATAGAAGCCCTTCCTGATATTGTTTGTGTCCCTTGCCAAGTTTAATTCCAGCTTGGCCTTCCTGACTGCATCTCCACATAACCAGACAGGGAGCCCATATCCTTCCCAGAATATCTGGCCCTGCGTCCATTGCTTGTGCATTTCCTTCTTGCCCTTTAGGTTGACCAGTAGGTCTTGACTCAGCCATGCTGCTCTCTTGCTTTTCTTTCCTGATTTCTTGCAATTGGGAGTCGTGAGTTCTTGTGCTCTATGGAAAGCATCTTAAAATTCTACCAGTTATTGTCCCTGAGGGCAGTTTCCTGGGGAGAAACCAGGGGTTTCTACTGACTAACAGAAATAGGACCAGGGGGTCCTATTGACCAATTCCTTGACCAGCTGGAATTTTGCTTTCCTAAAATTCAAGGACCCAGATTTTCTTTTTGCCTGACCTATATCCATAGGTCTACAAACTCCACCAATGCGTGAGTTTGTACCAGTCACAGAAGCCCAGGTTTCTTCCAGTCTTGGTGTCACTGATGTCAATGATCATTTGTGTAAGTGACCATCAGGTGCAGTACTCCTTGTCCAGTACCAGTGCAAATTATCTAGATCACCCTCCCATATGCAGTAGCCAGCAGTGTACAGAAGATAATTGCAGCTGCTTGCCTGCTAAGATAGAAACCCATTACACTGCTGTAATTGTGATTGTGATGTCTTATCTCTACCCTTCATAATGACTTTGTTATTCTGGAGAATCATTTTGAATGCGCTGTGGCCTGCTTGCTTGGCAGCTTGTGACAAGCTGAGGTAGCCTAAGACAGGAGCCTCACACCTTCAGGCTAAATTCAGCAGAAGTTGTTTACTTCTTATCCTACAGCCATAGAGTGCAGTGTGGAGGGCAAAGAATCCAGGAAAGAGAAGGGAAGGGGAAAGAATCTGAGAAATAGAGTGAATGCTTCTTCCTCTTTGATTCTTTAGAAAAAAAATCATGAAGGTACAGACATATGGTTCCTAATTAATGTCTTTGTTAGCCAGTGGGAGAAGGTAAAGGCTATTCACACATGATGATTTGCTGAAGGTTTTCCAGTGTCTTCTAAAATCAGAGTATGCAATTCTACAGTGGTGTGTAGTTCAGAGACTCCTAAGCCAATGCTGCATAAAGTAGCTCAAGAAATGGAGGGTTTAAAGGTGTCAGCATGTGCAGGAGTTAATGGTCCCTGCTGAGACACAGGATTTATTAGATCTGGCATGGTGCTGTGCAGATATAATGTTTTCAGGTCATGAGGTACTATGTTTGGGATGAAGAATTGTGATTTGCTCTAAGGGTGCATAGATCACTTGGGGGACTCATACTCTTGTGGGATTTATTCCTGTCTAATTATTACAGAGAGAATCTCACAATAACTCTGGAAGGGCAGTTTTTCAATGCATAAATGCAGCAGCTTCCAGTACTCTGCTGCAGGCCAGATTTAATTTAATTAACTTGCAGCAGACAGCTAGAGGGGTGAAGGGGGAGTGCCAAGAGGGAATATGTGAAGGAACAATCTCCCCAGCTGCTGTCACTTGTGTGACCACTTGTGCTAGAAGCAGGCTGGAGTCAACTGCACTGATTTTTAAGGCTGTGCAGTGGAAGTTCTTCACAGAAAGCTTCTAGATATGTCTGCATCTTTACCTCTTGTACACAGCAGAAGAAGGGCAATAGAAGAAGGGGAATGGAAGAACAGATCTGCTGCTCTTTTTTTTTTTTAATTGTTGCTTGGTTTTGCCTTTGGTGGTGGTGTTGTTGTTGTTTTTTTAGAGCTTTTTGAGACAATTTGAGATAATTTTATTTGAGATTGGGAAGTTTGAGCATCACTGATTCCTGTGACATTTTGCTTTACACCTCTAAGGTGAATGCAAAGAACTTCCTCTTGAACACTTTGAATTCCTGTTTCATTCTGAAGAACTACAACAATTACTGCAGATAGTGTTTGGTTAAAGGAATGGGAACCTGAGCATAGGAAAAGAGTGAGAGAAAGCAAGAATTTCTCATGATGGACTGGGCATCCCCACTCTGCATTGATGTTACATGGTACTGTACCCATTAAAAATGAGTAGGTTTAAATAATTTTCTGAGCAGTCTTAAGAATAAATTAGCCTAAAATGAATAGTAGCATGTAAAGAGCAATGCAGTACCATGGAGGTATTGCAATACTTTTCCTTTGTCAGTACAAACATTCTGCACCACGTGATCAAACACAGAAGCAGTATTAATTATGATGGACACAATGCAGGGCCCTTTTGTTCAATAAATCCTCTATCTTAAACATATTTATTTTGTGTGTCACTGTTTATATTTTGAAGGGACCCCAAAAGTCTGTTTTAAAGTGTCCTCCTCTGAGTTAATATCTTACATCATCTTTGCCATTTACTGTGAGAGTTTATCAGTTTGTGTTTCTTTATAGAGTGTGTATCAGTAGAAGGCTACTGGGGTTCAAATGAGGTTGAACTTATACAGCCTTATATAACACCTTCAAGTTTGACACTTCAGTCATATATTGTGCCCATCTGTTTACTGTGTAGAAATAGTGCAAACGCAATAGCAAGCTTTTAGATCATGTTTTAAGACTATTCTACTGACACAACTAACTGTATTAGCTCTCATATATTTGTCTATTTTAAGCCTTTTATCAGTTTCCTGTGAGCATTCCTTGGTGTTCTTACATACATATAAGTGTGATGACTTTTTCAAACCTGGTGCCAAGTCAGAGGTATCTAGTTGCAAAGAGCAGCAGCAGCAGTAGGACATGAAAGCAGGTGCTTCACATCATGTCAGGTTTACTAAAAACTGTGAGAAGTTCAAACAAGTGACATGACTTGCAACTCCAACATAGCTGCTTGAGCTATCATGGAACATAAAGATCACAGGTATTTCCAATGACATCAATATCCCACGTTAACACCATGGCACTTGCTAGAGTAACTCCTGATGAAAATGGCAGCCAGCTCTTAAATTATTCTGCTTCTCTGTCAGATACAAACGTGAACATTTTGAGTGGGTTGCCAACTGTCCTTATACAAAAAGCTCAGCACAGTAGAAAGAGTACTATAAAAACTGTCACACTCTTTTAATACATTGCTTTTAATGTTGCACAATGAAACCTTAGCTGTTGACTAGAGGCAAGTGCCAAGCAGCTTTGATCAGATCTGGCATAGCTGCCCTGAAGCTAGATTGCATCTATACTATAGTTTCTTCAATACTGACAAAGTTGCTACTTGACATGACAAATGTTTAAAGGGTTTCTAAAACAAAGCTAGTTATAAGCTACCAAAAAGATGGTTAAATTCCAGCTTTTTATTTTTGCTCTGAATTTATGGACCAGATTATTTTGTTACCTCCGCATTTACCATCTGTTCCTTTCTAAACAAGAAGAAAAAAACTTCTGTTAGGGTTTGCAAAGAAAAAACACAATTTGGTCAAATGTAGAGGATAATCTTAAGCATTGCAAAACATTGTGCAGGGGATATGCACTAAAAATCAATTTGCAACTCTGCCATATAGCACTAACAGTGATATATGAGTAAGTCTCTTTGAGTGTATTTACAACAGGAAAAAAGACTTTGTATTTGATAGCTGATGGCTGAAGAAATTTCTGGGCCATAAAAACTTGACAGATGAAAAATATCTACTGAGCAAGTCCTGTGTCAGGCTTCAGGTCATTGCTCTGGTTAGGCAACTGGAGTAACTGGTGGGAGGTTTCTAGCTAAAAGAAAGTACTGTGGCAAAATAAAGGGTGGTGAGTCTGAAGAAAAAGGAAGTTGTTTCAAGATCATTACAGATTGTGTCAGTGTAATAATACAAATTACTGACATTCTGATGTAAGGTCAGAATCAGTTTTTCATAGTCACTGAAGGTGATTCTATGTGTGTTCTCTGTGGGATGAATCGATGCTATCAGCTGTAATTCCCAGCACTTAGCACATGATTATTGTGCCACCAGATTTGTTAATCATGTCTGCAATCCAGTGCCAGCTTGAGCATACGCTACAATAATTCCTCTTTTGAGAACAGGGGACGCCAGTGGATGATGAGACCTAGACATATAAATGGAAAAATCCTGGGAGATAAAGTTCATTTTTTGACTTGCAGCTGTGGCAAGGAAAAAGAGAAGAGGATTTATTATTTCGGCAGAACTCAGAAATAGAAATGACCCAAAAAACAGCATAGTGTTTTGAGAGAAGTTTTATAACATGCTGAACAGTTCTTTCAAGTGGAGTTTTTAATTATATAAGTAATTGTTCTTCAAATTTCAAGCTCTAAAAAAAAAAAAGAGCTGATTCATATGTCTTTTCCAGAATAATGTTTTTTTTGGGTGGAGTATGTTGTGAAATAATATTTCACTTTTCTCTTAGTTTTCTCCCAAACAGCTGATTTTTTTGGAGAGTTAAAAGAAATTAAATTTCTTTGGAGGGGAACTTTTCCCCCCTTTTATTACAGTGTCATAGATTTACAGTATCTCAAACTGTGGCACAAGCTTATAGAGCATTCACCTCCCAGTTCTTTGGGTGAGACGCTTATCTGGAATAGGTCGGTGGTGTTTTATAGATGAGTTGCTATTAATCTCTCATAGCGTTGATGAGCGTGAACTTCTTGATGGTTATTGCCAAAAACCAGAAGTCACATCAAAGTCAGCAAAGTTTAATTGCTTGCTTGGTTTAAGTGAGAAGCAAATCTATCTGTTTTGTAGTTATTACTTGTTCCATGAAGTAATAGGACCTCAGAACTTAAAAGTGAATGTAAAATAGGAACCAAAAAGTATCTAGAGTCCTTCTCACTTCATTGAGCAACTTTAGAACCTCTCTCTATTTCAGTGAAGGTTGTCCTAGAAGAAATAGTAAAAAAAACCCCAAGAAGTGATACACTTTCCTCAGCTGAGTGTGGAATGAGAGTTTAAACAGCATTGCTGGACTTGGAGTTATAACTGTCTGCATCAGTGCATGCACTTCAAAGCTGGGAGCAGCATGCTTCAAAACAACCACTTAAAAATTATTATTCCTTTTTAGACAGTTGTTCAAGTCAGCATCTCTATATCATCTTTCAGGGCTATTAAAGAAAGACATGGATCTATTGATAGGAGTTTCATTTTTTCTATGTGAACCAAAATTGTATCTAGTTGGACAATTAGCTGTGTAAATTCTCTAGAATTGGTAGAGGCTTCGTGTCAGTTCAATAGCAATTGAATTGGTGTGTTTACCTTTTGTACCACAGTAATTTTTCTAATTGTCTTGTTCTAAGACAATAGCAGACAAATGACTAGCAGATGCCTTCTGAGAACAGTGTCCTGTGTAAAATTCTTTCTTCTCTCTCAACCAAAAATGAGTGATTTTGGAAAGACACCTTTTATAAGGAGTGAAACTCCAATGCTATCAGTGTGGCAATGCTTCAGCTGCCAAAGGAAAGGTACAAATGCCCTGAAATCTGTAAGAGCATTTGCTCCTTGTGGACACTTTGAGGAAGCTCAGGTACTTCCTCCAGCAAAACTTATTGAGCTGTGAAGGTTACCATGTAGCACTTGCAGGAGTTGTTATAAAAAGGTTTTACCTTATTACTTTCTAAAACAATTTGGAGAATAAAGTAGTAGTGTGGACGTTAATGGTAGTTCCCTGCATTGCTTTCTTGTGTAATTTTTGTCACCAGTTTCCTCATTTCTTAAAGCTCAGCTGCTGGAACCACCACATAATACTTTTAATGTTCTAGCTGTTTTTCCAGTCTTTATAGCTGCAGGCAAAAGTTGGAGAAAATGGACTTTGAATGTTTCAACACCAGAAATTAAATGAAAAGCACTGGAAATTAATTACTCCATTAAAAGCCAGTGGTTTTAAATTTTACTTGCAACTGGCTTATGATTTTTGACTCAATGTGGTTGTCAAACTTTTACCTGACATCAACCCCAAAGGGAACATGTTTAGAGGTGGTGGTCTTCAGTGTTTGCTAAAACACCTTATCACTTAGGTATTCATGTGAAACTGATGTATTTCTGTGCGAAAACATTTGGTTTTCATTTATGTATTTACGTAAAACCTAGTCAGCAGCAAAAAATCAAGTATTATTAGTGAAAGAACACTTCAATGCACTATCTGGCATACTAATTTGAGAAGATTAGAAATTCATATTCTCTACTAAGCTCTAAAAAATGAGCTAATGCAATGCATTGTGACTGAGCAAAATAATAGCTGGTAATTTACTTCCTTGGTTCCTGTCAGCAGTTTCATTTGTCCTGAATAGGTATAATTGTGTGTCCAAAAAGAGATTGCTCTAAACCCAGTTGTGATATAGTCAGACTTTCCAAATCCTGTATTAAGCACAGCAATTTCCTGCTTCAGATAAAAATACTTCAGCCTTTAGTTATATTTATGTTCTGCTAGTAAAACATAGCTTTCTTTTAAAATGTGAAAAAGAAACATTTCTTCAAAGCTGAGTTGATTGAAGTTGTCCTATTACAGCAGTGTTCACGTGAATATGGTGTTCAGCTGAGCATAAGTTAAAATCAACTCATTTTAAAGGGCTGTTGAAGGGTAGAGATGTCGCCATGCTGCCTCAGGTATGAGATTTGGAAAGCAAGCACTTGCTGATTGTTTAACAGTTATGAGTTATCACAGAGGTCAAGTGTGGGAGGTTTCAAGCCTAAGCCATTTTACAGAAAATGAAGTGATAATAGTTACTGCCATTAGCTATATGAGTCAGTTTTAACTCAGACAAACATTGCTTATCCTTGGCAGAAGTTAGTACGAAACAAGCTCCATAATCTCGTTTTAGCTAGCAAACATATTTTCCCACTAAAAAGGAGCTAAATCATGCTTATGGTGATCTTTCACTTCTGAAGATAAATGCAAAAGGTACTTTGCCTACTTTGGAAGTTTTGGAGTGTTTTTCTACCAAATTTATAAAGATAATGATAATAAAAATCAGATCTAGATCTTCCTTACTTCATACAGTGTTTATTATAGTCTAGCTTTATTTTGATGGAAAAATACCAGGAATTTGAGTATCTAATTATGTGTATAATAATAAAATGTAGAAACATTTTTGACTGAGTGACTGTACCTCAAGAGCTAACATTTATTATTCTGCCTGTATTTTTCTACCACTCAACACATTTAGCTATGATATGGCTAAATGTGATAGATTTCGTGTGTGCTTGATTGAGTTTGGTATATATCAGGGTTTTCATTTATACCTAAAGCTTATTGGGTTATCCCGAAAAGCTAATACTTCCACATTAGAGAGACTGGCAATAGTCATCTGTTTAGATATAATATTAATACTAAAATCTATGTGTACAAGCACAGAAGTAAAAGTGTTTGTGTGCACCCAGGCTTCCGAGTGTTTCCTAAGTCTAGAAGATGCTTGCAGCTAGAATAATTTTAATCTTTCACTATTGGTGTTTCTTTTAATACACAGCTGCTGTTCAGGCTTTCAAAAATTTGTTCCATAACAATTTTGTTATTATCATGCCCTACGGAGTGCTGAGCACTTTGGAATATTTGCTCCTGAGGAGTATTCTTTCTGAGGGATAGTGTGTTCAAAGCTTTTATAAAAATGCTTTACTGACTTCTAGATGGACTTGCTGCTCGAAATCCCTGAGGGGCTTGTGAAAATGTTCATCGTAAAGTTGGTCTTTTCTGCCCAGAGTAATCATATTACAGAGCATACTGGGAGATTTTTGTAGTCTTATGCTTGTTCACATTAAACTTCAAGATTATAAAATGCTAGATTACAAATAGTCCCATAAAATCATATTCTCTCATTTTCCTCAGAAGCAGTGTCCCAATTTATGAAATACTTCTGATATGTTACAGTTAAACATAGCAGCCCAAATGAGACAAATAATTTAGTGGTCAGACCTGCTGAACAGTCTGTAAGGAGCCCTCCCTGACTGGTTTAGAAATTGGAGTTTTAAACAGTTTGTCAATAAAAATGTTGTTGCACTATTCTTGGAATTGCTTGATATTAGTGAAAATATACACAATTTATTTTCAAGTATTTAATACCCTATTTTTGCAAGGCTTAAATCAAGGGATGGAATAGAAGGATAGAGGTCTCTGTGTTGTATCTACCTGTGAATTGCATATAATGGTAGCACAGCATGTCTTTGAATACAGTCTGGATATTAACCCACAGCCCTAGAATCCTAACCATGACCTCAAGAATATTTAGCTTTCTATATCATTGCAAAAAGTCTTGATCATGATTTAATTTATCTTACCATTATAAAAGAATGTAAAATTTTCAAAGTCATGCCATAAGAACAAACTTTATTCCAGGATTTTGGAGCTTCCAGTACTGGCTAAAAGTAGGAATTGCAGAAGTACATGAAAATGTTCAAATTGTGGTTAATGGATTGTGTTTTGTTTTGTATTACTATTGTACTGTGTATAATTGTGATACTTGATATACAGCTATTTTTCTAAATGTCAAGATGTGGCTACTAAATAACCCTAGAACTCCAATTCTTGGTTACTAAAATAAATGATTTTCAATGGAATAATGCATTTATTCCATTGAAATATTTGGAGAGGAGACATAGCTGTTGCTCACACTGTGCATTTTTGTTGAGACATTTCTACTTCTGGCTGTTTTTTTTTTTTTATTTAGCTCTCTAATATAACCACAAAAAAATTTGATATGTTTTCTTAAGGCCCTTGAAGAAAAAAGAAAATTCATAGTGTTTCATTATATTCCATTCAAATCATGTGTCTATTTTCAGTCCTATACTGAGACAAGATTTGATATTCTTGTTTGATGGAGTGACTCTCCACTCAGGATATTTGTACAGAGATAGATCCACTCTTACACAGGTGCTGGCACAGTGCATATTGAAAATCACATTTTCATGTATTCATAAAATTGTTGTAGCTTCACCAAAACCTCCATTTTTGAAGCTGCTGAGCTTAGCAGACATGCATAGTGATGTGAGTTTTCTGTCCTGCATAAAATAATTGCTATATTTCATTTTAAAAGCATTATATTAAATTATTAATTACTTTATTTGATGGATGATTACAAAAAGCATCACTTAACATAAATTCACCCAAATGTCAACATGTCAACATATCTTCTGTCATGGCATTATTTTTGTCTAGTGACTGCCAGCCTTCTAGCACTTTTGCACCTTCCCAAACTATTTCTGGGCACCTGCATGTTTTCTTCTTCCTTCAGTTTTTGACACATTTCTCCCTGTTTAACTATATTCCTCCCCACTTCCCCGGTTTCCTTCTGCTTCCTGTGCTTGTACTTTATTTTTCTTCAATAAACAGGGGTTTCTACTCTCTACATATTTTCTATTTACTCATTAATGCTGTAACTTACTCTTTCAATTTCGCAAGCTCTTTCCATCTGTGTAAAATAAATTAATTTATGTAACTAATCTAGAGTGATTATTTTTATCGGCCAGCCCAATAATTTTGATACCATTTTGTATTTAATAGGTAATCTAAGTGAATGTGATATAGTTACCTAACCTTTAAATAAGAAATCTGAATTTATTTATGTATTTGAGCCAGCAATGTGCCATAACAGCCTTTACAGCCTAGGAGGTTAATGGTGTCCTTTGCTGCACTAGGAGAAGTGCTGCCAATGGGATGAGGGAGATCCTTCCCCTCTACTCAGCAAGGTGAGGCCACAGCTGGAGTAGTGTGTCCACCTCTGTACATGAGAGATGTGGACACTGGAGAGAGCTCAGTGAAGGGTTAAGTGAAGATGATTGAAGGATCTGGATTGTCTCTGCTGTGAGGAAGAGCTGAGAGAGAGAGGCAAAGCTGTTCAGCCTAGAGGGAAGGCTCAGGGGGATCTTACTAATGTGTTCAAATACCTGAGGAGAGAATGGAAACAAGGTGATGGGCATGAACTGAGACCCAGGAGGTTCCTTCTGAATATCAGGAAACACTTTTTCGCTGTGAGGTAACCAAGTGCTGGCTCAGGTTGCTCAAAGAAGTTGGGGAATCTTTCACCTTGGAGATGTTCCAAAGTCATTTGAATATATTCTGGGGCAAATGACTCCTATGACTCCTGATCAGGCAGGAGATGTTGCACCAGATGACATCTCTTTTTAAGCTCAAAGTCCTTCCCAACTTCAACCATTCTCTGCTATGCATAGTTCAATTTCAAGTTTGAAGTGGTGGTAAATGAATCAAAATTGTTATACTTAGCTATTTATTATTATTATACTTAGCTATTATACTTAGCTATTTATTATACTTAGCTATTTATTATTTTGTTGCACCAGATGACATCTCTTTTTAAGCTCAAAGTCCTTCCCAACTTCAACCATTCTCTGCTATGCATAGTTCAATTTCAAATTTGAAGTGGTGGTAAATGAATCAAAATTGTTATACTTAGCTATCTTAAAAGCAAGCATATTGCCAGAGGTAAAAAGTTCATGGCTTTTTTATGAATGGCATGGTTCTCCATTATTAATAAAAAAACCAAAACGTGATGGAACATTTGCTTTCATGCAATGTAATTTAGAGAACCTGACATTTTAGTCCACCTGACATTCTCAGCCTGTTTCTTTACCAGGGAAGGGCAATTTATATGACTAGATGACTGATGGGAAGCTATACACCTCACTGGAACACTGAGGGTGATTGTAGAGAAAGTTTCTGAAACTAGCAGAGCACTATGGAAAAAAATTAGTGAGAACTTATGTGTGATATATATAATGCCAGCAAAATATCTGCAGTTTACTTCATGTAGCTGAAAGCAGAATGTAGTTCTTTGTTATACTGTGGATGCTTTTTTCTTACAACTGAGACATTAGCACCATTTGTGTCTCTTTCTTACTATCCTAAAATAACTGCCCTGTTTTAGAGTCACCCTATGTCTCTCTGCTACAATAATAATTACAATCAATGTAATAAGTGACTAGAACCTAACAAGATTCTGTCTCCCTTGAAATGTCAATACAGAAGCCTGAAATCGCTTAGCTACTTGGACTTTGATTTCTGAATCAACCTACATTTTAATTTCCTCAAAATAACATTTAAAACTGAACATTTGCAGTGTTGGTGGTTGAAGCAAAGGGCACTGTGCTTAAAATTCTCTTTTATGATGGTTATTAAACAAACCAATGTCTTCTGTGTATAGTTTCTTACTTCAAAAAGCCCAGAGGATCTGGCTGTATTATGTTCCACTGCACATCTGCAACAAACTGTTGCCATTTGCATTAGCACAATAGTTGGCTGAATAGGGTTGTCTCACAACAGAATATTAACAGATGCCTTTCTCTTTTCTGACCCCGTTTAATCACAATGAAAATAATTTTCTGTTTTCTTTCCCAAAGGTGATAGAAGTCTTAATTCAGTGTGTTATCTGATGTAGTCAGCTTATAACAGAAGTCTCAACCATTCATTTTATCAGAAATTAATGTCTCCACAAGTTTTCATGTTTTGTAACTACCATCCTGGGCCAGTCTTTCCAAACTGTGGTACTTGAAAGGCATATGCAAAAAATGAAATTATTTTTTATAGTAGGAAACTTCAGATAACTGAAATGCAGGCACTATGTGTCTGATTTATAAAGGGTTTAAATTAGAGACAGAGTAATGCACACATTTTTGTATGACACTATGGAGCTACAGGTTTGAAGTGGCAGCATCTTGATGGCTACATGATGCTATAGGCTGGCATTGCAAAAGAAGTAGTTTCATGACTTCTTATGTCAGGAATGGACCTGGTGTTCGGGGCATAAGACAATAAATATCCTGATTTCAACATGAAAACTGTTGTGCTGAGGTGTATCTCCACTTTTTCTTTTACTCTCTATTAATGTAATCTCATAGAGCAGTTCACATTTTCCCTTATTGTTTCTGATCTCTCATGTCTCTCATCTCTCTCGTGAAATTTGCAAGTTCAATCCATGTCTTGTACTTTATTAAGCCTAGATTTCATACATTTTCAGTTTCATGCAAAGTCAGCTGTCCCTTTTGTGCAAAAAAAGTTTATCCTGATCTATTATCAGCTGAAAAATTGTAAGTCAGCATGTCATGGTATACATGGTCCTAACCAGATATGCAGGATTAGCATCATGAAGTGACAAAGACCTTCCTGAGTGGCGAAAGATCAGGCTGAGGCTTTCAGGACAAATGTTCTCCAGCAGAAACCTGTTTCCAAGCCCTTCTGCAGTGAGTGCCTCCATATGGCCATGGACATGCCAGGCCTCATGTGTGTTAGGGAAGCTTCTTGTGAAAGGGAGTACATGTCTTTATCTGTTTTTATACTGTTAGTGACATGTTAGTTTTGGGCTACTGCTGCAGTAGTGGTTTTGGTGGATCCTTGGTTCACCCAGAGCAGCCACTTTCATGTTTTTGTATTCTGATGCCACCAGCTGACTCTTGCAGACCATAGCATTATGCACATAGGCTTTTAAGGATTTGTGAAATTTGAGTTTCAGTGATTGTTCAAGACTTATGGCCAGCATGGAATGAGCAAAATTCTGCTAGTAATAGTAACTTATATCTGGTCTGTTGTTTGAAAGCTCAGTTATGTTTCCAAGTAGTAATTCTTGCGCATAAGAAGAGAATAAATCAGTTCTTCAAAGATGACCAAAATTTCATTGCCAGATGAAATTTCAGAAGAGAATAATTTATCAAAACAATGTTTTTGAGAAATGATGAGATCAGGCTAGTTAAGTTGTTCATTATGTAAATTATGGATGAAATCAATCCCATCTATTATAATTTAAAAAAAAAAGAAAACTCTATCTTCTGACTTAGTAACATATTGTATTGTTCAGTGTTAGTTTTAGCTTCTGTACTTGGCCTATTCACAGATCTGCAGCCCATTACAGTGGCGCCTGTTAGGGCAAATACTATGAAAGTTTTGCCAATTTTTCTATGATAAACCATGTTTTCCAGGAATTCATACTTAATCATAAAAAAATTCCTCATAGTTGAGACTTGGCTTGGAAAGTCTTGATTCACAAAAATATCACTTGTATGTTTATCCAGATATTAAAAAATAAATCAGTCATCTAATTTACAAAATCAGAGGTATTTAAAAATAATGTATTGTTTAAAGATCAGAGGATTGTATTTGTTGGAAACAAATAATATTATGATCACTTAATCCAGATAGACACATTTCCTGACAAAGAATAATTGATTTCTTGCTCTAACCTTACTAATCACTTTTAAATGTTTCTGTGTGTTTTGTCTGTTGGGCAGATCTGTAGTTTAAAATGGTAACATTTTAAAAATGTTAAAATTTTTTCAGTATTCTAGAAATAATCAAATGTCTAAGATATTTTCCTTTGAAAAGCTCACTGTGTACCAATGAAAATCTAAATATATAAATAACTCTGTAAGTTGTGATATGATGTTGGTGTTGTATCCTAATGTGCATTTTAAAACTTTTTTTTTCTAGATGGCATGCTTGTAGTGTGGGTGGCAGGATTTTTTGGTTTAGTTAATTACATATGAATAATGACTAATGCCAGTTATGAATGTTGATCATGGAGATATGAGAGTTAATCTGCATTGTTATTCTTACCTGGGATGTTTCCATAGTTCTGATAGAGACAAACTTTAACACTGTCAATTTCTAACTAATGAATTAATGAACTAATGAACCAATGAACTAATGAATCTGAACAATCCACATGATTGTTCAGATTTAAATTGCCTGTAATTGACAGACAAACTAGTGAGAAATGCTTGTTCTGTAGTACAAACATTTCTTGTCAACTGTGTATTAGTGCTTTACGTTTCCTGTTGAAATCAGCTTTGAGGAAAGAGCTATTACCTAAAGTTTATTTACACAGAAATGAGCAGCAACAGAAATCACATGTTCAAAGCCTGTGTATGTGGAAAGAAGTTTAAAGAAGAATAACTAGTTAGCATTAGGGAGTAAGTAATTATTTGGCTACACAGAAGGAAACTGGAAGATATTACGCATATCTGGAAAGATAATAAATTCAGACAGGATTTTGAAAGGATTTTTGTGAAGTTGGTAAATGAAGAGAAGAAAATGCTTCCAGTCTCAGAGAGAAGGAAACTGGCTGTAATAGTGGTTTAATTGTCTCAGTAGGGAAAATAAACAATTGAGAGGATGCTTGTAACTAATTTGATAAGTATGTCACACCCTAAATGATCCAGTTGTCATCCACAATTAATCTTACAGGACAGTTTGAATCAACATATGGAATAGATTGTGATGAATGTGCTGGCCAAGAAATGAGTATTTGCTGACATGATGAAATAATTAGCGTTTGGTAGAGATCAGTCATACCTCAATGTGAGGAGCTGATATTCACTTAGGTGAGCTTGGTCCAAATTAATAGTTCCTTCCAGCACTTAAAATGATATCAGCCAGACCAAGCATGCAGCCAAAGTCATACATTTGTGTTAATTTTCTTCCTAGTAGCTGGTATGTTGCTTGGATTTAGGATGAGAATAATTTTGATAACACACTTATGCGCTGGCTGTTGCTGAGCAGTGCTTTACACTAAGGCTAGGACTTCTCAGCTTCTCATGCTGCCCTGACAGCAAGGAGTTGGAGGGGGCACAAAAAGCTGGGAGGGGACACAGCCAGGACAGAAGGGAATTGCATCTGACCCCACCTGAACAAAGGGATATTCCAGACCATATGGCATCATGCTGAACAAGAAAATCGGGATGAATTGGCTGGGGGCTAGCAGCTACGTCTCAGGGACTGGCTGCGAAATTGCACTGTGCATCACTTGTTTTCCATATTCTATCACCATCATGAGTGTTGATGTTGTTATCGTTATTTTCCCTTCCTTCTCTGTCCTACGAAATTGTCTTTAGCACAACCCATGAATGTCACCTCTTTCCCAATTCTCCTCCCCCAGCCTGTTGAAGGGGAGTGAGCAAATGGCTGTGCAGTGTTTAGCTGCCTGTGGGGTTAAACCACAACTTGCATGTCTGGTTTTTAGGACCATGTGTTCCAGTCCAGGCATTTATCACTCATGCACCTAATCTGTGAAAATTGTTCAGCTTGAAAAACTGTTGCAAATTTGAAGTTAGTGAGGTCTCAAGGGTTCAGGTAAATGTTTCATCCTTTCTTAATCTTTTGCAAAGAAGACACAAACAGGAAGGTAGCATTCTTGGAAGACAGTTGGCACAAGAAACATGCCAGGAAATCTGCTAGTGTTTCAGGACAGTGTTCAAACTTGTGCTCTTGTTCTGTTTATTTTCATATAAACATAGAATGGTTTGGATTGGCAGGGACCTTAATGACCCTCTAGTTCCAACCCTTCTGCTGTGGCCAGGGATGCCACCCACCACATCAGGTTACTGATTTTATTCATCAAGTGTAGCACTTGCAGCTGGCCACCAGTTTAGCAAGGATTGTGGTTTGTGCTGCTGTACTGTATTCCAGTCTCTGGCTGCCTATCTACTGGTGGAAGTAACTCTGGTGCACAAAGAATTATTAGCACCAGGCATTTCTAAAGGGAAAAAAAAAGGCATTTCTAAAGGGAAAAAAAAAAGTAGATCTTGAACAGTTTCAGTATTTAAGTTAATACTGTCACAAAATAATAAAGGCAAGATCTCACATACATTTGAAGCTCACTAAAGTAGCCATAAGAATCTGATGATGTGGAGCTGGAATAGCACATGCATTTATATTTTTCATATGGTTAATTAAACCCATAGAATCATTCTGTACATACTAGGGTTTTATTGGTATTAGAATAAAGAATTTCTTTTTTTTAAAAAATGAAACTGATAATTACTTCTCTCTGTGCTTCTAATCAACCGTCTTTGATGTACATCTGTTTTTTAAGCACATCTGTACTGTAACTTCCAGTCAGGAAAAGCCTTTTATGGCAAGTAGTCTTTAAGCTGCGTGCTGTGTATATTTCATGTATTCTCTTTCCTTTTCTTCTTAAGAAAGTATTCACACATTTTTCTTCAATTTCAGTTGAATTTTCAGTGAATCTATACCTTAAAATGTTTTATGCAAGACAAACTTCAGTTTTTCAATTTAGTTTTGACATGTGGTTGAAACTGATATTAGAGGTTATAGTACTGTCTTTCTTGCAGATACATCTCAGAGTAAGAAGAGAATTTATTTGTCTACTCCACATGTATTATTGGACACCATATTATATTGCTTCTTATATGATGTGATGCCAAGTGTGTCTCCAGCTGCTGTGTATATGAGGGGGATCTCAGGGGAAAGGCAGCCTGCTGTGGTGCTGAGAGCATCTACAGTGCTAGGCTGCTGCAACAGAGATGCTGCAGACTATTTATTGGTTCCCCTAGCAAATCAGTCTCCTACCTCTGGAAGGGGAAAAAAGGCATTTTTTAGTTGTGTTCTTCAGGTCAGTGTTGAATGTAAAAAATACGTGCTTTTAAGTACAATGTGTTTAACCACTAATGCACTTGGGGTTGAAATATATACTCATTATTTAGCATATTTAAGCATGTGAATAGCTCCTGTGGATAAATTTATTGTCATGGACTTATTTCAGTTTAGTGAAAAAATGTTCAGATAAACCTTTGTTCAGTTCAGGGTGGTTGCTGTACGTGAGGCCAGCACTGCCCTGCTGTAGGTGTTCCTGCAGCTGTCCAGAGAAGGGACATGGGAGTGCACAGCTGTCTGGAAAAGGGACACACACATCCACAGCTGTTTGGAGAAGGGACACACATGTGCACAGCAGTCCAGAGAAGGGACACACATGCACAGCTGTCCATCCAGTCTCCAGCAGCATGGGTGGAGCTGAGCCTTCCTGCAGGCACACTTTGCTTCCATGGGCTGACAATTTTAGTGCATCCTCTTCTGCCTGCAAAGCTGTGAGTAGTCGTTGCTGGGTTGGTGGGCACTGAGGAAGAGCTCGGACAAAATGTCCCCAGCAGCTGCAGCTGGATTCAGAAAAGGGACACTCCCTGTAATTGTAGTAATACTGATTTCATTATGAAAATACGCAAGTTATGTTTCTAATGGCTTTTCCTAGACTTACATTTCAATAGTGAAGATAAGTAACAGACTTGGGCTCTGTGGCACCACCCTGAGAGACCACATTTTGCTTATTGCAGCTTCTGATGTGAAAGGTGTTAAAGGCATTCAGCTAAGTCCAGCCTAGGTTGTTTTGGTTTTCTTTGTTTGGTGTTGTCATGCCATCAGAGGAGTTTAACCAAGCATAATTACTTTAAAAGTAGAATTTCTGTTTGTGAGACTAAGTCTGTACATTCATGTATGGAAAGCTTCTTCAAAGTTTGTTACTTTTGGGTTAATACTTGCAGCTGTAGAAATGAAGCTAACAGAAGCATAACAGGGGTCATGTCCAGGTCCACCTACCATACTTGAATGTGTTCAGACTTGGGACATTAATAGACCAATTGAATTTTTTTATCTTTATCACAAAATAAAATTAAAGCATTTGCTGACTGGATGTCTAGGAAAAAGTGGTGATAGACTCTAGATGTATCTGTAAGCATTACTTATTGTTTTAGTCAGTTATATAAATATCTTTTAGGAAAAGAAATAATCTGAGGATAATGGTAAACTATACTATAGGGTAGACCCAAAGAAAAATGTAGGTTATTTTGTAAAGCAATCACAATTACTTTTCATATAGTTAAATATGAAGTTATTTAACTCTGAGAATCACAGTTATAGAAGTAGAAAAACATAGCTGCGGGATGAGGAATGGCATCCAAAAAACAGTGTTTCTCAAAAGAAATCATTGGAGTCCACTACAATAAATGGAAAAAATTCCAAATGCAATTCCTTTCTTTATAACTTTGGTAATAAGGAAGAAGAAAAATGAATCAGTTTCAGAATTCTGACATCCAGACTGAGACCTGTATTTTATAGAAGATATTGGAAGAATAGTTCAGTTGGAAACTGCAAGTACAAGTAAAAAAGAATTCCATGAGGACTACAAAATAAATTTTAAAGAAAGGTGTACAAAATCTGCCACATGTTTAACTTCTCAGATGATGAATAAACATTTATCTACAGTCTGATCTAGGACAGAAAGGAATGATAAAAAATAATACCTGCATAATAAAATTCAAGTTAGGAATTGGACAGAAATTCTGGTGGTGGAATGATTAACTGCTGGAACAATTACTAAAGTATTGAAACCTCTATCTCCTTTTGTCTTTGGATTTAGATTGGACAAATTTCTTGTACAAGTTAGTAGCCTCAGCAACATATGAAATTAGTGTTTCATTTCTCATGTTTATGTAAGAAATCACAGTAAAGGTTCTCTTGACCCCAATTCTCATTTGTAATCACTGAATCATCTTAAGATTTAAGCAAGAAAACATGCTTTCAATCACATTAATGTAATGTGTAGGCATTCTAAAAGGGACAAATATTATCTAATTTGCCTACGTATTTATTATTTAATCTACAGATTTTGAAAAGCTACGGAGGTATGAATTATTAGGGCCTCATAGTACTGGGAAAGTGCTTCTCATGAAGGCAGCAAGAAAGCTACTGTAACACACTTAGGGATCTCATTCTGTGGCTCCTGCCTGGCCGCAGCTCGAGGACAGTCACCATCTCTACAGGAGTTCACTGGAGTTGCTGGGCTCTTACCTGGCACTGCACTGGGGGCACATCCATATGGATTGGCTCAGAGCTCCCGAGCCAGGGTGATGCCTGCAGGAGCAGCCCTGCCTGCTCTGCCTCTCTGGGAAGGACAGGGCTGACCCAGATCAAAGTTCAGCCCATGGAGGTAGGGTCTGGAGATGTTCTCTAGCACTGTAGAATTTAGTAATGCAGGCCCAGCATTACTAGGGAGAAGTCTGTGGCCGTACTGTGTGGGATGTACAGGTAAAGGGAAGTCCTCAAAGCTAAATTTGGATCTCTGGTCTGATCAAATGTGTGTGCAGAAGGGAAAGTGAAGTTACGGATAAACTGAGTCTGCCTAACCAAATTCAGGCAGGCATTGGAACATCCTGAGCACCCTCACAACATAAATCCAGTGAGTGCCAGGGAGCAATGCAGGTGCACAGCTCACCTGGTACACTCCTCACTACATGGGAAGAATGAGGCAACAATTTTACACCATATTAGAAATAATGCATTCACATTCACTTTCAGTTATTATTCAGAAGGAGTCATCCTGCTGGGCTGTACTTTAATTTGTTGTCAGATGTTTAATTTAGCCTCTTCCTGAACATCTATAAGATTTACTGTGCAATAATTAAGGAGGGGCATGAGGGATAATAAAAATAATTTCTGAGCTGTTTCAGTTATAAAAAAGGAATAAAATAAAATAAAATAAAAACATCCTGAAACAAATTTATTCCTCAGTTCTTGACCTGAATCCTTGAAGGGAATTTAAAAACGACTAACTCTCCTTAACTAAATAGTATTCCACGGAAGAAAATATATCTCTAAAAAAAAATTAGCTTCTCAGTATAACCTTCCTCTCTGTAAGAAACGCTTAATTTAATAAAATGCAATTTCCAGTATGAAATTAAACCTTGAGGGTGCCAAAAATAAATGTTGCTTCAATAAAATTCCTTTTTTTTCCAAATATGATGAGATAAAAATAAAATTAATTAAATTCACTTGGAAACAGGAAGAAAAATAAAGAATGTATTTTGAAATAGTAAGCAGAAGGAGTTTAAAGTCGGATTAGTATCCAGTCAAACCTAGAGAAGTTCAAGCCAATTAGTTTTTATCTATGAATGTTGCCTGTAGAGTTAGAATGTATTTATATGTGTATGCATACTCTTGACAGTGTATACATTTTTAAATTATTATTTTGAAATTTGCTTTATATTTCTCTGTAAAAGGAGGGAAAATAAATAAGCCCAAACCTTCCATTGTAAATATTTTGCTTGGCTCTGCTTGCAAAGTGTCTGATCTGACATGGTGTTGATTAAGATAAGAATAGTGAGTTCCCTGCATGCAACTGATATTCATATTGTTTGAATTCTGAGCTAAATTTACATTAGACAAACATTTTGGTTGCAGTGGAAACTCGCCTGTTTTCATGGAACTGTGACTGAGAGGACACCCAACATTTCAGCGTCTGTGTATTCAGTTAAACATGAGGTCTTCTATGAGAGTTTTATAGAGTTTCCATGTTCCCTTGAGTTTACTGGTTTTCCTCTACCCCGAGAGTGCTTACTCTTACTTTCTTCTCTGTTTGTGAATTTTTAGTCTTTCACTTTCCATATTCTTTCATGAATATGTACTTCTACAAATAAAAAATAATATTCCTGGAAATGTTGGGAGTGCAAGCCAGTTTTCAGTTCAATCTCACTGCCATCTACTGTATGTGCTGGAAAACTGCACTGTATTGCATTTCAGCTGTGTAAGATTACTCTTTTCCCAGTTAATTTGCCCTAAAGTTGCGGGAAAAAATACTGAACTTTCAATAGGCTGTGACATGTGAATTCGTTCTTTGTGTAGGAATCAGTATTTCTTTATAACATGGCAATGTCTGATTACACCATATTGTCCAGAAGGAAAGAACATCAGATTATATAGTATTGCTTAGTTAGTTTGTATTCAGGCCAGACGAAAAACAGATGAGTAGTTTGGGACAAAAAGAATACCTCACTTTGCTTATTCTTGTCATAAATAGTAATACCTTTAATTTCTTAATGGAAATGTCAAAACAAAAACCTAGCAGGATTTAGATGCAGGCACTTGAGATATTTTGATATTTCTTTTAGTTGAAGAATTAGTCTTTGAATCCTTTAAATTAGCTTTCATCTCAGTAGCTGATGTCTAATGTATGCAAACATCAAGTATATACAACACGAAGTGCTGATTGGGATAGATATAATCATTTACCTAAAGTTGTGACATTATTAAGTTGAAAATAAACTATCAGGATTCTGGGTGTCAGGAACTGAGTGAGGTATCACTCAGATCAGTTTTGCACTGAGTGCTTTTGTAATGGTTTCTGTAGAAATTGGAAGGTTTACTCAAGAAAGAAATTTTTCTGATTTCTTTAGGAAAGATGACACCAAATAGACAAGAATGCATGCAAAACATCAAATGCTGTGTTTGCATAAGTAAATTCCACTTCTTAGTCTATTAATAATTTCATTATGCTGGGAATATATATTTATACCATTAGCTACCAATATTACACCAAAAAGAATAAAAGAAGACCAGTAAGCTTGCAAACTCGGGAATTGCAAAGCTGAAGAAGTGTCTTCATTTGCTTCTTATTTTTATCTGTTTTGATGATGTCTATAATTATGGTATGGGTTTTTTGTATTCTTATTCAGTAACTGCTCTAAGACCTCATTTGCTGAACATTATTTAACCCTTGCAAATGAGGAAAGAATGAGAAAAGAATTTCTTACGTTTTGTGATGATCATTGTTACCATGTTTCAATGCTTTGCAAATGTTTATTAACCCACCTTTCTGGCCTTTGGGGATTTGAAATGGTATTATGGGCAGCTGATGTACTCTGTATGATCATTCCATTCCTTCTGCTGTCTTCAGAGGCAAATACAGGTTCACAAGACTTTGTCAAATGACATCAGAAATTCACCCAGGAAAATGAGGAAGTGGTTTCTGACACTTGACCCTTTCTGTTGCATCTCCTCAACCTTATTTCTTTTTCTGTGTCACCATCCAGGACCATATGTCTTTCACTCCTTGTCCAAAAAGATATTTTTCTTTGGCTGATTTCCTCCAAATCATATTCCTCCTAAAGCACATATTGAGCACAGACAATTTCAGCCTAAATGTTATGGCATTAAAAAATAATCCACAACTGCAAACTAGTTTAGAAAAACTGTCATGAATTCAGTAGCAGGTGAGATTGGTAGAGATGCCCATGGGTTGTGATTTGCAAAGTTATTAAAGCTCTGTACATCCCCTTTTTTGGGGCCACTTGTTAGTGTTGGTTTGTAAATCATGCTTTAGGAAGAGGATGATTCTGTAGCAGTGAAGAATTTCTTTTTCCATTGAGTGTGTGTTTATAAGATTTCTTAACAATTTGTACATTTCTCTGGCAGTTTCAGTATCCAGAATTTTTAACTGAAAGCCCTGGGAAATAAATTATTTCTGGGAATAATTTCTGGACTGAATTATTTGTTTGCTTGGTTTTTGGATTTTTGCAGTCAGTGTTTATGTGCAGCTTGATGTGTGGTGCAAATGCAAACTAAGTGATGAGGCATTTGTGGGTCTGTGCATGACCCGTGTTCTGCCAGAGGGGCTTCCCCAGAAGCTGATTTGAGGAATGGCTGAGGCAGCTGGGAGGGTTTCCCCTGGAGCAGGGGAGGATCAGGGGAGACCTTATCACTCTGCAACTACCTGGAAGGGGGCTGGAGCCATGTAGAGGTTGGGCTCTTCTCCCTGGCAGCAAGAGATGGGATTAGGAGACATTGCCTCAAGCTGTGCCAGGGGAGGTTCAGGCTGAACCAGAAAGAATTTATTCATAGAAGGGGTTGTTAAACCAGGGATGTGGTGGAGTCACCATTCCTGGAAGTGTTCAGGGAAAGACTGGACATGGCACTTAGTGCCATTGTCTAGTTGGCAAGCTGGTGATTGATTGTACTCAATCTTAGAGGTCTTTTCCAACCTAAAGGTTCTGTGATTCTGTGACTTGTGACATGGTTTAGTGGCAAATATGGTGGTGGTGCTTTATTGATAGTTGGACTTGATGATCTTAGATGACTTTTCCAACCTTAATGATTATATTCTATGATTCCATGACCTGCCATCTTTCTCTTGAGTTGATCTCGTTGACTGGTAAATCATTGAGTATCTATCATCTTTCCACTGCTGTTATTAGTTCCCTATATCCTTCAGTGATATGTCTTGATAATAACTTTTCTAGCTTTCCACATGGTTGAAATGCTGTCACACAAGAGGTCTGTGGTAGAACTCTGTAAGAGCATCATGCACAAACTTGCAGCATTTAGCTCCTTAAAGGACAAGTGAAAGGGGAGGAAAGACTAAAAGGTGTATTTAGCAGGGTCTGCTCTTATCTTAGGATTCCCCTGTGCCTTGCTACTAGTAGTGAAAGTTCTGTGCATGAAAATCCAGAAGGGAAAAAAGCCCACACATGTAAATTCCATCATTCAGTAATCATCAATAGAAGAGAAAAATGTTTTAAATAAGGAAGGGAGTATTAAGCATTCTGGTAGCTCTAATATGATGATTTATTTATAGGTAAGATTGCTGAAATTACACTGTGAGATAAAACTGCAGATGGTTATTTTGTTCTTCCCTTTTATTAAATGCTTTAAATTTGCTGCCCTCATGTGGCTGTATACTATACTTTCTCTGCTGAAACTCCCAATGGACAGGATTCCTTAGGACAGCAGTACGTGCAGCCGTGTTTACAAACCAGATGAAGGACAGTTCAGACACTGAACTGGTGCTGTCTGGCTGAGTTAAGAATATCAAGAAATGTGGCTGGGAGTCCCTGTGAATACATTTTCTGTCTTTTAACTCTGGAAGGCCAGGACTGCCCTGGGTGTTAGGAATCTGCTGCCCAAATTCTGTCTGGAGGAAGCTGCCTTTGCAGCTGTCAGGAGGTGATAAGGGCTTCTTCTGAACCAGGTAATATGTGCATTCCCAGTTGGCCAGGTGGCAGTATTTCCAAGCACCTTTCAGCTTGGGGTATATGAGACAAACCAGAAAACTGAGCACAAGTGCATCAGTTGTAGGACAAAATGGTACAAAAAATGGTACAAAAAATGGTACAAAAATGGTACAAAAGCGGTACAAAAGCAACATAAAAAAAAACAAAACCAAAAAAAACCCCAAAAACCCCAACAAGATCGGTTGTTTTTGGTTTTTTTTGTAGCTGTTACTCTTTGGTGTAAAGACAATTGCTGGGTATATAAGCATAAATAATGTTTTATAATTGCATTATAACCTATAAGTTATTGGACCATTACCTATATGTTGCCATTAAAATACATGGTTAGCTAAAATACATGGTTAGAAATGATTATATTTCATTGCATAGCATATTAGTAGCCCAGGTACCTTGCATAACTAAGTGGTCGGAACAAAAGTTCAATGAGTAACACTGTAAAGACACCACCCATTGGGATAAGTTACTTAAAAGATAAAGACTTACTCATTGCTAATTTATAAAGCAAATAGAAAAACTGAATTTTTAAAAATTGGAATAAAGAGTTTAAATTAATGGCTTTACCAGTATTGCTTCTACAGAAATAACCTGTGCAGAAATATGAGATATAGAATCATAGATTGGCCTTTTAAGGCTTCTTTTTTGGTAGGTAGCTGAACACTGAATTCAGCTACATTTCACATATTTCTTGGGCCTTATGCATTTCAGTGTATACATATGACTTGTTTAATTTGTGAATTAAAGAAATTATGTAAATCGTGTTCAGAGCTGACTTTGATAAAAGAAACTGAGGAGCCTGTTTTAGACAGTCAGAGATAAAAAATGCTTTCCAACAAAAAGATAGTTAGCTAGTTAGTACGCAAGAGAAAACACAATTTAAAAAAAAATATAAGAATACAGTATGCTGTATATCTGAACAATGCTCAGATAGCATGCTCTTTGAATGAATTATTTGTATTTGCTCCCCTTTCTGCTAGCATCATAGTCTTAAAAAAATGACAGCAGTCATAAAACAAAGACTGAAGATGAAGCCTGGAGATCTATAATTCAGAAAGCAGAAGCAAGGTGCATTGCTATCTGCCAGATGACAAACAGATGAGCATCCTTCCTCTAGAAAGGATGTAATGTCACTTAAAAGATCAGTGCTGACTGTGGATTCTAGGCAGGTGCAATGAATTGTTTGCTTGCTTGGATACTGCTTCTCATCAGGAGAGGTTTTTGTGGTAATTTGACTTAATATCTCAGATATTCATATAACCATAAAATGGTTTGGGTTGGACCTTAAGGTCGTCTAAACCCCCTGCCATGGGCAGGGACACCTTCCACTAGACTGGGTCGCTCAAAGCCTCATCCATCCTTGGCCTTGAACACCTCCAGAGGTGGGGCAGGCACAACTTCTCTAGGGAACCTGTTCCAATGCCTCACAGTAAAGAATAATGCCTCACTACCCTCACAGTAAAAAATTCCTGCCTGATATCTAATCTTAACCAACCTTCCTTCAGTTTAAAGCTATTTTTTCCTGCCCTATCGCCACATGCCCTTCCTTGTAAAAAATCCCTCTCCAATTCTCCTGTTTGTCACTTTCTATTCTGTACAATAACATTTTGGCCTGGTTTTGATGGTGATAAAACCCTTCTAAAGAGGCAGAGTCCTTTCGTTCACTTTCCTCACTTTCTTCAGTTGGGAATTACCTTTTTTGTGCCACAGCAGGTTCTGGACTGTAATACAGTGCTGCTAAAAAATTCCACTCCTTTTCAACTGCATGACAGAGACAAGCATTGCAGAGCCCTGCTGCTTCCTGTGGAGAGATGAACTTGGGGTCAGGGCTTTTGCTCAGGAAGTGAGCGTGGCAAGGTGTGGGGAAGGTTGTGCACACAACCTGCACACAACCTGACCCATGACACAGAGCAGAGGTGGCTGCTCCATCCTGGCCCCAGGGGACAGTCTCCTCCATTGGCTGTCCTCGTCCCACTGCCCTGCAGTCAGGGAAATGGGATAGTTTGGCTCACAGAGCCTTTCAGAGGAGAAACATCATGTTGTTCAAAAGATATCTGCAGCAAGAACTTCAGGAGATACTTCTGTTCACTGTGCTTCTGCCGATAAAATAAACACTGTAATTGAAATCTGCATTTAATAAAATTTGTTATGCATGGGGACTTTAGCAGCAAACTTTGTTTGAACTCTAGTCTTCATAATCAGTTTTTTCTTGCTAATCTCTAATCTCTGTTACATTCTACTAACAGTATGAGAACCTTTTATATTCGGTGTGGTTAAAATGACATTTGGCATTTGGGACTCTTAGCATCACCAAATTATCTGGATTTTCTCTCTGTGGTTTAATATTGTCCTGAAAATAATGAAATTTAATCTGTACAACAGGGCAATTTGAGATATAGTGATCAGCCAAAGAGCTCCTAACAGAAGAACAAACTATCATTTATCAGTGGCTCAGGGATTCTGCCTCTGCATGGGTAGCTATTCCACAGCACAGGTGGAAGTAAATTTGCCTTTGGTGTCCCTTGGAATAAAAAAGCAGGGAGGGAGAGAATTGCTGCAGAGCAGCAGAAACATTGCATTGTGCTTGTTGCACAGTGACATCAAATCATCAAATCATTGAGCTCAAGTCCCATTCATTTCTGTTTTAAGGATATAATATGGGCAAAAAATGACATTTGGCATTTGGGACTCTTAGCATCACCAAATTATCTGGATTTTCTCTCTGTGGTTTAATATTGTCCTGAAAATAATGAAATTTAATCTGTACAACAGGGCAATTTGAGATATAGTGATCAGCCAAAGAGCTCCTAACAGAAGAACAAACTATCATTTATCAGTGGCTCAGGGATTCTGCCTCTGCATGGGTAGCTATTCCACAGCACAGGTGGAAGTAAATTTGCCTTTGGTGTCCCTTGGAATAAAAAAGCAGGGAGGGAGAGAATTGCTGCAGAGCAGCAGAAACATTGCATTGTGCTTGTTGCTCAGTGACATCAAATCATTGAGCTCAAGTCCCATTAATTTCTGTTTTAAGGATATAATATGGGCAGTGTGCTGGCAATTTGTTTTGATGTTTGTGTTGCAGGAGCTACTTCCTAAGGCTTAGACAGAGATACCAACTCTGATGTGTGTTATTTTATCAGCTCAACTCACAGTTTTTTAGAGGAAAAAGAATAGGATCTTTCACTACCTTAAACTTATAGTAAGCAATTAATCTAGTTCTCTGGAGGAGGTCATACAGAAACTAGATGAGACACTGACTGAAGTTTATGTTTTACTGACTGGTCTCTAGTGAAAAACCCCAGAAGGTAAGATCACTGAGCAAACTGTGTAGGAAATTTCCAGTAAAGCTCCTGTTGATTCTGCTGGTCTTGTCAGAATCAATTGACGAGCAGAATTGGTCACTTTTCTCATATTATTTCCTCTCATCTACTCTTCCTTAATAAGCATTTCAAAGATTTGGATAAAAAAAATTTAACATATTGGAAGTGCAAGTTAGACTACAGTGTTGAACCATACATTCATGCAAATTCTGATGCCTTAAAATGTACCAATCAGTAGAATTCCATAAAAAAGATTATCTTGAAATATCTGTAATTCAAACCACCTTATTGTAATGCCACTTTGTGTCAAGTGTTCCTTCCCTCTGACCTCATTAGGCGTGCCTCGTCATTAGATACACTGTTACTAAAGAGTTTTAACTTAAGAGCTGCTTTGATTGATGCTTGGTTGGGCTGAGGATTTATTGTGTAGGATTAACTAGATTTAAAAATGGCAAAATGCCATAGTAACTTTAATGCCAGACTTTAATGAGAAGCAGAAGTAAACTCCAAGGACCCTTATGATTTTTAATGTGGACTGAACTCATGTGCTTGTTAGCTTAATGTCCTGTCCTATTTTATAGACAAGTAATCCAATAATTCCTAGAGAACAGTAGCCTAGAAAGTGTATTACAAACGTGTAACCTGAAGTATGTACATATTTTTAATGAATCATAAATTTTGATAATTTTATAATCAGATTTATTCAGTATTATTATCAAATAGAGGAAAACTCTTTGCACTGGTTTGGGCCTTTTAAATTAAGAAACAATATGGAAATAAGACAAAACCAGACTGGCAAACAATTTTCCCTGGCAACATTAAATAATGTACTGACAATGTAGATGAAAAATACATTTTCACATTTTTATGTAATCTGCTAGTTGAATTTCTTTTTACTGTCTTCTTAAGTTCATTAAGTGCTCCTGAAAGTTTATCAAGTTGGTGCTTCTAGAGTTTAATAACCTTATTTTTTTACCATTGATCACATATTTTAGTATATGATACTGCCAAGAAAATCCAGACCATTCTCACATCCGACAACATTTGGTCGTCTCCTTAAATCCTACTAGACTTGATAGGATTTAAGCATATACTTAAAAGGTAATGCACTGCTCAATGAGGGCCTTCGTATCTGACATTTTTTCTGTCCATGCTATCTTCTCTGAGATAACCAAAGGGCACTGATTTATTATTAGAGCTAAACAGGAAAAACTTTCTCATTCAAAAAGCTTGTAAACTTTTTTTCCTGAATTGATGGTGAGTTCCCAATTTTATTTTTCAGTGAACTTTCAATAGTAGAAGCATGTATTTAAATTTTTGTTTCTGCACAGTTATATGCTGTGAGAATTAGGCACAATGTACTTATAAGCAATATCAACAGTTCTGGTACTGTCTCTGCCAAAGCAGGTAGGATGGCATCCAACCGAGTTCTTGGGCTGTAATGCCAAATTTCTCATTGAAATCACACATGTATTGGACATGACTTAAATAGGATTACTCACTCAAGCAAATTTACACAAGGGTCTAAGGCGTATATCCAGCTTCCAGTGGGTAAGGAGCCTGCATTCTCATTTGGCTCTGGGCCTTGGGCACTTGCATAACGTTGCTTGTGTAACTTACCCTGCCAAAAATGAAACCTGCATCAACATGGTTACTCATACCAGAAAAATTGTGCCTGTGGACAAGTGATGACAGTCAGGGATCCTGCTTCCTTTTGTAACACACTGAAAACTTCTGTTTTCACTGGTGATTGAAGCTCTTTAGCCAGCATTACCATTACAGTCCCTATTGATAATTTCTGTACCACTGAGTTATTTTTATTGGTTTTTTGGGATTCTTTACTTGACTCATTACTATTATCTGTTTTTCTTTTTTTTTTTTTTAGGGAGAAGGCCAGCAAAAACGAAGGACAAAAAAAAGAAGAAAAAGAATTTGATGGAAAGGGCTCAGAAGCAGCACAGCATCTTTTTAGCAACAGATAAAGCAAGCCAGTAAAGACTTGATTTTCCTTAATGTATTTTTTTGCAAAGTGCACAAAAGCTGCTATATGCTCCTGCCCATGGATGCACTACAATTCGGCTGCTTTGACAGTATTGGTGGCAAATAACTTGTGAAAATAAAGCCCACAAGCTTGTTTGCTTTATTTATATATATTTTTATTTTATTTTTTCCTTTCGTTTTTGACCTGAAGACTTCAAGGTCGGGAGTGCACTGAGCTGGATCAGTGGAAGTGGTCCTGAAGTGCATCAGTGATATTGTTCTGAGTGCCTGGTCAACATGTTGTCAAGGAAAGAAACCTACACAGCACCAGTAGGTGGACTTGTGCATATTTAAATAAATAGGGGGAAAAGGAAGTCTTGGAGGTGTAGGTACAATTGGACTTATGGCCTTTGTTTCCTATATTTGTACATTTCAAGAGTAAATGGATACGACTTACCTACTTAGTGTTAATGTACATTGTTCTCACCCCTGCTACGTCGACACAGTTGTGTAATAAAACTGCTTTCAGACAACGTGCTGCAGGATTCACTGCTCAGACTCACCCAAGCACAACAGACTCTGTGTGTACATATTACTCTGTCTACATATAAATGAACATATTTACTGTACATCTATGCATTTTTATGTATAATACTTTATACATGTTTAAAGGTATGTCCTGTTGGTTCTAGTAATGTACTTTAAATAATCCAGTAAATGTTTACTTTTTGCTATGTTTTAACTATCTTCTCATGTTCCTCAATAGTTACAAACTGGATTTTTTTTTCTCATCTGCAAAGCACACTCATTTGCAGAACTACCTTGCACTGACCCTCACAATGGAGTGTCAGCTCTGAAGTATACTTGCCAGACTAGGAATCTACAAATTCTTTCTGCTATTCAGTACTTCTGTCTCAGCTCCCATGTATTTTGTCTCAGAAAAAGAAGATTAATGTTTTTTTAAGATGAGGCACGATGGTGATAGAAGTTTTGAGTGTCAGGAGAGAAATTACTTGTAAAGTTCTTGGTATCTAAGACTCTATGTGTAGTTTTGGGTTTTTTGTTGTTTTTTCTTTTTCCCATTGTAATGCAGTGTTTCATTTCAGTTAGTCCTGATGCAGTCAGATAAGAAAACAAATAATTTTTCTCCCTGAATAAGAGAGAAACAAAATAAAGGTCATGTAAGGTCAACTATTCAAAAGTATAGAAAACACCAATTCCCCAGTATTGCTGAATATTTGTAGATGCTTAACAAATTTATTCTGCAGCTGTTGTTTGCTTTGGGATATTTTTTTTGGGGGGAGAGGTAGAGACAATTTTCTGTGTAGGACATTAAAATGGCACAGGATATGTAATTTGGTAATCTAGCATTATTGAGGTAGCATTCAAGGTGATTTTTGGATACCTGACAGGGAAAGCCTACACTAAAATGCTTGTCACTTAAGAGAAATTATTTCCCATTTAGACCTCAAACTTCCATATGACCTACACAAAAAAAAAAAAAATGAAGCAGCGAAACAGACCCCAGACCTCCACAAACCCCTTTTTGACATACACTTGAGAAAAATCCCACAAATTCCAGCTTTAGTTTTATGGGTTGTATGGTTTTCAAATAAATGAGGGAAATAAAGCATCTGTAAGCACAAATATATCTGCATTTAGCTATGACAAGTGTTACTACCAAAATGTACATATGTTAGACACATATGAATGTTCCATCAAACTGCTTGTGGACTTCCACTCAGCTGTGAAGTTTTCACTGTATGTTCATATTTACCTAGAACATAATAATGTTACAGACAGTATGAATGCTCTAATCCTGGGATGCTATTTTGGACATAAAATGCTCACTTAAAAAAACCAAAAACAAACAATGAAAACTGTAGCTGTCTGCTTATTGGTTATCAAATTTGGCTGTAAGTTCATTTAATGCCCTCATACAAGCCCTTCAGTAGTGGTTACAAATATTGTATTAGGCGCGTCATGGAAAGAATGCTACAAAATACAATAAAATGTGTCACAAGCTCCTGAGTAAAATATTTTTGGTCCTTTTTAATTCAAATAGCATATTCTTTTGGAATTTCATACATGTAGAAAAATTGCAGAAGGTGGGGAAATGCAAATTTTCTTCCACTGGAGTAAAAAATGTGTTTTCCTTACAGCTGTTTTGTTTGAAAAGACCCTGATCATTAGATATACATTGATTTCTCCTGTCCCAGTCACCTCCACACCAAGAGCTTTCTTGGCAGTGTAGAATGAAAAAAAAAAATTATGCCTAAGTAGCCCTCTGTAGCTCCTCCTTTGTCCTGGACATCTTGCCTTTGCATGGTGGACCCTGTCAGTGTGTTCATAGTACTGGGGTTTTGTAGGATCACAATTTGGAGGTTGGAAAGGACTGTTCCTTGGACATTAGGAAAAAGCTTTGCACTGAGAAGCTCTTTGGTCACAGGCTCCTCAGGGAAGTGGTCATGGCACCAAGCCTGTCAGACTTCAAGGAGTGTCTGGGCAGTGCTCTTGGAAATCATGGTTTAATTTGAAGTATTCCTGTGAGGAGCAGGGATTGGACTCAGCGATCCATATGGGTCTTTTCCATCTTGAGAGATTCTATGATTTGAGAGATCAGCTAGTCAAAATATTTGCTTGAAACAGGGCTACTTCAAAGTTATCTTCAGATACTGTTTCTTGATAAGGTGAAGAAGATCAGGTTTCCAAAGCTGGATAGCGTAAAAACAGCCTGTGCCCATTGTGCCTCTTATTTCCTTTAAATTTGTTCAGAAGTGGACTTACAAAGGTCATAGTTCTTTTGTGGTAAGCAACTGACCAGGTTGCCACCTTTTCCCTCCTTTCATAGCTGTTACTGTTTTTTAAATCTGTTTCTCTCAAACAGCAGAAGGTTTTAGCACAGTGTAACTTTTGTGTTCACAGGCTTTTATGCCCTAGTTTAACGATTCACTACTGGAAATTTATTTTAAACTACAAAAGATTCAAATTAGGAGGGCAAAGAACTTTATATGCTGTAGTCATTTGTTTTAAAATGCTGTTATATCGCTGTGATGAGTAGAAAGTGCTTTTTCAAAACCATACATTATTTTATATCTTATTCACATGTCCCAGAAAAGACAATTGCATAGTGCACTGTGCATTCAGGATCTCTCTATTCTCAGTTCGCCTTAGCTTATCCTGGCCTCCTAATATCTGCCTCTAAATTAAAACAAAACAAAACCAAATGAAACAAAACAGGAAAAAAAGAAAAAGAAAAAGCAAAAGAAAAAAAAAACAACCCAAGTGTATCTTTAAAGCAATTATTTTGTAGCTGACTGAAGAAAAAACAATATTGTATTCCACATTATGGTAATGCATACCTTCCATATTACAAATGTTGCTATAAGGAAATTGTTCTCTTACACCTGTACGCTCAATATAAAGATGCCAGCAAAGGAATAGTGAATAGTTATAGATCTTACATGATGTGTCTTCGTTTATCTGTATGAGTTACAGAAAATTGCAGAGCGGAAAAAAAAAAGTAAAATTTCATCCATGTTAGCTAAAAACAAACCAAAGATCAATTAAGTGCCATGTTAACTTTTTTAAACAAAAATGTTGCTAAAATCCTGATTGAAGCCTCATAAAATGAGAAGACAGATCTTTTTCAGACAGATTAAAATCAAATTCAGTGCTTCAGCTTTTTTATGCTGATGAAATGGAATATAGAATGAAAATAACCCGATATTTCTGGCACAAATGCCATTTTTTTAAAGTGGGTGATGTTACTGAAGGCTGATGCTACCACTTACCAGAGGGTATAAGAGTTTTGAATTTAAAGTCTCTCTTCACCAACAAAATGTATTTGTCTTTTGACACCAGTCCACTTTCATGTCCAGTGGTGTAAGCCAGCACGAATTCCAGTAAGCTCTAGACTGAAGTTATTTTGGACTGACACCAAGAAGAACAAAATGTACCCTTCTGAAAGTGTAACCCAGAAACCACTGTCAGCTTTTTGTTTAGTTCTTTACCGAAAGCTCTGTGCTGAACCTGGCATCGTTTCTTTTATGAGAAGGCTCAACCTCAGGACTGAGGAAAGGACATTAGCTTTAGGAAGTGTTAGAGCAGCCTGATTGCAGGACATCTGGGAGAAGAGCAGCCCAGTACTTGAAGTGCAGTTCCTCTCAGAAAAGAAAAACTTTAAGAAAAGTGTGACTAGAGAGAACTTTAGTCCATTGCCAAACTCTTCCAGACTTCAACTGATTTTTTATAATGCAAACTAGTTCTGTTTATGTCTAATAAACATATGTCTTCAACCCCAGTGAAGCTGTATGCTTACTTAAAGGGCCAGTAATATATCTGTGGTTGTGCCAGCTGCAAAAATGCTCCCAGCCTCCTTGTTTTCAAATTGTGTCTTCAGTGACAATTGTGTCACACTTGATTTTAATTGGGCAATACTGATGAAGCTAACTAACAGTTCATAGACCACAAATGAATAAACACTAAAAATGAGGGTGGTTTGTTCTACCCCTGTGACTTTTCAAAATAGAAATTCAGCTCAAGAAAGCAAACATGTCTAGGCTTGCAACTATTTATTAGCTTCCCTTCAGACTTTAAGGGGGCTTTATGAGAAAGATAAGAGTTTTGGGTATTTAATTGGGGTTGTTTGGTTTTATTTTTTTTTCCCCTGATATCTGCTTTTAAAAAATATATTTATTTTAATTTTTTTTTTTTGTCACAAACTGCAGTAAGACTTTCTGTTTGCTTTGGGTATTTAATTGGGGTTGTTTGGTTTTATTTTTTTTTCCCCTGATATCTGCTTTTAAAAAAAAATATTTATTTTAATTTTTTTTTTTTTTTTGGTCATAAACTGCAGTAAGACTTTCTGTTTGCTTTCTGTTTCTGGGTGGACTTGGTTGCCATCTACAGAACCTAAGGGACACAACTGCAAGGGAGCGCCTGATATTTGCTCCAGAATTATTTCAGTCTTTTATTTAATTGACTTGTGGTAGGCACATGAAAAGTCTCAGGGACATGGAGTGCAGCCTCAGGATTTCTCTGTCACAGCCTGTTGCTCTCCTTTTGGCCTCATATTCCTTGTTATGCTGTAGCCTGGCTTCAGCAGGAGCAGTGAACAGTTTTTCTACCATAAATATCTTCTTGTCTGCATATTGTCTTGGCTAGGGCATGTGATTTCTAACTCTAAGGCTGATCCTAGTAATTTATTTTGTGGTCAGATATTTTCTCTCTAGAGAGAGTTAAAGAGAAATTCAAAGACTAAAGGTCTATAAACAGATGATGAGAGGCATGTATGTAACCTCTCACAGCTGTAATCTAATACATGAATAGGTAAATGTATGGTAAATATAACAACCATCCCTGATCCAGTGATTGCAGATGCTGAGGGAATATGAGATGAATGGACAACAGATAATGGCTCAGGTATTACACAGTATTGCCCATTGCCAATGTTGGAGACAGAATATTAAACTATTGGTTTGACTTGTTAGAGCTTCTTTTTTAAGCTTTTATGGAAAAGTATGTTGTGTTTGCTGCTCAACTAAGATAGTTTAGATAATGAGTTTTCTGCCCCTTTTTTTTTGGTTCATAATGAATTTATAAATTCAAATCAGTTTGATCCAAGTTCAGTGGGATTGTTTAAAATCAAAGTCTTCAATCAGTTCTCTTTGGGACTGTTGATGAAGGCAGTCAGTGATCTTAGCAGGGAAGGTAAAAGGTCTTTATCCCCTAGAGGTATGTTTGACTTTGAACTAAAACTGTGACAGTTAATGACAAGGTGATAGATTGTAGAAACCTGGCAATGAGAAGAAATATTTTTCAGTCTTAATTTTATATGCAGTAATGATAAATATGTGTGAAGGCTGAATGCTAGCATTTTAAAGATCTGTAATGAGATGAACAACATTGTGTTTCCTCTATATGTAAGTAATTGCAGTTCCACAATGCTGATTATTTGAATGAGTCAATATATCTTCATTTTTACTCTAATTTTGGGTTTATTTTTTTCTTTCATGCTAACAGTGTAGCATAAGGATTTGGGAGTTTTGCCTACTCTTTCTTCCCCTCCCCTCCTACTCCCTGGTACCCCGTCTGCCATAATTCAAGGGATTCCCACAAGCCCAAAGCTGCAGATGCTTTGCAATGTACAGCCAACTTAGATATGTTTTGGCATGTATTTTCAAGTTACACAGCCAGCCACTCTGAAGAAAATCCAGATGTTATTCTGACAGAGAAAGTAGGTAGCACATGCATTCTGGATAAGTATATTATAATTCTTATTCTTTCCCTGGTCAGTTTCATTCTTTTAGGTGTGATTCTAAATGCTGGCTACAATGGTATGTGACAGAGTGGATAATTGCACTGCTTATTATTATTTAAAGCAATTAATTAGAAAATTAATCAAAACAACTAATTATAAAAGTTATTAGGAAAGTTATATCATTTACTGTGCATGGTATGGTACAAAACTAAGCATTAATCATGGCAAGGGATGAAACACTATTGTGTTAAGGTTAAAAGAATTTTCTAAGGTCTTCCCCCACTGCTGCATAGATGCCTTTTTAAAGAAATACAACTTGTTCTGTAACATCCTGAAAGACTAGGTGAGCATATGCCAGAAAGAAGGGCACTGGACAGCTGGTAATTTTTAATTCTTGAGTCTATAGGTGTCTTTACAGTTGAGAAAGTCTGGCTGAGGACTGAGTCACAAGCCTTTGATGTAATTGTAGTAACCAGATGCTTTGGAGCTGCCTTCCACCTACTCCACAGATTCCAGGGATCATCACTATTAAGGAAATTTCCTCCTCTAACCATCCAGGCAGTCACTGTCACACCATGCTAAATGAACTGAGACCAAGACTCCTTCCTGGCTACACACCCCACACTCCCACAGTCAGAACAGGTTTCCTGACCAGCTGGACCCTATGCTCCCCAGAACAGAACATAAAATGTGGGGATCCTTTAAATAATTTAATTATGGTGGAACAATTAAATAACAAAATAACAGCCTGAGCTGGTGCCTTCCAGAAGGGACCTTGAATAAAGGCACACCTGGGCTTTTAAACCTTCACAGTCCAAGTCCACAAAAGCCTGGGAGTCATTGGTGCCTGCTGGGTCTCTGAGTGTCTGGTGCCCTGGCCAGGCTGTGGTCCCCATGGCTTTTGTTGTGCAAAGGGTCAGCAGTTCTTGGCCTCTTGCCTGGGGCTGTCACCACACAGAGCTCAGCCTGCAGCTGGCACTGACTGCACCCCGAGCTACCGGCACCGCGCCTGCTCCCCGACAATTGTCACCAGCCCTTGTCCTCAGCTGTGCCCACTGAGATCCATGTGTAGGCACTGAAATGAAATGGGTGGAAATGCACCTGTGTTCAGCAGTTTATAAACGACAGCACCTCAAACAAAGGCATACCTTGTAGTGTACTGCTACATTGCACTAATCTTCAGAGTGGAACTGAGACTGACATCTAAGTGCAGGCACTTTGTTAGATTTTGCAGCTGAATTTGTAGATCTTGCTGAGCTGAAGCTATCAGACACCACTGTGTTCACCTTGTTGGTGAGCTCCCAGAAGGCACATAGAAACTTTAGTGGATTACCATGAGTTTGAGCAGGCACAAATCTGTAAAAATACAGTCTACTCTGGTGTCCTAAAATATTATCCCATTTTTTGAGAAAATTCATACTGGATGCAGATAAAGATAAAACCAGACATATTCCAAAATTTTCATCCCAAGCTGAAGAACAGTATGATCTTAATCCTTCTTGTAACCTTCCCGTAATGCTCTGGGAAGTTATCAGATGTAATCAGAAGCAAGGCTCACAAGCGCTGTCAGTGAAGGCTCTCCATGGATAGATACTATTTAACTTTAGACCCTCAGACCGAAGCACATCTAAAAGGTGTGTTTTACTTATATCTTTAACAACAGTTTAACAGCAGCAGTAAGACATGATGTGGTGTATGCATTGAACTAAAAAGTGGTAGTTGCACAGGACATAGATCTTAAGAGAAAAGGAGGTTATCTCACAGGCTATGCCCAGCTGTGTCTGTAGAATTGCTCAAAGTTATATGCTTTACAGGGAAGCATATGAGACATTTAGATAATTAGTTGAAGATTAGACACCTGAAAGAATCTGGGCAGTATTTTCTTTGTAAATGTGGTCACAAAGATACTATTTTATTTTTTTAAACCTGGCCTTATAGATGAGATCTCCTTTACTTCTCATTTGGTGTGTGTAGGTAAACCTGTTGCCTTCTTGGGGAATAAGTCCTTTTTCCTGACTTCATGAAAAAGAATAATTGGAAGGCAGTTTTTCATTAGTGGGTGACAACAACAACTCAAAAACTAGTATAAGCTTAATAAGCCCTCGACTTTGTGAAAATCTCCACATTTTTTTCCAAGAGTATTATTTTAACCAATCCTGGATTTCAGGATCATGGGAGAGATAGAAGGCATATGTGCAAACATGAACTTCTCAGCATCATTGGAAGACATCAGCTTGGACTCAATGCCTTACATATTCAAAGGCATTTCAATGCCAATTATGCAAATTGCTGCTTAGAAGACTGAGAGATTTATAATTGTTACTTAGCTTTTTAAAGAAAATTCCTGTTTTTTAATTTTTGTGGTTTTTTTATTTGAAAAAAATAAATACTATTTCTACCCTGAGTTCTTTACTTCAGTTAATGATTCAAAGATACATGATTGCAAATTGCTAAACAGAATTGAGGTAAGATTGATATCTGTTAATTGGCAAAAGTACTTTTTAAATAAACCCTCCAAACATAAATGCCTAGTTTATATAAATAACAAGTTAAAAGGCTTCTTTTGATGAGAAATATTTGGCATTGTGAAGCATAAGAGTATGACATAAATATCAAAGCTTGTAACAATTCAGTGCTGTTTTCACAATATTTGTCAAAAGTTACCATTTTATTTTTCAGCATACAATAATTTAATCTGAATTTATTGTTGGCATATTAGTGGACATAAGTTGCAGGTTTTAGGTTTCAGAGGGATGTAGTGACGTGTGTGAGGAGACCATGAACTACCCTGTGATATTCACAGCTTCCTCCAGCTGACTCTGAAAGAAGTGCTGTCCACAGTGGTAAAACCCATCCGCGATCAAAACTTTAACCCAGAAGCCCTCAGGTGCTTCTGAGTTAAACTAAAGTTTTAGAAGGACAACTGCAACTCCTGGAGACCAGAGATGCACTCTTGGAGCAGGAGGTATTCTGTTCTGAAGGGGGTATGGACACTGCAGATCCTGTGAGCCGCTCAGCCTGGTGCAGGTATCTGTGAGGAGCTGTGGCTCATCATCTCACTGGATGGATCTTGATGGATTTAATATAATCCAGAGTAGAAGGAAGGAAAATACAGATTGAGAACAGAGTGGGGTAGGGGTTTTTATGAAGGATTTTTTTTGTATGTGTGTCCTTTTTCTCAACACCAGACTTGGTAAGCAGAGAATTGTGTTCATTGGCACTCCAGCAAAAGTCCCCAGATCTGTACTTCACCCACAGCCGTGCAGGTTGAAATAGACTGGTAGAATTGATAGGCCTGAGGTCCCAGTTTTGCAAGCAAAATTATTTTTTTCTGTGTGGGTTTGTTTTGCAATATTCCTGAAAATTATTTTTCAAATTTGTTGAGTTCTCGTGGGAAATGCTGAAGGCAGCCTACAAAGAAAAATTAGCACCCATCAGATGAAAAGTGATTCATAAACCTCTGGCTTGTGGAGTTGTGCCAGCCTGGGAGAGTTTTCACGATTGGTCCTGATGTGCATGGTCTCTTACTTAGGATCAAAGAAACAGAAATATATATCAAAAACTTTGTAGCAGTAGAAAAAAGACATGTTGAGCTAACATATGATGCTAGAGAATAGTGGCAGCCTGTTTTAGTCATATTTCAAATGAGCACAGCTGCAGTTTTAATTTCAAAATTCTCCATACCCTCAGATGACAAATAGTGCCAAGATTAGGGAACTGATGACAACATTCAGATTCGAGCAGTAATAAAAAGGTTCTGAACAGATTAGGACTTTAGAAACTTCTTTTTTTTTAACAATCTGAAAAAAACATAAAGCTACCTTTATAAGAAGACAGTAAAGGAAATTAACTGTGTTGGTTTTGTTGGCAGCTTAACATTTATTTTGGTTTTTTTCTTCCTTGAAATTTTTCTGAGGTTGTCTGCAAATATTTCCAGGTCATTTATTGTCTAAAAGGATGCATTTGGCAAGAGTGTTGCAGTGAGTTCCATTCTTTGATTAGAATTGGAAAAACAGCATTTAAAAAGAAAGTAATGAAACTACTTCTAATAGGGAACTTATTTGGTGTTTCCTTTTCTCTATCTCAAAATTTGTGTTAACTGGTAGCTAGTAATATTTTTTGCAGAGTTTAATGGCAACCTAGAACAGAAACAGATGCTTCATTTCACAAAAACTGAAGCTTTTAAATGCTTCTGTGTTACAGGATCTCTGACGATACCCTTCTGTCTCTTTGGTAAGATTCAATTCAAATCCATTTAACTATAATCCTGTTTTTAAGGGTGCCTTGGCTGAACATGCTGTCCTTGAGGCACATGCCTTAGCAGAGCCAGTGCAAACCATGGCTCCCACAGAGGCACTGCTTGAAGACATGAGGTGCTGCTGCAGGTTTGCTGGCTCAGCAAGTAGGAATTACTGTAACTTGTCCCAGCTGTGTGGTAGTGCAGTGCTAATCCTCTTCTCAAGAATCAGTCTCTCAGGTGAGTGTTGAGCCCACAGTGTTCTGCAAAGAAATGTGTCTGCACAGAGCTGGAGGCCAACCCATCAGTGTGTGCTGGAAAGCAGTCAGAGAGAGGTGTGTTGGTAGAGGGAAATGTATGAGGGAAAGTGGGTTTCCCATCAAGAAGATTTTTATGTTTTGGTTTCTTCCTCAGATTTGTGGATCATATTTGGAAAAAAAAAAAAGAAGGGTCTAAAGATTGTGTCTGTGTCCCAAGCCCTGTTCTTTAGCACTCTTCTTGTTCTCTAGACATCTGTGTATAGATTACTTTGCCTGATGAAAAAAAAGTAGTGATAAGAGAGGAATCTCTCTTCTTGATGCCCCAAGCCCTGTTCTTTAGCACTCTTCTTGTTCTCTAGACATCTGTGTATAGATTACTTTGATAAAAAAAAAATAGTGATAAGAGAGGAATCTCTGTTCTTGATGTTAAGAAACAGAAACATCACACAACTAATGGTGCAGCAATTCTGCTGCTTTCTGCTACTTCTGTTGAGAGCCCTCTGGAGATCCTGAGCCTTTGAGGGAGAGACACATGCTCAGCTCCAGCTGGAGAATTGTCAGAGAATGCCATATCTACATAACACGTTTTTGTCATGACCTTAAAAAGAAAAAGGAATTTGTCTTCAAAGCAAAAACAAATTAAATGGTCAATGGCAGAAATACCTTCATGAGAAAAACCCAAAAGCTCTGGTCATGCTGCTGTCTGCCCAGACAAATGGGAGTAAATGGGAGTTCATCTGTCCATGTCTGTGAAGAGGACGTGGGTGGTCACTGAAGTGTCACAGACAGTATACTTTTCATAACTGAGCCTCTAACGCTCTCATCCATGAGATCTGGGAAGGTCAAGACTTGCCAAAACAACCAGGCCTGTTTAAGCAGACTGCAGTTTGAGCATCACTGCTGCACTCGCTGTGAAGGAGTTTGGCCAGCCTGAAAGTGCCCTGTTCACCTCACTTTTGCATGAGACACAAAATTGTGTCCTTCTGGATATCAGCTGCAATTGATTGTCTATTGAAATACTTAGAAAAGCTGTGATCTTAAGATTAATTCTACACGTTCCAGCAGCTGTCAAATTTGAAGAATTTAATATTTTCAAAATCTTCAGTTCCTGCATGAAATCCTTAGTCATGGCTCATAGTGCTCCTGCATTTTCCTTGACTTGCTATCTGGTCATAAAATTCTCCTACCCCTGTCCTTTAATTCAGGCTCTCTGCAAAAAATAAGTGGAAATATTCAGACATTGCACAACAAAAATATTTATAATAGTGGAAGATACCAAGACTTTAACTAAAACAATAGGAGAGATGTATTACCTCAAAGAGGCATTAATAAATGCAATATTAAATAAAGCTGAACCTTCAAGAGGTAAATATTTAAATCAAGTCAGAAATGGCTCAAATTGTATAAAGCTTTGAGGAAGTATGGAGTGTTTTGTTGAACAGAGTTCTGCAATGTGAATGGTAAAATTTGCATTAAACTTTATGCAGATTTCTCAGTATCATAAAGCTGAATAGAAATAAAAAAACAACTATGTTTTGTTTGTTATGTAAACTGGAAGACAACACAGCACTCAGAGGGCTTGACTGACTCTTGTTTGCCCTCCATGACTGTAACAAGTGTTGCCAAGAGAATAGCAGCACTTCATTTCTTTCTAGTCTGTCCAGACCCTTCTGGATAAGACATTTGTGAAAAAAAAGCCACCCCAGAGAAGAAGGAGGGCAACAACATTCCAAAACTCTGAGTAGAAACATTTTCATCCTTGTTAACATGAAAACTATGCCCAGCATGTTCTTCAGCTTATTATCATAATTCCTCTTAGAAACTACAGAACTGCAGCCCATATGAAGAAGAGACCTCTTACCCAGAGAAGGTCTGGCAAGTCCTCAAAGAAAACTGAGAAGGGGACACAGGCTTCATCTCCATCTCTGCAGAAGGCCATGGACTGTTTAGGGACTCCTGTGGAGCATGTTATTGGAGAGAGGCATGATGCAGGTAGAGCAGCAGCAAAGGGCTGTGTTGGAGCTCCTTCTGTTACAGATGTCAAATATTGCCTTTAGAGAAGTGTGGAAATTATTCCTTTTTAATAGCAGTCTTTTCCACAACATTCTCCCTTATTGCCTTCAAGAGACAGAGATAGGGACTATTTCAAGCACATCACCTCCTAGGATTTCCCAAATACCCCTTTCTTTGTTCTCCTGATTTTAATTTTTAGCATTTGTTTTAATTGTCACTTTTTTTTCAAGAGTAATATGCCAGTTTTTTATTAATGCAATAGATTTCTGAAAGAGTTGTTTGAAAAGATCAATATTTTATTATTATTATTCAGTTTGAACAAGCAGACTCCCATTCAGCATGTTCCTTACTCACAGCCATTTTTGTTCAGGTAGGAATAAAAATCCTTGGAACATTTTTTTTGGTTTCCTGGGATTTCTTCTTCCTTAGTCTCAAGTCTTATGAAAAAATACTGCTGCCTACATCTATCATACAAGGCTCTTAATTACAAATGTATTAAATTTTAATAATGTTATTATCTACACATTAATGAAGATACAATGATTAACTCTCTTCTGCACACTGTGATTCATGCACTTTTGGGAGCTTGCTGAGGGACATAGCTTACCAGCTTTTCTTATCCTGGAATATCATCAAGGTTGCCTAAATCTTCTGGTCTGTGGTTTGTGAAGCTTTTGGGCTCTAATGCCAGCTTTAGTTGCTCTTGAGATGTCCCACTATTAGATCTAGTCCTGTCCAGTTAATTTTCAGTTACCAGGCCTGATTCTCTAATAATCACACACTTTCTAAGCTCCAACACTTTTCTGGAGTGAGCTTCACTACACTGATTTCCTGTTATTTTCCACAGGAAGACATCAGGACTCTCAGCACTCTGGAGGAAGATTACTGCTAGTCTTTCATGCTTAGTCGAAAGCAATCTTCATCCCATCTGTAATCTCTAAACAGCCTGTCATTCTTCAGTGGGGTATAATAGAACATTATTATCTAACAGGGACTATGTTCAGGTATGACTTCTTGCTAACAGCTTAACAGTTTTACTTTAGAAGTTTAACAGATTAATTTTCACTAAGAACCCACATCACACAAACCTTCAAAAGGTCTTCTCAAAGAAACAAGATCAAAATAAACACTTTTTGAAAATGAGGCAGCTGATCAAAATTGACAACTGCTTCTTTTGAGAACAATCAAATGAAAATTTGTGGGTAAAAGGCATCCTCTGGAGGCAGCAAGGTTACTTGATATTTTAAATGAAAATCTATTAATAAAGAATTTGAATTCATTCTACCTAAATTCGTATTACGAAAAAGTCCTTCCAGTGCAAGTAATAATGGGGAAAGAATACTTTATTCCTTGTTAAATTATAAAAATATAGTAAAGACAGCAGTTGCATATGCCAAAGATGGTTTGGACTTCAGAATTTTTGTGAATTCAGATTCAGTTTATCCACAAAATAAAGCACAATTTCTAATTCCCTCATATTAAACATTACCTGGCAAATCAAGTAGTATTTGACTGAAGAAAAATTTTATGCATCTTAAATAGAGACGAGTGATTTTTCTGTCATAGCTTTTAGTGAAAAAACAGTGTCTCATTTACAAAACCACTCTGACACAGAAGAGTCAGATCCATTAAATCCATAAAAATTCTCAAATAAATCTTACCAGATTTGGGAGTTTTGCATGTATAGAATACATGCATAAATACATACATACATGCATACATACGTACATAAATATATAAAGCAAAAAAAAATAAATCTAGGAAATATTTTCTAAGGTATTTTTTTCAAGAAACTAAAATGCATAATAATGTTCCCCTCCCTCCCCATTCCCACCCCTGTGGATTACAGTAAGAACATTTTTTAAGAAGGAGACTGATCCTTCAGATTTATCTCTGAAAAAAAAATCATAACAGTAATATGTGTGTATGCATGTATGTTTATTTTAATATTCTGGTGCAGAATTAGAAATTCTGAGTTACTATGGGAAGCTGTTCTCTTGGCACTTCCATCTCGGCCAGAGCCAAGCATAAGAGATACTGTATAGATATTGCGCAGCTCTTTTGTTTTCCATTAGTTTTCCGGGGATAGTTCTAAGAAACATTCTGATTGGAAAACAGAATTAAGATTCTGATGGGAAATGGCCCTGCGGGGTGGGAATAACAGGGACGCAAATCTCGGGAGCGCCCGGCGGCGGAGCGCGAGTGCCGCCCCGAGGCCGCGGGAGAGAGGGATGCTGCTGCTCCTGCTCCTGCTCCTGGTTTTCCTCCTGGTGTTGCTTCTTCTGCTGCTGCTGCTGCTGCTGCTCCTGGTTCTGCTGCTGCTGCTTCTGGTTCTGCTGCTGCTGCTGGTGTTGGTTCTTCTGCTGCTGCTGCTCCTGGCTGCCGCTGCTGCTCCCAGTTCTGATCCTGCTCCTAGTTCTGCTGCTGCTGTTGCTGCTCCTGCTGCTACTCCTGGTTCTAAAGCTGCTGCTGCTGCTCCTGGCCTTGCTCTGGCTGCTGCAGCTGCTCCTGCTCCTGGTGCTGCTGCTGGTCCCAGCTGTGCTGCCCCACCGCAGGAGCGCTCCCGCATACTTTTCACTTCTCTCCATCTTATCAGGCACACAGGAAAACAGTCCTGCAATTTTGTGCCCCTGCAGGCTGGGGAAAAGGGCTTTTAAAGCAGTTTAAGGCAACATATGCAGGTATATAATTTTTTAATGAAATGTGAAATACTTCACATCAGAAGAAAAATAATTATCTTCCAGAAACCCTGGCTCCCTGATTTTCAAACTCTTGCTTTCCAAACTTGACAGCACAACAGAAACATCAAAGTGACAAAACATGTGCTGCAAGTTGCTCACAATCTACATTTACAAGTGTCTCTCTGGACCCCACCTAAGTTAATAAAAATTTAATATGTTAGATGTTGAACCTTGTTTCTAAATTATATTTCCTTTCTTAGTTGAATAATATAAAATATGTGTGCAAATACTTCTACAAAAATGATGATAAATAGCTGACAATACACAGCTATAAGAAAATCTAAATCATAAAACTATTTAAGCTGGAAAATACCTTTAAAACCATTTAGTCCAACCATATACCTAACACTGCCAAGTCCACCATTAAACCATGTCCCTAAGTGTCTCATCTACACTAAGGTATGTCCCTAAAACTTGCATCTACATGTGGTTCTTTACAAAGGAAGAATGCAATCCTGAAAGGATGTTATATTTCACATGAGGAAATTTTTTATACACTGTGTAATTAATATTTTTTTACCCCTACAGAAAAACCTAGGAAATCTTCATTGAGCGGTATTTCTCTATTGAAGCACATTCTCCTTTCTATGTCTGAATGGGGGCATATATCCTCCTACATTATAATACTTATTTTGTAGAGACTGTGTATTCTTTTAATTGAAAAAGTCAACAGATCAGTACATAGATTTAATTATTTTCTTAAAATATAGACTTAAAGATTGCTGTAGGTCTCCTTTAGCTGAAATAGTCTATTCTGTTCTATTCTATTCTATTCTGACTGAACTAAGCTAATATTTTTTGCAAGATAAACTGCTTTAATGTTAAGGAATATGGTACTTAATACACTATTTTTAAAATCCAGTAAGATTAGATTTAAGGAGATTTTGAATAAATTCTGACTTGGATTTTCTTTTTTTTTTTTTTTTTTTTTTTTTTTTTGCCACTTAATATTTTATTGCCTGGTCTACATTGTGGGAAAGAAAGCCTTACAGCTAAAACCAATATGTTTGCAAAAATAAAATATAAATTAAATATACCATATTTTCCTTTCTTTAACTGCTTTTAGTTCAGCTATGAGGGTTTAACATAAGTTGCCATCATGTGTTCCTAAAGAAATATTGCTTGTACTGCTTCCAGGGTATCTGAGATTTCACATTTGCCAGATATATATTTAAAGAAAAGAAGCATAATATCCCAGTTAGAAGTGCTGGTGAGAACATAATTTACTTTATAGTTCTACCTTTTTCTCCCTAGTTACACTCAGCTGACCATTAATTTTTATTTTTGTGAGAGTACTAGAAATCTTTTACATTTCTAAGGTTAAAATGGACCGAAATATTTAAAATTTTCATTTGCAAAAGCAGGGACATAAGCTTATGAGCAGAATCAAAGAAGCAAGGAATAGTTGAAGTTGGAAGGGATCTCTGGAAATCCTCTAATACAACCACTTTCTTAAAGCACAGTCAGCTAGACAAGAGTGCCCAAGACTGTGTTCAGCCAGGTTCTGAGTATTTCTAAACATTAAGAATCTACAATAACTCTATTGAAACAGGTTCTTAAAAGTGTTCAAGAACACTTACAATAGAAAAATACCAAAAAACCCCTACCCTTTTTCTAAGTCTAAATTGAATTTCTTTATTTCTGTTCACTCCTGCTGCTTCTTGTCCTTTCACTGAACACCACTCAAGATTCTGGCTATGTTCTTTTTACTCCCTCTCATTGGATATTTACTTATATTTACAGGACCCTTCTGAGCCTTCTCTTCTACAGGATAAACAATACAAGCTCTCTCAGCCTCTCCTTGTCAAAGATGCTTCAGTCCCTTGGTCATAGGATTATAGAATATCCTGAACTGGAAGGGACACAAAAGGATATCAAGTCCAACCCCTGGCCTACATGGGACAACCTCCAAAATCACATAGTTATATTCATATAAATGTCCTTTCACAATGTCACTCACACCTTGATGTTCACTTGCTCCTTTGCAGAGAAGGCCAGTGCTCAGGACGTGCCTCATGAGTGCTGGGTAGGGGGGCAGGGTCACCTCTGGCAATCAGTTGTTGACTCTTTTCCTGAGATAGAACACAATGTTGTTGACATCCTTTGGTGCAAAGGCATGTTACTGATTCACGTTCAACAAGTTTACCACCCTAACTAAAGTCAAGACAAAAAACATCCATTGCTATCCTCTTGCCCATAGAACCACTCATTGTGGAAGGCTATCAGGTTGGTCAAGCGTGATTTTCACTTCATAAACCCAAGTTAACTTCTAGCTTTTATTTCCTTAAAATGTTTGGCAGCAGTTATATGGTTTATTTGCTCCATCTCCTTCTCAGTAACTGAGGTAAGTTTGAATAAGCTAGAAGATACATCTTCCTGTTCTTCAAGAGAGGAGTGACATTTACTTTCTTCCAGGGCTGACATGTACTTTCTTCTGGTCCTCAGGAACCTCCCCCAGTTTCATCTATTGGTTCATCCCATCACCTCCCATGGACTTGCATATACCATTTGATCAAATGCTTAACATGGTCCTCCTCCATGGGTAAGTTTTCCTTGCTCCAGACTTTCCCATATGTCTCAGGGACCTGGATTCCTGAAGGCTGGGCTTACCAGTGTAGTCCAAGGCAAATTAGGTATTAGACACCTTGATCCCATGCCCTTTGTCACCAGGACCCCTATTCCATTCAGAAGTGGGTCTACGTTTCTCCTAATCCTATCTTCATTTTGCTACCAATAGATTGGTAGAAGCCTTTCTCTCTGCTCTTTACACAGCTCACCAGATTTAACTCTATAAGTTTTGTCTTGCCCATCTCTGCATGTTCAGACTGTTTTTATATTCCTCCTGTTTCATCTGTTCTTGCTTCCACCTCCTCTATGATTTCCTTTTATACTTTCATTTTGTCAAGATGTTCTTATTCGTCCATGCAGGACTCCTGCAAACTGCCTTTGTTTGATTTCCTCACATGAGGATGATCCATCCTTGAGCTTGGAAGAGCTGATCCTCAAAAATCAACCAGCTCTCCTGGACTGCTCTTCTCTCCAGGATAGTATCACATGTTATTTCTCCAAGCAGATCCCTGAAGAGGCCAAAGTCTGCTCTCCTGAAGTCGAGGGCTGTGATCATACTATATTACATTGTGTAATCCTGCTCTCTACCTTGATCTTTCTCCTGCGGAAACAAATATGCTTGGAAGAGTGCAGATGTATCTCATGCTGGTTACTGTGTACATATATGGTATCAAAAATAATATTTCCTTTTTTTTGGGTCAGATTTGTCTATTTCAGATCTTTACGATCCAACTACTTTAGTACTAGCTAATGAAACTTTGATACTGCTTTAATTAAGAAAAAAAATTACGTCTATGGTAAATGATGGATGAAGGAAAAACCTTTTACATAATTTTTACGTTCCTCTTAAATCTCAATTCCATTTCAAAACTCATAACCTAAACACAGGTGTAAATCAAAAAAAGATTGCCTTTCTCCTTAAAGTGACTGAGTGTATTTTTGGCAGCCTGACACTGAGAACTGGCCACAGAAAGAAGCTGATGCTTCTTCCTTGCTTTCTGTCCTCTTAACTTCTGTCACTATAATCAAAAAAAGATTGCCTTTCTCCTTAAAGTGATGAGTGTATTTTTGGCAGCCTGACACTGAGAACTGTCTACAGAAAGAAGCTGATGCTTTTTCCTTGCTTTCTGTCCTCTTAATTTTGTCACTACTTTGTTCATTCTGTAACATAGGGTGAGTGCACAGGTGACACATATATATGTCAGAAAAACTTGTCTTTAGAGCAGGGACATTGGTTGCTCTAAGAATATAAAAATAATTGTTCCATTAAGGATACACCAGTAGGTAACAGGAAAAATGAAATTTTAAGGAAATAGGAAAGAGCCAGAGGAAAGTGAAACCCATTTCTTTCCTGTCCCTTTTTCAATGTCAAGGACATATGAAAGTCAACAGGGGGAAAAAAGTCTGGCGTCAAATAATGAAAAAAAGCTTTGTCTAAGAATGCTTCTTTTGTATTTTCCCTTTCAAAAATATTAGGCAAAACTGAGGAGAGAATGTCATTCCTCCCATCCTATGCCAGAAATAATCAAAAGCCAGAACCCAGGGAGATCAGGAGTCTGAGAGCAACTTGCCAAGGAAATTGTTAAGAGAGTGACAGAAAATCAAGAATATTTCCAGAGCTATAGAAATTTCCTACAGAGGTGTGAAAGAGCAAAAGAGATGACAAGCAGCATGCCAGTAACAATGAGAGAAGAAACAAAAAACCTAGTTCTAAGCAAGAGAAAAGCTTTGGCAGGTATCAAGAGCAGGACAAACTTAAATGTTATGACTGAAGCCAGGATAAATCAAATATTCAAAGTACTCTGTCTACTTCAGGGACAAGCTTAGATATAACCTAGTGAGAGGATACTGTTCAAGTTTGGAAATCCTTACAGCTATACAGTTAACAGATTACGGGGTTTTGTCCCTCTTGTTGGGCCCCAGGGAGCTCCCCTGGTGGGGGAGACCCTCCTGTAACAGTTCTCTGCCAGGATAGAGAGATGCACAGGACTTTTTCTGTCTTCAGGTTGTTGTTTATTGTTATCAAAAATTCTGGCACACCGTCTATACCAGACAGCGCGCAGGAAAGCACCGCAAAATGGCTACAAGATGTGCAGTTTCAGGGTCTTTTAAAGTAGTTTCAGCTAATAAACTCTTAAAATGTACTTTATTTCCACCTTTCTACCAATAACTCGTCCCTTGTCTGTCCACGTAACCTCTGCACTGCTGCTTTCCTCACTCAATCATCCTGTGGCACCAACCCTGCAGAAAATAGAGTAGATGAAGAAGAAGAAGAAGAAGAAGAAGAAGAAGAAGAAGAAGAAGAAGAAGAAGAAGAAGAAGAAGAAGAAGAAGAAGCAGCAGCCTGAGACAACAACGCCTGAAATCCTCCATCTTGCTTCCTATCCACTTCCATACTAAAAAAAACCAAAACCTTAATCTCTCACCCTGTGACAAACTACATTATTCTCTATTATCTATTTCACACTCTTGTAGACTCTAGTCTCTCCTGGAGTCTTGGAAGCCCTCTATGGGCAGAGGTCAAAGGCAGTGCTTCTCTGGGAGTCAGGACCCCTCAGAGCAGGCAGAGAAATATTCCCTGTGCCCTGGGTTCCAACAATGGATAGTAATGTTTCCAGAGAGAAACAATTGATGGATAGATAGCACCAAGATGTAAAATCAAAGGATGTTTGTTATCCCTCTTTTCATCATGAGAGAAAACATTCTGAGAGATGGAAGGTCTGTTTTCTGCATATTTTGCTCCACATCTCAAGCAAAAATCTGTAGATATACTGGCTAGCATCATCTCAAGGAACTGGATTAAGTCAGAAAAATGCCCTTAATCCATCTCCCCATTAGAAAGCACAGCTATGACCATCTCTTCACAATTTTTATTATTTCCTGTACATTGATAAGATAAATGCTTCCTGTCTCAGATGGAAGTGTGGCTGGGCAGATGAGGGATAGGTTGGACTCTGAAGTAATACCTTTCCATTAGTTAGTGACTAGTGAGAGTCTCAGAGCACTGAGCCTGCAGGAGGACAAGCGTTGCAGGAATAAAACAGGGGTTTTTTTTCCTATGACACTGTTGGGAATACAAGGGGCAAACTTCATGGGATAGCTGTGGGAAATACAATCTTACTGTAACTGATAGAGGTGGAGAGAAAGTAAGTGGTCTGCAACCGCTTTGTACTAAAGGCTAAAATTTTGTCCCAGGTCATCAGAGAAATGAATCAAAAATCCGAAACTCCTGTTACTCACCAGAATTATGGTATGATCCTAATAGTTTGGGAAGTGAGCCAATACTCTCTTGCAAACTGGTCATAAAATCATAGACAGGTTCGTAGGCCATTGGGGATGGTGTTTCACCCTCCCTTGCACAGACGGCTCCCTGAGACTTCCCAGGATGTGCCTCCAGGGAGCTCCAGCCCGGTGTCCCAGGGCAGGGGCTGGAGGCAGGGAAGCCTTTCCCCGCTGTGGGGAGCAGCCCTGCTGCTGTGCCAGAGCCCCCCATGGCACTGTGCGGGGGACAAACACCTGCTAGGGACAAAAGAAAACACTGCTGGAGAAAAGACAAGTCGTGTGGTGAGAGTAGGATTATTTAAGGTGGTTGAAAGAGGAACATGAGAAAACTCCGGAACACAGATGTCTAGAGAGCCTCCACAGAGCCAGGGAAGGAAGGCACTGCTGCAGGCTTGGCCTCGTTGACAGCTTGAAGATCAGTGCTTTGAAGAAATTACCTCATTGCTAGAACACAGCCAGTGCTGGTGTGTACTCGGCTGCTATTACCAGATTTTACTGGCAAATATTTTCTCAATGAGACAGCTACATGCAGAGGTGACAGCACCGCAGCCAAAGGCAGCTGAATCCATCTGCACTTGTTTTGTTTAATTTTATCTTCAATGATTTAATTCAGCTTTGCATTTCATTGTTTTCATGTTAAAAGTGCATCTGGTCTCATGAAACATTACCAAACTGGGCTTTTCTTAAGAGAAAAATCAAGATAAGAAAGTAAAATCACAGAATAATTTGTAAGAATAGTAGAATTGTATTTTAAACAAAAGATAAGGAAAACAGGGTTGTGCCTAAATAATAAAGAAATAGATTTAAAATGTTTTAGTTTGAGTTTAATTACTGGCAATCATATCAGCTTTAGAGACAAAGAGATAATTAAAGACACTTGTAGGTTTGGGATGGATAATTGGTATTTGCCAGAACTAGCTGTATGAGAAATGAAACAATATATACTGTATCTTAGCTGTGGTTGCATTAAATGAATTTGGTTTGCGCATTTTCAATAAATCTTCCACAAAGTCCTCAAGGAATAACTTGCTGTTTCTTTCTTTCTTTAAAAATAATCTGGTTTCATTTGTAACATAAAAATGATATGCATCCTTTTAATTTCAAGTAATCTGGCAGCTGACTCTAATTTTTGTGTTTATAGGAATAAATGAAAAAACACAAAATATGCTCTTCAAAATATGTTGATGATATTAAGTGCTACTCTAGTTACATCCTGAGATTAGCTCAGTTGTTTAGAGCATGGTGCTAATAACACCAAGGCTGTTGGTTTATTCCCTGCATGAGTCATTCATTTAAGACTTGGATTTGATGATTCTTGTGGGTCCTTTCCAACTCAGACTGTTCTGTGAATCTGCATCAGAATACTTGTTAGAGAAGCTGATTCTTACATAAATAATACTGTGCTTACAATATAACTGGAGAATTGGTGATGTTAGAGTGGACACCAAATGAACAAAAGCATAAAGTGACACTTCTCGTGTTCCAGCCTCAGTGCAAATGCTGTTGATTTAATATAGCTTTTGCATGAGTGATGTAAGATTCCTTTCCAAAGTGTACTCTGACTGCTCCATGTGAGAATATTTGTGAGTCCTTGTTGGTGTGATGACTTTCAGAATTCAAATCTCTTCCTGGCCTGCTGGGGTCTGGTTCTTTTGATTTGCGATTTTCTTCAGCTCTGGTTATTTTCTCACTCTTTTTTTTTTTTTTAATTTCTTTCTTATTTGTAAAAGCCAGCAGAACTTTTCAAGGACATCTCATTTTAATGAGATGTTACTCATAGGAAATCTTTTTTTCTTAGGTAATTTGTTCAACAGTGGAAAAAGCTGGAAATATCACATGTTACATGGAAAGCATTTTAATTTCTGCACATTTGTTAAATGAACAGTTACACAATTTTCCCTCCTACTTCTTCTTGCTAGTTTTAGGAGAAAATATAAAAATATGCTATTATTTTACTACAAAGGGTTTCTTTGCTGAGTTCCGTGAATGACTTAATACCCAAATGGGAAAAGGTACATGGTTCAGGCCCCACAAATGTTGGCAGTTATAGCATTCAAAACATGAATGTGATGTGAAAATACAATGATCTTCCCCATCACATGAGTAAAATTATTTTTTTAAAGCAAAACCATTGTTCTTCTCAAGTATAATATGGAACACTAGAAAGGAGTCCACAGTTCCAAAACTTGTTATCCTACAATTCAAACTCATTGTCAGAATTTCATAGCAGACAACAGAGGAAATTAAATAAAGCTGTTGTCACTTCTCAACTTGCCATGGAGTTAGAGCTTAACTAGATTTTTGATATTTCTATCAGAGATTTCTGTAGGAAAAAAAAAAATCTATCTATTCATCCATTCACTCATTCATCTATCCTTTCATCCATCCCAGGAAGGGATTTAACAATTTGGAGGAGGAAATCTGCTGGTGAATACTGGCTAAAATTTCTGTTAATTCCCTTTTGCCCTTAAACTGATACTGAGAGAAAAAATGCTGAAGTTTCTGTTAAGCTCTGGTCTCTCCTCATACATATCCCACTATCTTCCCCTTTCCTCTTGGGTCTTTGGAAACAGAGTGGTGATGCTGATGTTCAGGGTTAGGAAACAGCAATACTTTTTCCAGATTGGACCATATTTTGAAGCTACAGTTGTTGGAGTTGTTTGGGCAGTTTCCTCACTCCCTAAGCAACAGCTAATTCTTGTTGTTCGAGGCTCAGATTTAATATTGAAATAAATGGAAATTTTTAATTAGGAAATGAAACTTTCTCCTTTTCTTACTTATCAGTTTTAAACTTTGTAGGGAAAATACAAAACCAAATTTTTATGCAAATGAAGAATTAAAGGGATTAGACTATCCAGTGCCTTTTAAAACTTCTTTAATCACAGATAGTTGATTACCAGCTGTATGTTTTACAAAATCCTTTAAAAAGTATTAATCTTACAAAAGCTACAAAGAGTTGGGAAACAATGGGGAATATAACACTTACATGCAACACTGACAGCTGTGAATAGCAAGAATTGTTGAACCTCAAGTAACCAGACCATGCAGTCAACTGCAGCATCCCTAGGGTCTTTTAATTCCTTTCATGAAGCAACCATGCACATTCTTTCTAATGCAATGTTGTGTGAACAAGACTATCATTTCTCCTCGTGGTCTCATAAAAAAATGACTGATTAAAGGGATCCCAGATGTACAGAATAAACTGGAGCATGCAAATACTCATTTAAAACACTTACAGAATTTTTAGAAAAGCATATTTTAGAAGGAAACTAGTCCCCCCACTAAAAGAATAACATTTAGAATACATTTTATATTGACACAGGGGAAGATCTTTACTAGTGCTGCTTTTCACCCATGTATATTCTTTAAATATCCTTTATGGAATAATAATAAAAATAAATGTAGAATTAAAGAAGCAAAACACAGCAACAGTTTTACCATTACTCAAAAAATCACCTAAATAGTTTCATTGTTTAAGCTTCTCAGTTTCCAGGGTATAATCTGTCAGCAGTTGGCTTGGGATTCCCAGTGTAGGAAATTTATAATAGGTACTTGAAAGAGTAAAGTCAACCTTTTTTATGCCCGTATTGGGGCACCCTTAAAACTTTGACTGGATGCTGAACAATACAGCACCTAAGCACATTCTGGGTCTTCTTATGTTCCTCCATAATATCAGTGAACTTTCATAGAGAGGGAGACACCCCTTTGGGTGTAAGCCAAAGGATGCAGCCAACCCTTTGGGTTTTTGGACATGTTTTCCAGATTAGTGTATTCTGAATTCCCAACAGCGCAGGAGCATGACATGCACTTAGAGGTTTTTTCCCTCTCACAACTTTCCAAATTTTGAATAATTAACAGTGTCATAGGTGCCTGCCTAAATAAATTAGATTTGTACAGCTATATAAATATTTCTGGATCAGGCTTTTCTGTATTCCTGGTCATTGCATTAGCCACTCATAGGTGTTAACTACTTTGTTAGTTAATATGGTGACCTCAACTGACCAGTAGGTCATTAAAAGCGTTGTTCACTTTCCTCTGTTTGCAGAACAGCAGACAGAGATTTGATTTACTATAACTTTTCAGGACCCAGGACTTCTGCTGACAAAAAGAATGCAAATGCAAAATACTTTGGCTATTTTTCAGCCTGACTTGCTGCTCCATTCTCACAGGGACGTTTCAGTAAAAGAGTCAGTATGCTCTTCAGACACTTCAGGGAAAGTACTGTAAAGAGGACTCACAAAAGGATCAGAAAAGTCTCCAGTAATTCTGTCAAGATATGGCTAAGCTGTTTTTTGTTGCTGATCAAAAATATTTGCTCTTTTACAAATTAAGGGAACTGGGGATGGAAAAGTCACTAGATTTACCACAGGTTTTAGTAATACTGGTCATTAGTGTAATTGATGTACATAATTCATTTTGTATGTTTAAGTCCTTGTTAGCTAGAGATCTGGGAATAAATGTCACGTTTACATCATGTTTGGGACAATATATGACAATTTTGAGACATACTGAGTTCAACTGTAAATTGTTACAAAAGTTTAATTTGAAAACTCAGTATTTTGGGAAAAATAGGGGTATTTATCAACAGTTAAAGCCATTTTGTAAAAATAGTTAAAAAAAAAAGGAAAACCAAAGTGTTTATTAAAAAAAAATAACAATAAACTACTTTTTTGAAGCATTTTCCCTTCAGTCCCTCTATGAGACAATAACTTTTCTTATTGGCATCAGGAAATCTATGAAATAAAATCTCATCTAGTTCTAGTGCTAGTGGCTATTCCATATTGGTGCTCACTAACAGGGGAAATGATCAAGTTGAAGGAATTTGTTTTAGAAATTATAAGCATGTCCAGAGTGGATGGTGCAGCAAGATACCAGCAGATGGCTGGTTCAGAAAACTCCTATTGCCTCTGAACTCAGACATGCCAGGAGGACTGGCTCCCCAAACCTTATAAACCACTGAAAGTTGGTTAATTGCTCGGGAAATGCCCATAGCCAACACAGGAAGAGATGGGGATGAATTCACAATGTACTGTACATGTGTCATGTTCAGTTAGATATGTCCAGCATAATCCCATTGCAATATTCAAAGTATAGGTTTTGTGTAAACAAGGTGTAAGATCCTTACTTCCACTGAAGTAATGTCATTCCATTCACCAGGCTTTGGAACTGAAAGCAAACGTGAAGTCACCCACAGTTTTTTTCTGATGTGCATCATGCCAACATATCCTTTGTGATTTACAAGTCCAAAGAGAGTTTTCTTTGTTTATGGATATTTTTTTTTGGTTTGTTCTGACATAAGAGAGGAGTTAAGCTGTCACATCACAGGAACAGAAAAAAAGCCCCACATGATTTACAAAACAATCCAAATAAAGCAGTATGCCTATTAATCACAGCTCTTAAAAAATGTGGTCTGTACTTCAAAGACTGCTGAAAAAATAAATGAACTTTATAAAATATTTTAAATTTTTGTGACAAATTGTCAGGGAACATCTGTTTTAACATCTTCTAATAGTAATACTTTGCATATTTTGCCAGCAGTTCCTCCAAAGATTTAAACATGCTTTGCAAATAGCTGCTGAAGTAGTTAATGAGTGTATATTGCCTAGATTTTCTTTCTGTCTTTGTAATTTTTTAAAATTTCCATGGTATTTAAAAAAAAATCAGTTTTGTTTTGCCCAGCTTTCATTTGTTAAAAAACAAGATTTGGCATTTTTTTGTTGTTAAGGTAGTAGAGCACATGAAACCTAAGTCTATAAATTTTACTGATTTCATTATTTATGTCTCAATATACCTACGCACTTACTGAATACTTTTGATATGGCATTTTTCTAGGTCAATTTAACATGTGTGTTATTCTCTTAGCCTCACAACTTGTTCCTGATCAGGAAAGAAAACATTTTTGGCGCTTGTTTTCCATGTATTTCTTATTACCTTAATATAAAATTCCAGAATTACTTTATTGTCTCTCAACAGAATGGGCAAGTCTGTTCAGTTCGTAGCAAAGAAAGAGAGAATCCCTTCACAGGAACTTCTTTATCTTGCAAATGACCCTTAAGTCCCAGGTTTTCCTCCTACTAATTACAGGAATACACTTCCCTGAAGTGGGATGCTGTTATGGCCCTTTCAGCTAAATGAGCTTTCTTTTATTATGAAGGGAAAAAATAATAAAATCATAAATAAAACTCTAAACTTAGGCTTGTATTTACATCCTGTGTGCGAAAGGCCTTTAATGCATAGACTCCTCTGTATAGTATTACATAGGCTGAGTTTGTGATTGTCCCTCTCTGGGTTTAAATTTAGACAAGCTCTCAGATGGTTCATAAGATAGGTAAATAGATAAACTGTGATGGAATATGGTCTTTTTTTTTTTTTTCCCCAGTGTATCTATCTGAAGTCTTTCTTATATTCCTACACAGTATGTGAATGAGTTGAAAAATATGAAATGAAAAGTAACATTAAAGATCTGACATATGATAAGATTTCATAGAATTGGTGAGCAGAATATTGCAAGTCTTTTGCCCTTGGTCCATTCCCAGCCTCAGAATATTCTTAAAGATGACAAGATACCTTTTTTTGTAGTTCAGTATTCAAATATGCCAGAAGAAAGATACTGGTTGAATATTCCTTTTTAGATTGCCTCTTTACCCTGTATATCTGTAGTTTTGATATCAAAATCTTTAGTGAGTGTTTGTAAATAGTTGTTGGGAGACAGATCTCAGTAGAAATCATAAAATAAGTCATGCTTTGTGGCAATATTCCATAAACACAGAACTAATGTAAATTTAAAAATTTCTTAAGAGTTTAAAGCACTAAAGCCTACCTCAATGAGAAATTAGTTTAATTTAAAGTTCAAGAATAATCTGAATTTAAAGCAAAAAGAATTATTCTCACAATAAAAATGACAGTGCTAAAGTTGTCTTTTAACATCCCATTTCAATAAACCAGTGCTTTTCTTTCTGTCTTTGTAATTTTTTAAAATTTCCATGGTATTTAAAAAAAATCAGTTTTGTTTTGCCCAGCTTTCATTTGTTAAAAAACAAGAAGATTTGGCATTTTTTTGTTGTTAAGGTAGTAGAGCACATGAAACCTAAGTCTATAAATTTTACTGATTTCATTATTTATGTCTCAATATACCTATGCACTTACTGAATACTTTTGATATGGCATTTTTCTAGGTCAATTTAACATGTGTGTTATTCTCTTAGCCTCACAACTTGTTCCTGATCAGGAAAGAAAACATTTTTGGCGCTTGTTTTCCATGTATTTCTTATTACCTTAATATAAAATTCCAGAATTACTTTATTGTCTCTCAACAGAATGGGCAAGTCTGTTCAGTTAGTAGCAAAGAAAGAGAGAATCCCTTCACAGGAACTTCTTTATCTTGCAAATGACCCTTAAGTCCCAGGTTTTCCTCCTACTAATTACAGGAATACACTTCCCTGAAGTGGGATGCTGTTATGGCCCTTTCAGCTAAATGAGCTTTCTTTTATTATGAAGGGAAAAAATAATAAAATCATAAATAAAACTCTAAACTTAGGCTTGTATTTACATCCTGTGTGCGAAAGGCCTTTAATGCATAGACTCCTCTGTATAGTATTACATAGGCTGAGTTTGTGATTGTCCCTCTCTGGGTTTAAATTTAGACAAGCTCTCAGATGGTTCATAAGATAGGTAAATAGATAAACTGCAATGGAATATTGTCTTTTTTTTTCCAGGTAAATAGATAAACTGCAATGGAATATTGTCTTTTTTTTTTTTTTCCCCCCAGTGTATCTATCTGAAGTCTTTCTTATATTCCTACACAGTATGTGAATGAGTTGAAAAATATGAAATGAAAAGTAACATTAAAGATCTGACATATGATAAGATTTCATAGAATTGGTGAGCAGAATATTGCAAGTCTTTTGCCCTTGGTCCATTCCCAGCCTCAGAATATTCTTAAAGATGACAAGATACCTTTTTTTGTAGTTCAGTATTCAAATATGCCAGAAGAAAGATACTGGTTGAATATTCCTTTTTAGATTGCCTCTTTACCCTGTATATCTGTAGTTTTGATATCAAAATCTTTAGTGAGTGTTTGTAAATAGTTGTTGGGAGACAGATCTCAGTAGAAATCATAAAATAAGTCATGCTTTGTGGCAATATTCCATAAACACAGAACTAATGTAAATTTAAAAATTTCTTAAGAGTTTAAAGCACTAAAGCCTACCTCAATGAGAAATTAGTTTAATTTAAAGTTCAAGAATAATCTGAATTTAAAGCAAAAAGAATTATTCTCACAATAAAAATGACAGTGCTAAAGTTGTCTTTTAACATCCCATTTCAATAAACCAGTGCGTTTTACCTGTAAGAACTAGGTCTTTATTAAGTCCATGTACTCCCTAGTAGCTTTAGTTTAGAGGGTTCTTTAATAATTTTAATTCCTTATCACTTCTGTTGTACTTTTAAATCTCTAGAACTTTTCCAGATACAGTTTCATTTTTATCTGCAAAATGAAAGCCAAAATTCTTGTTGACAAGTAGAACTCTTTCCTATTCTCATCAAAGCATTGATTTTTCTAGTCTCTGTGTCCAAATGTCCCACAGCAGGCCCTGGTTTGGAGGGCCAGATGGAATGCTGAGGCCATCCAGCAGTTTATAAATGAACATTTAGTGTATAATAGTGCTTACTTTTATATTAGATTCCTGGAATTTCCTATGCCTGCAATTCAAACACTTCAGTCCCCTAGTGAACTTAACTAATACAGTTTGTAAACACAGTAAGATTGTCACCAGCTATATACAGTGAGAAAGATGATGTTGAGTGTTAAATCATGTTGAAAATAAACTTGTTCAATGGGAACTACTTGTATCTATTTGTAGCATTCCCCTCTTTCAGAGGGAAGGAACAGACAAAGTACACAGCTTTATGTGTATATGTGCTTGGGGATTCTCAGCTGTTTTTCAATCTAGACAATTTTATTATCAGCTCTGAAACAGAAAAAGCCTTTCATTATCTTCCTAAAAGAAGCAGCTTTTGTATGCCTCTGATCAGCTGTACATCATTTCATTACAGCAGTGATTGTTCTGTCTGTAATAAATCTGTGCTCTGAATGATTCTCTCCTGCAAGAACAGCACTCACACTCCTCAGAGGAAACACACAGCCTGTGTCAGTTCATCTTTTGACACTCATCTTATTTTTATGTAGATGACTTGAACTCGTCATCTTGTTAAGCTCTTAACTAAAGTTTTGTTGAGGAATTAAAACTGTGTCTTTGACATCTTCCCTAGTAATTGCATGATTTCAGTTCTATCACTCTTTTCTGTGTTCCTGCATTTTATTTCTTGACTTCCATTCATATGTTTAGTTAGTTTGTACCTTTCACTTTTTTTTTTTTTTTTTTAATTAATTCAGTGTGTCTGGCAATGTCAAAATGAACCTTTTTGTTGGCTGCAGTAGGCACTGCACTGGCACCTTTCTAACGTTCATATGGTGTAACTAGTCTGCCATGGCATTTTCCATTAGTGTAGTATCCTCAGAGTGTTTGACTAGCTTCTTCTAAGTCCTAAGGACAGGCATGGATAAAAGTATAAGTGGAGCTTAAAAGGTACTCAATCAGATTTTCCTCCTTTTTTGTATGGGTAAATAGTTTGTATAATGACAAACTATATCCATGAAAGGAACTGAGAGTCTAAGAGTCAATTCAAAAAGGACATTAGGGAACATGTCATGACACAATTTATGTCCAAATAGGTAAATGTTCCTTTCCTATACCCTATGCTATTCTCAAACCATTCTCAGATGTTTGAGAGAGTGCTTTTTTGCATGAAAATACTGCCAGGAGAATTTCTAGTAAATAAACAGTGTGAAGAGTTGCATGTTTGTTCCATAATAACAGCTCTCAAACAAAGAAGGTAAATTCATTCATAGAATATCCTGAGTTGGAAGGGACACAAAAGGGCCATCAAGTCCAAATCCAGGCTCTGCACAGGCAGTCCCAAGATTGGTAAATGAAATCCAGAAGCAACCTACCTCCTCATGTAAGGCACTGGAGAATTTAAAAGATCTAAAGGATAGTCAAGAAATCTTGAGTTATGAGTAACCATTGATTTTTAGAACTTGCAGAGCTTTTTATAAAGGCTATGGACGTGTATTTTGCCCATTTAGTTACCACAAAGTAGAGGTGTCTCCTGGGACTGTACATCAGAATAAACTAATCCTTTATTATCTAAAACAGTGAAGGCTGTGTTTCCTGACTGTAATATGGAAACAGTTGGAGCTCTTGGTGGAATGTGGGATTCTTAAAATCAATATACTTTTCCAATCCGTTAGGATTTAAATCCACAGAAATATATCCAGGTTCTCAGACTATGGCACAATAGTGGGTGAAGAACATCACACACTGAATCCCACAATTTATGGTGTTAGGGACCTCTGGAGGCCATCCAGTCTGATTCCTTACTCAAAGCATTTCTATTTCGACCAAATTCCTCAGGCTGTATTCAGAACATCTCCAAGATGGATATTCTGCACAGTTTGTAGATGGATGACTTTTCCCAATATTTAATAGAAAAATAAATTTTCTAATCTCTAAGCAGATCTTTCTATGTTCCTAACTCGTGTCTCTTGACTCACTTTCACTGTGCATTTGCAAGAGCTTGTCTTCATGGTAGTCCTATCCTCTATTCAGGAAGTTGCAGACAGCAATATGATTTTTCCCTTAACCTTCTTGAAAGGCTGAGCAGGCCCAGTTTGTCAGCCTCTGCTCATGGCCCTGTTCTGCCCTATTGGCTCAGTGCCCTCACTGGAATTGCTCCTGAGTCTCACTGTCCTTGTGCTGAGGAGCCTCCCAGCAGACACAGTACTGCAGATGTGGTCTCACAGCTCTTGGAGTTGGTAAGGACATGTACTTTAGTCTGTGGTTAGGTGTAAAGACTTCTGTTTCAGAAGTCACAATATTTTGAAACTTCATAAATCAATGTATTTTCTCTTCTATGAAAAATAATTTCCCACAAAATTATATCTGAGAGCTACCATTATTACAATATCTGGTTTATTTTCTGTGAGTCAAAAGAGTAACTTTGTTAAATGGCTTTAATCAGTTTTTTAATATCTCCAAGGCATGCTTAGAAGCTGCCTGATTGCCTCTGTTCTCATCGTGGAAGATGTAGAAGTGGCTGTCTTCTCATTTGTAAATTGATTGAAAATATAGAATATCTGTTGAAATAATGACTAACATTTCAAGGATGCTGGTGTGGCAGAAATAAATACACTTTAAAGTATTCATGAAGGAGTCTCTGAACTGCCTTACAGTATAAGACTATGACCACATCCACTTTGAACTGTTATCAGAAAGTACATGGAGTGGTTGTGGAGGGTCAGGTCCTACATCATATTTTAGTCTTGCTATGGATTTCTACTCTGTTGGTTTTGCATAAATTGTCTAAAGTAATTGTTTTCGAATTTTCTTGATAGACTTAAGGAATATTTGCCGTGTTGCTCAAGAGGCCTGTATCACCTAGTCTATGAGTAATACTAAAGAAGTCAATTACTTACACTTTTTCCTTCATATTTTCTAATAGTCTGAATAAAACCTGGAGATATTGCCCCTTCCAATAAACAAGAACTTCTCTCTATTCCAAGGCCTTTCTGTATTTCATGTTTTTGTAAGTGACAAGGACAATTCAGACAAGATTTAACCAGGCTGGAATTTTATTGTGTTCGACTACTAGTGTGTAAATGAAAAAGCATCCACTTTTGCACTGTAACTCAAATAATTGTTGTGTATAGCTGCAGCTATTTACTCTTCTGAGGACAGAACTGAGCTGTATGTTGAAGAGTCCTAGATCCCAGTGTTACACATGTCAGACCTTTTGCCTTAGCTTTTTAAACAAATCACACAATAAAATAAGAAGAGCTTCCATGTGCCCTTCCTGTTCAGTCTGTCAGCAAAAAAGGATGGGTGAACTTCTCATTTAAGAAAGGCAGCCTTTTGAAGATGTTTAGAAAAGCAAGGGGGAGGCTAAGATCAAAGGACCCCAGAACCTGTTCTGTGTAGTCAGTCAGTATTGTTCTTGCACATCTGGGTCAGTTCAGAATGTTTTTGTAGAGGCAATGAGATCTTTTTACATACTACATTCTCTTGAATTTATGATGTGAATTCAATGTTATATTGAAGTTAATTGGTAGTGACCTTAAACATACACAATCTTAGACAAAAACTATGCTAAGCTCAAGTTAAGGTCACAAGATGTAGCTATAATTTGAAGTAATAAAGATATCCAAAGGGCATGCAGAATAAATACAAGAAAAAGAGCTGTGTAAGAAACCTAAATGAGTTTGATGAAGAAAATGCACAAGAGAGATATTCAAGCCTCCTCCTGCCCCCCTATTTTTTGTAGTGATGCCATGTGGCAATAATTTGATTTTTTCATAGCAGCCCAAATATAATTAAACTCTTTTAAAGAAATATGTTTCCTTTAGTTTTTTAGTTCAACAGACCTGAATCACCCAAAATCATCCAAAGTTTTTTCCCATTACTGCTCTATTGCCAATGAACACTAAGCCTTTTTTGTTACTTTCTCCCTGAATAAAAAACAACCTTTTTCAGGTTTATATTTTCACATGAAACAAGCAAACAATACAATCAGAAAATAAGCATGCCCAGATAAAGCACTTGAAAAAAACAGCATTGCATTCTCCTGTGAGCATTACTGAATACAAAAACTCCTTCATTTGGAACCTTCTTCTGCCCAGAAGGAAGACACTGTAGCATGTGCTGAATGTCCACAGTCACTGTGCTGGGCCAGCAAATGGGTCTATCCCACATCTGGAAGCTACTGCCAACCAATGGACCTCTCTAGCCTTCTGTTCCAGTTAAACAGGGCATATCCAGCCTCTCCTCTTCATTCTGGACCAAGTAAATTTGATTTACCCTTGGTTACAATGTTAAAGATCAGTTGATTCTTTGGGCAAGTATAAAACCTCCCTGAATATATCACTGAATTTGCTGAGGCTCAAGAAGCTCATGGGTTCACTATAGTTCAGTTATTTAGGTAGTGCAGTTCTTGGATTTTGCAAATTGATAAATATTTTACCAAATTATAGTACACCTATAAGGTAGATGTAAAAGAAGATAAACCAGTGTTTCTTGCCACATTCTCAGGTCAAATACTTCAAGCCAGGAATTTCATTGGAGCGTTCAAACTGCAAGAATTAGATTTATGGCATTGACTTTGATGGGAAATTGTTTTAAAACTTCAGGATTTGTTCCTACAGCTGATGATTCTCCAGGGAAAGTAAAAAGTTTTCAATCACAGAAATAAAGTTACATTTCTTAACTTTTTACATTTTCTCCTTCATGAACCCTTCTGAAGGTGTCTTTTCCTTTCACAATGGATGGACTTTAAATAAAAGATACAAATCCTCTGTGCAAGTATAATATTTTTCCTGTTCTAGCCCCAGATCTACCTCCCTCCACTAAACTGCTTTTTACAGCTCTGTAAAACATGCCTTGTCTTTTTAACCTTGAACAGCAGAGGGCAACCTGAGAATGACTATTCTGTTCCTACAGCTTAAGATGCTGGAAATACAGTGGTTTAAAAATCGTTACCACTTAATGGTATGTTAAATACATGTCAAATAACTACAGTATTCAGTATTGATTGCGGATATGTCAAATTTGTTGCATTTTTCAGAGCAAACTGATATTTCATTCTACATCAGCTCACTATGTGGTCTCAATAAGTCATGACCATGCCCAGCATAGTCTGTCATTTGCAGAATAAATTTTTTCAAGTAGGCGGAAGAACTGTGCAAAAGAGATGGGGAAATGCTACCTTGGAAAGAAAAAAAAACCTTATTGAAATATTCTTAAGGTAAAAAAGATTAAACCAGTGTAATTTATAAAGCTATTATAGATTGTAGTAAACATTTACTGATTTATAACACTATGATTAATTCTACAGACCTGATTAAAAATTCTGTATTTCTTTCTAATTAAAGTTCTTAAAATACCATACTTCGTTTAAGGGACTAGACTACCTTTGTCTAAACTTACTTGAAAGTGTTATTAGAACAGATTAAATTAAGTGGAAGAAGTAAGAACATAATTTAGAGACAGTGAGATACCAGAAGACATGAAAAAAGAGCCCAAGAGAAAAGAACCTACAAAATAGTAAATATCATAAGTGCTTGACAACATGGTTGCCTTGTTGCTCATAGCCTGATCCAAATACTGCTGCAAATTTATTTAAGAGCTGTCCTTTAGATCTTGGAAATCATCTTCTTACTACTATATTGTAGCTTATTTATAGTCAGCTGTGTTTCAGTGCATTTCCTTAAGGAAAGCTTTGAATTTTCAAACATGTTACAACAATATGTGTGAAGAACATTTGCTGGTATTGTTTCCCTTGGGACCCTGCATGCCTTTCTCCTAAGCTCCTCACAGGACTCATCCCTTAATCCTACTTTCCCTTCCTGTGGATCTTTGTAAAAAAACTCCAGCTAGAGATCATGCCAGTGACTCACAGGTATAGTACTTCACTCAAAGTTAAATTAAAATTCTTTTCCAACATTCTCAGTGCTACTCAATACCAGAGCAAGCTCAGAATGCCTGAAACAATCCTTAACCATTCCCCTTTGGCTTTCTTTGTTACATTTGCATGATGTCATCACTGTCCTTCCTGGGCCTGATGCCAGCAAGATGGAGATTGTGTTAACCTCAACACTTTTTCCAGCGCGTCAGGTTCCATTTCAGTGGAGAATCTTCTGTTTTCATCCATGTGAAAACGCATCTTGAGTTGTAACTCTAACAGCTTTGAAACATTTGGTTTATATACATTTAAGATGGTGTTGATGTGCAGAATTTGTTCTCTAATACATTCCACACCTTCATATTGTAGAACTTCCTTTTTTCCCAGAAACAAAAGACAAACTGTCTGTCTTCCATTTTGGGGAACATTTTGCAACCCTTGCTATCTCTTCAGTAATGCTGAGCTTCTGAACTCATGTCTTTTCTGCCAATGTCTCCCCTCATCAACCCATTGCTACATATTTTTACGCCAAGGATATTTTTATGCCATTTTCTCTAAATACTGGAATTTAACTCTCCACTTAGAATAATTTGTGGTTGTTAATGCTAATAAAAGTCTTGGAGGAGATATTAAACTTTAAACGTCACATTTTAACCCTGTTTTTTTCCATTCTTTTTCAAAGCATGATCAGTTTTCATCAGAATTGTCTTCATCATAAAAATAAAGTCATTTTGCCCAGGTACTCTGTCCTGAGTGAGTAGGTAGAACATGGGCAAGAATTGGATGAAGCTCTTCCACCCCTTTGCCTTGGTTTTGAGGCTGAGCCTTTACAGTTTCAAGGGACCTGTATCTCCCAAGCTCTGCCATTTATCTTGGCTCACAAACCAAGCCCCTTTTTTACTTCATGGAGAAACTGAAATTCAGGGATTCACTCTGCATTGGAATTGTCCTACATTTTAGTTCTTTGCTGACTTGCATTACATCTCTCAGCATATTTCTGAGAACATCATAACTGTTTATGTGTAACAGTCTCTGCTTCTCTGGAAAAACATTTCAGAACATACCACTTCTAAATTAGAACACAGTCGTGCAAGAAACAAGAGAGTAAAGGAAGGAAAAAGTGATGAACTCGCTGGATATGTTTACTGACCTGGCTAGTGTCATAGAATTCAGTACCATCACCTTTTTTTTTTTCCTTCCTTTACTCTTTTCTGTATGTTCATGTCTCTTTAGTGCTGTCTCGTAGACTGCTAGAGCTTCACGATAAGGATACCATGAAGAGATTATGTGAGGATATTTGGGTTACTGAGAGCAAATAATGATATTTTGTATCCATTATTTCACAGGACAAAAAGTGAGCCTCTTCATCATATGAAATCTGAATGTATTCCAGAGGTCTAGTTCTTGGTTTGTTTTCTTTCTTTATCCAGTGGTATGAGACACTGGACAGACATCACTTTTCATAAAATTCTACTAAATGTTTGCATTTCTTAGATGTCCTTCTTAATATAATATTGGCAAAACCTATCAATATTTTGTGAAAATATTGGCAAGGCTTCCACTGGCACAAGTGTTAAAACAATATTACCTAGAAAGAAAGGAAAACTTAGTGAGGGATTAGCATGAGAGATTAAAATAACTTTTTGCTTTCATTTGTTGAAGGTGCAGTCATTATGACCACCAAGATTTTTTTCACCCACTTTAAAACTGTATTTAAAATGAGCTATTCCCAATCTTTTTGGCACAGAGTTACAAAACATCATGGATTTTGAATTGCTGTAAGCCAGCAAAGCTGATCTTACCATAGCTAATCTGCTGTTGTTCCTCTTTGTTTATTCTAGCTGAGACTCTGGCACTCTTGCCTATATTGTGTATTACTGTCATCAGTTTTCTGATGGGAAATTACTAGCTGCTGTGTCCAGCTGACTTTAGCATGACTTATTTAAGTTCAGTCTGCCTGGTCTTCTGTCAGCTGTGGATGCAGGTCTTGTTTCTGCACATATAAACCTGTTTTCCCCAATTTCTGAGCCATATACCTTAGTGGTGACTGCCTTGAATTATGGAGTAAAAAGGCACCATGCTACGTGATAACGTTTTGCACAATCAGTTTCTGCTCCTCATTCCTAATCTAACCCCCACTGTTAACTGTCCTTTTCCTCAGTTCCTCCATCTCTCTTGCCTTGAATGTCCATGAGGACTACTCTGGCTGTAGCCCTGAGAGCTGTGACTGAAGGTGACAGTGCTTTGCTAGTCTGAGATCCAAGCTGGAGCTCGTGCTACACTGTTCTGGTTGCACCAAAATTATGCCCTAACCTGTAAAAACTTCTGTTTCAGGCTTTGTATTTGTAACCCTGTCATTATTAAAAATTGATTTTGAAAAAAGTTTAATTATTCATTAAGATCTGTTTTGGAAAAAAACAAATTCTTTTCAGTATATTTTCAGTACAAGCATTTAAGAGTGGAAATTTTCAAAAATCAATGACTGTAGCCTTATGTCAGAGAGACAAAGGGTACTGTTAAACACAGACTTGGATGGATAATGTGTTGTACTCTTGTTCAGAATGTTCCTATTTTGGTCAGTTGAAGAAAAGTTTATTTATTTTTATAGGACAGGAAAAACACAGAATTTTTTAATGAAAATTTGTGTGTAGTCTTAATTCACTGGCACCTTTTTGTAAATATTTAGTTTTCGAGCAATATTACATATAAAATTTTAATAAAATACAATAATAGAAACAGACTAATGCCAAAAACTGGGGCTGAATAACTTCTTTCTGAAATTCTAGTAGGATATATTAAAGTACTGTTTTCTTCTATGTTTCTACATTCATATAATAAAATGTTAATATCAAATATTAACATAGTTAATATCAAATATTAACATAGTATAATAATAAAATGGTTCTTTTCTTTGTATATGTTCAAGTATATGTATATGTTTATATATGTTCAAGGCCCAGATACAATATGGGTGGACATAATGTGATCACAAGTTTATTGCTTGCTTCTTGAAAATGTGCCTTCCTCACAGCTTGGGAGGCTGGGCTACTATTGACTCAATTCTGTTTTTATGCTTATTTTGTCCTATATCTTTTATTAACTAGAACTCTTTGTCACAGTGTGTTGTGCATCCGCCTTTTCAATAAAAAACTGATCTAAAAGTATTGATTTATGGCCCTGGGTCAAACCTGGCTCTAGACAGAGGGGTGAATGGTCAGTGTAGAGAAATCCATACCAACCAGCCAGATGATTACAAGGCAGAAAGAGTAGAAGAGAACCATAAAGTAATCCCTTGTACCATCATCCTACAATGTCAGAAGAGCAGCTGGCCTGTTGCAGCACACATTACGGTGATCAAAAGTAAGTTTTAAAGTATATTTAAGTGCTTCCTGTGCCTTCTGTTTTGTAGCTTTTCCAGAGTTAAAGATTTCATTTTATATATTGGCTGTGGACTTTGGATTGATAAAGTTTTATTTTGCTGAATGCTTCACAACACTTTCTGGTACAGTTAACAAGTGAAAAGCTCCTGCAGATGAGCGAGGCAATCATCTGTCACTGAACCTAAGCCTCAGGGTACTGGAACACTTTCATTTACCAAGCTTGTTGTGTCCAGGTGTGTGCTGTACACCTTCTCTGCCATATACACCCTTGTTTCTGCAGCAGAAAACTCAGACTGATTATTGGAAAGAAGATGCATTTTTCTCTGTCGAGATCCTTGGTACAGACGTTTAGAAATCCACAACCCTTGTGTGCCTGTTGTCTAGTCTAGGCATACCTTTTGTAACTTTAACTAGTCACAGTCCATATACAGATAACAGCCTACATTTACTATCTACTGGAGAATCAGTCGTGCTCTGTCACCACAGTATTCATCAGAAATTTCAGACAGTCCTTCACCAAGAACTCATATTTGTGGTAGGAGTCCATCAGCAGAAAATAGTCCAATGCTGCATATCTATTCTGCATGCATGCATGACTGTTTATGATAACCCCAGAATCCTTAGTTATATTTCATGGGATGTGTGAAAATTTTTCACATGGTGTCCCAAATAAAATGAAAAAAAAAGTCTAAATGCCATTGGACTAGATAAGAAGGTGTGTTCTGCACTCTAACTGCCACATAAAGTAACATCAACATATTGCTGTGTACTGTCAAAATTGTGTCAAAGTTGGGAAATCGCCTGACTTGTGCATGTGCATCATCTGGTTCTGTGCATGTTATTATCATTCCTCCAATTTATGAAACCACCTGTCTAAATAATCTCTTCTCTGGAGAACAAAACACTGCAGGTCTAACTTGCCTGCCTTGGTGACATTGGTGAAATCTTCACATTGGCATCAATGAATCCACTTGCAGGAAAATGTGGATGTTGAATAAGACCAAACCTTAACTACATCAATAGAAAGATCTTGCACTTGCTCACTAGCCTGAAACTGTGAGGAGCCTTTCTGGTAATTTCAAAGGGTGTGGAAACAGAACTACAGTGGCTTATAATCTTCAATTTAGTAAAATAGGTTTAATTAGCATTCAGCTCTGAGGTCTCTCTGTATGAGACTTAGTAAAACCATGTGACACTTAAGTTAGAGTGTGATCAAATTCTACTAGAAAAACACTTATATATTGATTTCACTGTCTGTGAATAAAGTCTTTCTAATAATTCATTTTCCTACTCCATGTAACATAAAATCTTGGAAAGAAAAAATAATTTGTTTTAATTAGCATTGTTCTTGCTGATCAAGTCCAGATGATGGTGATAATGATTACTACATGTACTACTACTGTTATTATGAGTTACTTTTAGCTGGCTGCATTTCTTGCATTGCACTTTGAGATAAAAGCTGTAAACTTCCCACTGTACACAATACCGACATAATTTCAGGTTGAAGTGGCACAGTGGGCTCTGCACTGGTCTTTGATGTCTGGAGAGTAGAACTCACATTCTGCCTTTGATCTCAAGTGAAAATAAGTTTGGTGAGTCTCATTTTAGCCTCTTCTCTACAGTATAAGTGCTCCCACAGTTCAGCACAATTGGCATTCTCTGTGTAAGGGACACCCTAGAGATGGGGTGTTGTTGGGTCAGCTCTGAAATTTGCTGGCAAAGCTGAATGGAGGTGCTTGCATAACAGCTTGTGGGATGCCTGGTTTATATTTAGCACTGCTGTACTAAATACGTTTCCATTGTAAATATAAAATAATATAGTTCCACAGTAGCTTGCAGATGAACATCTTAGTTCATCCATATAAAGTATTTTATTATGTTATCTTATTTAAAAGACTTCTTTCTCTTCACTTGACATGCAGGTTTTTTAAAATCTCTCCATCATATGATCTAACAGTAACCCTTTGGTAAACCCCTTGAAGCTTGCCAAGACCACACATACTCCATAGTTCAACCTAAAGACAAAAAGAGTGAAACAAGATTAATTCTGAATATTTAGTCATTATTTTAGCTTTGCTTTTACCTCATTTTTATAATCAATTCTTCAAAAGTCCTACTCTGCCACAGTCCAGTCTCTGAATCTAGTTATTTTTCAGCAGGTCACTGAAGATCTGGTTTGTATCCAAGCATTCCCCAGATTTAGGAATTGGGAATCTTGTCTTATTGCTCATCTGTATAAAAGCATCTGGTATAATTTGAGCCTGTTTTTAGGAGCTGTTGTTGTACATAAACAAACAAACAAACAACCCCCCACAAATTAAAGATGTGTGTGCAATATAGCACAGGTAAAATATAGTGATGCCTTGAGATTCTCATTGTAGAGCTTATTTGTCAATACAGAAACTTAAATATGGGGAGGAGTTTTGTGTGTGCATATTTCACAGTTCACTTTGCTATTGGCTGCGATTCAAAGGAATTAACAAGAAATGAAAGAATCAAAAATGAATACCTTATTTATTGTTTACAGGCCAAAATCCAACTTAACTCCAATTTGTGTATGACTTCCCTCTCATGAAATAAAATCTGTGTGTCACTGTTGCCTTTGTAATCCTTTCTATTGCTCAAAAAATGTTGCATATTTCACAATGTCATGAAACAAAGTCACTAACCACAACTTAAAACTGTGCCTCCTCCAATATACTGCAGAGTTTCTTATGCTATTTTATCTGGTTTTTTAATAAACTGAGAAAGGGAATAAAACTGAGAAATTTACAGAAAAAAACCTTGAAGTTCATATTTCCCATTTTCTTATTTTTGATAGGTGCCTATTAATACTTGCTTACACTGGTTAAGGAATAGGGGTAAAGGATAAGGTGAATATGTTCAGGCAACCAGCAGCTGGAGACTTCTTGAGCCAGAGGTTGTGTTGGCCATGTTGGTCAGTTGGCCGTGTTGATTGCTACTTAAAGACCCTTCTTGAGCTCTGTCTGAACTCCTGGCTCACAGCATCATGGTGTTGACTCAGCCACTTTGGAGGAGAAAATACTGTTTTTCACAACTTTGATGATATTTTTTCTGATATGGACACAGCAGGATTCCAAGAACAGGGAATCAGTGCCTTGCTAATCTCACAAGATCAGGAAGCAGATCCCAGCAAGCTTTCTCAGGACCATGGTATCATCACATTGGTGTCTGATACTTTCTCTCCCATTCTCACTGGGGGTTTCTTCTCTTGCTTTTGTAGCCATACAGTTCATCACAAAAGAACTTCCAATGATTCTTCCAAACTCACCCATCCCTCATGCTACTTGACCTTTGTGCCATGACGTTTTCTTCTAGTGGGGCACCTAATTTTTTCATCTCTCTAGTTCCAGGTGGCCCCACAGCTGCTCCTCCCATGGACAGCTGAAATGCGAATGAAATTCAGCAATTTTATTGATGGTAATCAATTTTAACCCAAACCTGTAGTATTTGGAACAGTCTATTTGTCACTTGTCGTTAAAAAATTATTTGTTCACACATAGTAAAGCAGCAACCTGCCAGAAGGCAGGAAAATAAACAGCTATGCCTCATCCCTTCATCTTTAACACACAAGCAGCAGGTCAAACAAAGATAAAAATCTGAGGGCTTAACTCTGTCAATAACAGTTTCTGTAAAATTCTTTCCAGGCAGGAACTTTTCCATTCATTATAAACATCTGCTGAGGAAACCACATTAATTTCCTAAGGAAAAAGATGTGCAAACATTCACCTTTTACACTTGGTAATGTATACAAAACTTTCAACCAAAAGGCTATTTCTATTAACAAAAAGGTTTTAAAAATTAATCATAAAACCAAGTATCATACTAAGTTCATAACACATGTTTAGAGCAATGTAAATATTTAGGTAATTTAATTAAATCTAGTAACCTTTCCAAATCATGTAGCTCCCTATTAGCAGTTAATTATAAACCATTCCATGCTTTTACAATATCATTAAAACTAATTTCAAGGAGTTATTGTTGTAGAATGGGGAAGGCATCTATCCAGGTTTGAAGGTTAATCAGCTGTTCAGCATATTTTAGAAACATAATATCAGTCTCTGAATCTGTCTCTGAATCTAGGAAATGTATGAACAAACACTTACCAAAACAATACTTGGACCCCAAATAAGTGCTTCTGCTTCAAATATGTTGAAACCTTTCTCACCTTTGTTGTGTAGACATGCCTGAAGTCTCTACACTCTGTGGCTGTCACAGAGTCTATTTATTTCTTCCTGAGAAACTAAAGTTTCACTTGTTCACGCAGAGGAGTGTGAGACAGTTTAATAGACCCTTTGACTCTCTCATGGGCTACTGGCTTTGTGAATCCCAGTGTGAGCACCAGGAAGAATGTCAGTGCCTTCTTTTCCCCTGAATTTTTTGGGATCTGTTGGACCTCAATCCTCATATCCCTTCAGTTCTGCAGAACATCACATGGCTGGACAGCCACAAAGGGAAGACTAGCCCATGGACAGATGTAAGGTGGTACTGGTAAGTATGGGTAAATGCAGGAAAGTTTTATCTGTCTTGCCAAATCACACACAAACAGGCTGTTTCAGGATGTGTTAAGCTGTGCTGGTATCATATCATTAACTTGGAGCTAACAGATCCTCATCAGGAGATGGGCATATTTGTTTGTTGAACTATCAGATCTGTTCAGCTTCTAAACCAGATACGTCTCATCTGCTGGACCATTTGTATCAGTCTTGGAACAGGGTGAGAGCTGAGGGCTGAGGTTAGTCCTCAGTTCTCAGTTCCCTGCTCTTTCCTCAGAGCAGATAACAGCCTGGCAATTGTACACGAGTGTGAGGTTTGGGAGCAATCAATGTATTTATTGGTTGCATGTCTGAAAACACTGAACAAACTTCTTAGTCTTTTTTTTTTTCTCTTTTATTTTCTTATTTTTTCCAATTTGTGAATTTTGCCCACTTTGACATTTACCTGAATGGCTCTTGTCTCAGGGTTTTTAGCTGTGAAGTTGACATCCCAACATGCTGATGAGTGTTGATTCTTACAGCCTGTCTGAATTCAGCAAGAGGATTATGGTGCCAGGGAAGAAAAAAGTAGGAAACAAAGAAGAACCTGTCAGCCTGCTGGAAGGAGACTCTGCTAATCCTCTTTGGGGATATCCATGCTGCTTTTTGAATAACTTGTTTGTGGTAAGAATGATTTTGCTAAAGATAATATATAAGGCATTTTCTCATAAGCAGTGGGTCCACTGAGACATGGAGACATAGGAACTAGCCAAATAAATATTAAGGAAGGAGCACTAACTATACAAAACTGAGAGACAATGTAGAGGACAGATGACCTGGTAGCTTTAGTGTTGATATAAATTTGCAAAAGTCACTTCCCTGCTCTGTCAAAAATTTCCTGTGTGACCACATGCAAACTGCGGAAGCCAGGTATTACAAGGAGATTATGGTTTACAACTTAACCTTAGGCAAACACAGTCTGTCTGCAAATTTCACAAGAAATTAGGTACATAATTAGGAGCAGTTGTCTAAATACCTTTGTGAACATTGCCTCCAGCATATTTGTGCTCTACTGCTGAATGCACTTCTACTCTTCTCAGAGGCATTGGAGGAATGAAGACCTTAAAGAGTAGGCTGACAAGAAACCATGTTTCTGGCACGCCCGTCTCAAAGTGAAATGATGTTCTAGATGTGCATATTTTTCTCTGTGGACGATAATGGCAGATTTTAGATGTCACACTACAATGCGTATTGAACACATGCCAATGTTATGTCACATAAATATTGGATTTTGTGGTTGAAAAGCTCCTAGAAGTTAGTGTTATTACTTTTAGGAAAAGAGTAGTGAATAAAACCTAGTGGCATATATCTGCTGAAGTAATCTCTGTGGAGTGAAAAGATGTAGCTCACAGAAGTCACAAAAGACTTTGTAGAACATCCACATTTTAATAGTATTTCATTCTCCCTTTTTGTTGCTTGAGCATCAACCCTAAGTGAATGTGATTATTCAAGGAGAATCCTACCTGCTTTTTTGTCATCATAAGTTAGATTTTTTAATTGCCTGTTGTTACAAGCAGTGAGTAGCAAAATTTGTTAGCTGCAGTTCAATCCAAGTGATGATGAGACTGAGCTGGTGCTTTACTCCATTTTTTTTTGTTAGCTTTTTGTGTGGAATTGGTCTTGTTTTCTATATGCTCTACACTGTCTTGACATAAAATGCACACAGTTTACTTCATGATAAGCCTGACAAGTTAGATTAAGATGCAAGTGTGTGGCTGTGCCAAGGCTGTTATTAGAACATTTATGTTGCCAGAGTGTAGTCTCATTCGAATTTAATACCCAGCAGACATATCTCTGACAGACCCAATTTTGTACAATTGTCCTCACCATCAGGCCAGGTCATAGTTCCTTAACACAAATATACCCTAAGCTTTGAGAAAAAAACCCCACTCTTTATCTGTGAAAGGAATATGAAGAGCCAGAGTAATGGAATAAACAATATTTAAAATATAACAATATTTAAAAATACTTTTTCTAGGTTTATATGTCTTTTAAGTTACCTAGTGGACATGCCATGGATGGTTGCCCTCTGACAGGCACATGTACAGGTTGTGTCGGTACCTGTATGAAAGATGGCAAATTAAATTTGCATGCTCCCCACTTCCCATTTTGATGGCCACCAACAACTTTCTTAGGGGAACAGTGGACACCTGGTTAGCTGATTGACAGGCTTATAAATTCAGCCCTGGCTTTGGTAATGAAAGTAAACTCTGCCTAGTCCACATTATCAGGTTCTGCATTTCAGATTGCCAACACTTCCTGGGAGTTGCATCAAATACAGAGGATCTGCCAACAGGTTTGGCACTACAATTGCCTACATCTCCAGGGCTAATAAACCTATGTCTGCTAAAAAGAAGCATTTGGAATGGCCTAATTCAGAAAGGGAAAAGATTTGATAAACAACTAGTGCTGAACAAGTCCAAATGACAATGGCACCTCTAAATGAATAGTTCATTCTGAAACTTGGGCTCAAAATCCTAGAGTCTGAAGGTGTTTTGACTAACCCAAAAATGTTTTACCTTTCTGTAGTTTCTTCTGAACATTACAGTATAAAAAATATTTAGTTTTGGAGATCAAAACCATCACTAAGGTATATTTGTGGTAACTGTTGGAGTGTATCAGGTTTGTCTCAATATAATTTAAAATGTATCTTGGGACAGACAGCTGATCATTCTCTACTTGTTCTAAGAAATGAGCAGGTAACAAAACATCTAGAACTTTTTGCATTCTCACGTGTAAAACTGAGCATAGAGTCAGTCATCTGCTAAAAGGTTTTGGAGAGTAGTAAAATTGAAGATTAAAAAGGTCTGGGAAGGCAAGGAAAAAGATTGAAATAGCTTAAGAAAAAGGTACAAAGAAATGTACATCAGAAAAGCAATGTACAACCCAGAGTTATCAACCAGTTTTTCAACATTTTTTAACCACAATGCAGCATTAATTTCAGATAAACATTAAACAGCATTAAGGTACTTGACTAATCAACTTGGTTACTGCATAAGAGGAAAAGTAAAACATCTGGGTACTAATGATTCCTACCTATTTTTAGCCAAGGTTCTAGGATTTTTGTGAAGCAAGTCCTGTTGCTATATACACAAAGAAAGAAGTACACCTTATATGAATAATCAGGACATAATGGCAAAAAAATTCAGATCAATGAGACATAAGTAGTTATGAGAGAATTCATTATACTTTCTTTTTCCTTGTAAACCTTTGTGGTCAGGGAGGATCTTTGTAGAAACCAGAGAAATTTTACAAAAACCAGACACTTCTATTCCCCTGGTGTCTCACTCTTCAACATGCCAAGAGGTTTTAAAAACATGTATATATTCTTTGCTTAAAATAACAGTGTTTATTTCACCCTGACAAATATGTGCCAACTGTTTTATCCTCTAAAAAGATTAGTCAAATCTTTAAGTTAGAATCAGTAGAGGTGTGTAGAAACTTGCTCCGATTAAGTAGTGCACAGATCTTTTACTTTCTTCTCCCATCCCGAATTTCTCTCTCCTGCTTGCTTTCAGAAAGGTTTGCAGTAAAACTGCATGCAAGTTTTACTAAGAAACATCTCTGTATTAGCAGAAGTGAGAGGCAGTGACATGTTCTTCTACTAATTGTGTAGTCATATATTTGCTGTCAGTGTATTTGGTCTGCCAGAGTTGAAACATTCAAATCCTGAACACTCGACACGTTGCAGTAACAAAATATACACATATGTAGAACATGCTGCACACACACACACACACACACACACACACACACACACACACACATATGCATATGCATGCATGCATTCTCATATGCACACTGCAATGAGGACCAGGGCTTCTAAATTCTGTAAGATCTTTTAGAGATCATAAATCAACTTATTATGAGCTTTTCTACTTCAATGTTATGAAATTGAGCCAAAAGCTTTTAACATAATATGATGTGACTTAAGCCAAACATGAAAAAGCATAAAAAGAATGTTCAGCTGGGAGAGAATTCATAAGGACCAAATAAGAAGTGCTTTCATAAATCTGCTTGCATGTGTTAAGATGAAGACAAAAAATTAAAGGTCTGTTCAAGTGTAAGAAGGCAATATTTTCCACGTGTAAACATGGCATAGCTTCATCATTAAATTATGATATTAAGGGGGAGAAGTAAACAGTGCAAATAATAAATGCCCCAGAGATGGTGAATGCAATCACAGTGGGCTAGAAACAACCATGGAATAATGCACGCTCTGCTGGACTCTGTCATGGAAGGCATAGGGCTTGCTTCCCTTGGCTGGAGGAAGCTGGGAAAGGAAGGGTTTGTGAAGCTTCTGCCGTGAGCGGAGGCAGATGGAGAGCTGCAGCAGGGAGGTGCCAAGTGTGAGCATAACAAGCCACCCTTTCCTGCATTACCAAAACCATTCACCTCAAAGCAGGGGTCATGGTAGACAAGTACTTTAAACCTTCAATGAAGAAAAAATAGAAGTTTAAAGAACTGATTTCCTCAAGTCTGACAATAAATCAAGTGGAAGAACCTGGAGCTTCTTACTGCTAAACTTACATTTACACTCCTCAAAGATAATATAGAAAACATCTGGATGCTTACATTCAAAGTGGTTCCAAAACTCAGGTTATTCAATGTCAAATTACTTGCATACTGTGTCTGAATTTTGACATGCAAAGATAGCTCACAGCTAAGCTCATAGCTTATTCTTTCCTTTGCATTTGTTCAGCTTTAAACAGATAATTACATCAACTTTCAGAGAAATGCTTCTAGTAAGTGGAAAGCAGATTAAAGTACATTTTCAGTGAAGCAGGAGATATAAACCAGAAAATACTGGGTGAAATGCTGAAAAATTCATGTCAAATAATCTGAAAAAGGCAGGAGTTCTAGAATGTTTTCCAGACATGCTTTCTTATGGTGTGAAGTGCAACAAGGTGCTGAAATATATTCATTAATCTATTTATTTTATTGAAGAGTATATGACTTGGAGGAAAATTTTAGCAGTAGTAAAAACTATTAAGTTTGTTTAGAGTCAAGAGTGAGTGGAAGATTAATCTACTTAAGGAGGAAAGACTGTCTTTAGATCAGTGCCTTCTCTTGCCTTTTGAATATCAAGATCCACTCTTGAACTCTCCACTAGATGAGAGGGATCTTTCTACATCTTTTTTACCTCTTATAGTAAGGGCAGCCAGCTCATGGGCTTGCTGTCACAGTGCAGAGGGAAAAGGAAAAGTAGCTGATGTGGGGTACACTGCTGTGTGCTGAAATATGGTAGAGCCACCACTGCTTAAAGTCATCCTGGATACCAGGCTGCTACTTCGAGATATAATGGAGAATTTTGGAAAAGCTCAAAGACGAAGATATTTTACTGACAAAATTATGATAATGAAGAATAGTGGTTGGGTAAAGGGGCAGCAACTTAAACTGAAAGGAGTCAGATATTAGGAGAAATTGGATATTAGGAGAAATTCTTTACTGTGAGGGTGGTGAGACACAGGAATAAGTTGCCCAGAGAAGTTGTGGATGCTCTGTTCCTGGGAGTGATCAAGGATAGATTGGATGGAGCTTAGAGTATCCTGCTCTAATGCAAAATGTCATTGCCCATAGCAGGGGATTTGGAACTAAGTGATCTTTAAGGTCCTTTCTAACCCAAACTATTCTATGTTTCTTAAGAACAGAGAAAGCAACTTACATGAGAGCTTTTAGAAGTGCATTGAAGAAAGATTAGGTTCAAAAAATGGGTTCCTATAACAAATAGAAGTTTAAGAATGTTTGATTTGAATTGTGTAGATTACATTTTTTCTATGAGACAATGTTCACTTGAGGCTAAAAATGTTAAATGGATTGTCACTGTTTAGAGGTTGAGAGTCTACTGATTGCAGTAAATTAAATCCACTGGTTTTAAGAAAAACATATGTATGAACATATATGTACATGTATACATTTTCATATGCTCATACATGTATGAACATATACATACATGTATGAACGTATGAATAACAGTATGTACCCATTTATGGGTGGAAGACAGACACAACATTTTTAAATGGCTTAACTCACACTTAAGGAGTAGGCACAGAATTATTTCTAAGAACCTGGTTTAGAAGGCAGGGCTCTTTATTTGTTTGCTTATGTCAAAATCCTCTCAGCTCATTTTCTCAGTTCTCAAGGTGGATCTTCTACAGAGAAAATGAAAAGATAGCTCTGTAAAAAGACAAAAGATCATTCATGAGCTTTTATGTTTCAAACTGTCCATAATGGATGATGACAATAGGAACAGGATTCACTTAAAAAATCAGAAGACCTTGTGGTGGATTCAATAAACATTTCTTTCTGTTGTGGTCTTTCAGGTGTTCTAGGTTTAATTGTGATGACATAGATTTTTAAAAAATCATATTTCCACAGCAAACTAGAGGAGAGTACAAATAACCTGCACAATGCTCCTCCTGCCTTTAGAATTTAGAAATGAGTAAAAATACACTCCCTGTCTCCTCTGCTTCCGTGTTCAACAGTCGTATCTACATTCTCACACATGTTATCAATCACTCCACATCCATCTTAATAGAGTCAAACTTCACTCTCTTGCCTTTCAGCACCATGCATACTCTACATATTCCTGTAGGTCATCAACTTTCCTAACTATCTTGCAACTTAAACCTTCAGCTGAAATCCACTTAATTGAACAATGGCCCTAACAACCAAAACCAGGCACAATCTGTTAATATATTTCTCTTTTCAGTAGAAAACAATAAACTATGTCAGGGTTGGACATACTTTTTGAAATTACCAGTAGAGATTATACTTTATGAGGTCCAGAGCTTTTCAACAGTAGTTTTCTTGCCCATTTCTTCAATAGGTCTGAACAAATTTAAATATAATATTGTGCCTAAAATATTTCAGAAATCTAAGGCCTCTTGTGTAAAATGCTATTCTTTTCATTTCATTGTTCACATCACATTACAAGCAACAGTGACAGATGCCACGCTTGAAAGGAAACTCTTAAAAAGAGATTTGAGAGATACCAAACAACATAAAATGTCTTTTTTGTTGTTTTTAATTGTGAGTTACCATCAGAATATCCCCATGACCCTACCAATGCTCTGTTGCTTATGCTACAAGAGTAAGTGCATCTTCTAGTGCATTATTTTTTTATTATTCCTTGGATGAACTATTCTAGACAGACCTGGTTTCTGATGACTGAATTCCCCTTTAAACAAATAGTATCAGATGTGGGATGTGCAGGCACATACACAAGCTTGATCACAAGATCTGATTTGCTGTAATCCCAAGATTATACTTGTCTTAAAAATTAAAACCCAAGATTCAGAACAAACTTTTTGCTTTATAAATGCAGCAGCTGTCTGTTCACACCTTTCATGGCCTGCTTGGGCCACCCAGATGAAACAGTCACAAATCAAAATGGAACTCCCATCATGCTGTTAAACACTCCCCAAAGATAAGAGCAACAGGCCTGTAACATCGATTATCTCACCCACAAGAGACAGCAGTGGGGTTGCAGAGTATCTCGTTCTTCTGACAGTTTGTGCTAAAATAAACCAGATTGAGGGACAAAGGAGTTCAAATGTAAAAAATTAGTCAAATCTGTGTGTCTGTTGTACAAAAAAACAGAGTTATACATGTGATCATAGCAAACTCAAAAGGAGCTGTTTTTATGACTGGTTAATGACACGGCAAATGCATTTGGCTTTGGTGATGGGCTTCTATTTCAACAGTAAGGAAAACCACTAAGTTGTTTTGGGGGAGATTTGGACTACATGTGAATTTGTTTTATATTCCCATGACTGGTTTTGGAAAAAAAACAAAACACCTCTACTCTTTTGCTGGTGGGTTAGAAGTACTTCTAGTCCTTTTCTTTGGAATTTTGTAAGTTAAATCAATCAATTTAATTTACTTAAGAGCCAAGCAGGAATGTCAAAAAAGAGCTTAGATGGGTGGGAGAACTAAAACAACTTGCCCATCCTTTCATTAGGCCAAGGTGATTCTACCTACTTCTCTTGCTATGCATCACCACCAGTGTTCCAAAACTCCAACAGTCTCAGCTGGGGATTTAAATTTCAGTCATCTTAACTTGTGTTTCCCAGAACAATAGGCTGGACAGTGGCAAGGGTTTCACAGGGCTGCTGTGAACAGCATACACTACCCTTCAGGTTTACTCAAAAGCATTTCATGACAGAAAGCACTAAGTGAGGGAATACTCTATGGGCCTGCCTTTTCTGGCTTTTTTCCATCACTTTTACTGTGTACATCAACTTAGGTGCTGAGAAGTGACATACTCACTGTGCTGGTAGTAATAGAGCACATCGTCATTGTAGGAAACAATGAGCAATTTTCAGATTATTTGTCAGTAATATTCCTAAACTCACTTCTTTGTGTACATACAGTGGTGCCAATGATATTTTTTATTTACTATGCAATGTTGCTACTTTTTTTACTATGTTTCATAGCCTTTATTACAGTAGAAACATTGTTGTTCAGTAGTAACGCAAGTAACCAACCTTGACCTGCAGCACAAAGTAGGAGTAGTAATAGCTAATACTGGGTATGAAAGAAGTGATGCAAGAAAAAGAATTATGAGGCTACTTGTTTCCTTTCTGCTTTTTCCAGATGAGCCTAAACCCCGTGATGAAGAAAGGTTAGAAAATCAGTATTGCATGTTCTATTTCAGCTTTTCTTTAACGAAACCCAAAGTCCAAACAAATGAAGCAGAAGTAATTAATTTCTAGTTTTTATGACTAGTATTTTTGTTATGCTTAAGGTTCAGAGAACAGAAACCAAATAAAAATAAACCAGACATTTTAATTAGAGGAAGGATTTCCAATTTGGAATTTTTTGAATTCTCAACATTTCCAGTGATTCTTCAGAGTAGCAATTAACCAAAACACTACTTTTAACTGCAATTTGAAGAATTTATTGTACATGACCTAGTGCCTTAATTGCAAGGTTCTGTGATACCTTGAATAGTTTACTTCTTTCTTCAGTTTAGCAGGGTAAAAGATCCTTTGTATGATAATTAAATAAAATTGTTAACATAATCTATTAATAAGAGAATAATATTTATGTCAAAACAAATTTGACATTTCTTACAAAAACTGTTAATTCTTCACTTTTTCCTCATTAACATTTGAAAGATTTTAATCTCAAATAATAATTTTTTGTAGCTGTTTCTGAATGTGGCTGTGACAACTTTTGTTGGTCTTTGCTTTCATTCATTTAGCCTTATTTTTGTAGCTGTTTCTGAATGTGGCTGTGACAACTTTTGTTGGCCTTTGCTTTCATTCAGCCTATTCTAAAACTGGTGTGTTTTCCCTTTCCACTCTAATGTAGCAGTAGTTATGTTTCTTTTAAAAGAAGACAACTTGACACTGCAGATCTGGCTAGAGGCCTGCTACACAGACCCTCTCTGCATTTGTTCTCGCTTGTCAGGGTGATTTTTACCATCCACATTCAAAGCCTCTGCAATCTACATGGCCTCCCATGTCACAGGTTGGTGTTCCCAGGCATGGTTATAAGGATCATACATAAAGAACAACCTTCCCTAGTTTTTATTAAATAATATGATAGCAGCACAATCCTGCTTCTTTTTTTTTTCCTCTGGGGAGGATTTCATAAGCTTCCTATCAGTGTTTCTAAGTCTGTATAACACTAGACAGCCGTGTGGCTCTCCACTTTCAATGTGATTTTGAAGGCAGGCTCTGGAAAGTTGATAACATGTTTCACAACCTTCGTGTCTGGAAGCAGTTTCCCTTGATTGAAGTCATATAAGTTCAGCTAAGTTGGAGTGTGTTGTAAATATTTATCTGGCAGTCTGACATATAAAGTTGTTCTGAAATTACAAAGTACATTCCTGGCTTTCATGTATTATTGCCACTTTTTTCAATACACTTGTGAGTGATATTATTTTGAGAACTTTCTATAAGTGACTTATCATTGCTTGTTAAAGTTCTCACACTCTGTTGTACGGTCATTTTTTAGGATGGTAGCTCTTGAGTTGTATTACTTCCCTATCTTCTAAAACATAAATGTGTGATTATTCCAGAAGTGCAACAAGAATTTATACAATGAGGTAAGCATGGTTTGCACATTTGATTTTGAAATCTGGTTTTGTGGCACTTATTTCCATGTAGGGATACAGATGTTTCCTATTGCTGGCAAATGGATGGCGATGACAAATTTCTAATCATTAGGTCATTTGTCATTACCTATCAAATAATTATATGTAAGGTAATGCTTCTGCATAGAAACTCTTTCCCAGAAACAGAATTAATTCAACTCCAACTTCTTCTGTGTTTTCCTGGGATTTTTTCACTTATATTCAAAAATTAACTTTGTGCTCTACAATGTGCTGTATATGAAAAGTACAATTCTTCCTTACAGAGGTACAAGTCAGGTTCAATAATGTTAGGATAAATAGTATTAGGATGAACAGTGCACTGCTGCTGAGCTCTTGTTCGAAGCCCTTTCAAGTCCAAATACAGTTTTGTCACAAAGCATATTTTGAAAGGTTTTTTAATGGGTTTAAATGTGAACTGTTTCTTTGAGTTTGTGATGGCTTCTATGAAAAGAAAGAGAAAGGGAACTGAGGTGAAAAATCAGCTAATTTCAACAAACAATTATAATTTCTATCTGTTTCAGTTGAAATAAACTGTGGTAGGTTAAAATAGTTGCAGAACACTAACACTTTGTTTTCCCAGGCCAGAAGCCAATACTGCCCCTTAAACTCATCGTTCCCAAAGCCATGTCACTGAGAGCTATTAGGATGGAGTTGCTGACTGTGACGTGCAGTTCCACTGAATGTTACAACTGGGTGTAGTTCATCCTTGTAATAATTAATGTCAGGAGCAAACACTTGGCTTACATACCTAGGAAAAGTTTTGACTTGTAATACTGGGTTAAAGTTTGTTCTAGTTTTAGTGTTGTGGGGCTTTTTATTTATTTTTTTTTAATTTAAGAAAAATTAAATGACATAAAAGCCAGTAATTATTCTTAGAGGCCTACCTCAGGGTGAATTGAAAACATTGCTGCTTCTTCAATCCTGACTGGCAGCAAAATAAAAAATAAGCTGGGAACATTAGGATAGAGTATTAAAAACTAAATACCCCGGGGACATTAGGATAGAGTATTAACAACTAAATACTCCTTGTTTCAAAGCATTCAATTTAGTCATTATGGCAGAGGCACACTCAAGAAACCTAACGCACAAGGAAAAGTTTTATTATTAATTTGTAAAAATTAATCCCAACTCGACAACAATTCTGTGCAAATAGAGTACAAATTCTCACATTACATATTAAAAACCAGTTAAGATATAGTCAAATAGATCTAACCATTTAAGATCCATGTTACTCATGAAAACAAACTAGTTATAGTGTGGTAACTCTGTGTGCAGAAAAATTAAGACTTTCCTTTGGTCTTTTAGTATTTGGCTAAGAGGCAGCTGAATAGCTGCATAAAGAAACTAGTTTGATAACAATTATTTGGACCAGCCAAAGAAAAAATTGCTTTCTGCAGCTTGTGACAGCTGGTCAGACTGATCCCTGACACTAGAGAAACTATGAAAACAGTAGTAGAGGTAAAAAGAAATTAAATTCTTTTCTTGTTTTATTTAACAGCAGCCAAATAGGCACTTCTGAGACAGTATAAAGGTATTCAGTATTCTAGACTGTGTGTGTAATAGTGTCATTTGATGTTTTACACTCTGTTGCAGGGTGTGTCTTTTTGTTTTTTTTGTAGCATGCAAAAAAACCCTTAAAGAAACTGCCTGCTGATATATATGTAAACAGATTGGGTTTGATCATTTACAAGAGATTGCTGTTGAGAGAACACAAAGTTCCATAAAGACTATGCTGTCTCCCTAGCTGATGGCAGTCCTTGTAAATGTACAGGAAAATCATGTTTTGATTAAAATTTGTCTGCGTTTAATTTTAAAAGCTTACATGATAATTGCTGGTTTTTCAACATTTGGACAAATTTTTACTTTGTATTTTAGGTCTGAGTGCAGTAAAGCACTTGAGTCTTTATGGAAACATGATTTCAGGAATGTCAGTGCTAAAATCTTTAAACTCATTAGCCAAAAAAAGTGTAATTAGCTGCTGCTATAACTTTATATAAACATGTGTGCTATCAGGCTGGTAACGCACTGATGTCTGATTTGGCCAAGGGAATCCCTATTGTGACATCTTTCTTCACCCAGGAATTTTAAAAATTCTATGGAGCAAAGCATGCTTCATAACTTATTTGCACTGGAAGAAACTGTGTGTGTGGGGGTGGGTGTGTGTGTGTGTAACAGACTGCCATTTGATCCAAACCACCAGTATGACCCAGCTAAATATGTGGTCTCATATGAGTAAGACTTGAAAACTTATCCTCCAGCATATATCTGACAGCAATTCAACAAGATATTGATTCAGTATGTTATGGTAGTTTCACTTTCCGTGAAGGTATCGCTCAATGACCTGAATATAATCACATTAGCAAGACCAAAAACTGCTTCAAGCAGAATGAATCATATTGACTTTCTACCCAAGAGCTGTGATATAGCTAAAGGTATGTGTAAGGAAGACTTCTTAGAAAGCAGTTAAATGCTAATACTGAAAATTTAAAAGTATGATCTTGGTGTTCTGTTCTTGGTTCTGTTCTTCACAGTGTTGATATGGAGTGTTTGGCCAGACACTAAACCTCACTATGTTTTTCCTGCACCTTTCATTAGCAAGTTAGACTGAGGTTTAATTTTTTTCTCTTATTGCATTTATGAAGTACTTTGCAATTCTGAAGAGGAAAAATTAGCATTACAAGTGTAAAGTCAAAAGGTCATTATTGTATTTAAGTAATTATACCAATTTATTTCAACCAAAGCCTTAGAGGGTAGCAATGTATTTGTTTTAGCTGAGGTTGAAGATACTGTGTGACAGGCAGAGCTTGCATGTTACTGTAGTTCATATCTAGTTCACTGAAATTATCAGATCCTGTTTTTTGTCAAAAGCAGATCATAGAGAAGATAGCACAGTTTAACCCAAATGCCTGATTTCTGTATTTCAGAGCCCAAGATTTTCACATGGTGGTGGCAAAGACCAATGGCTGTGTTAGCAGCCACACTACAGCATTCACAGTATTTTGGCTTGAACACTATGCAGAAGTGTACCACGGAAAATACATCCAATAAGTCTAACACTACTATGAAATTATTTTACTTACTTCAAGTAGTAATTGAAGTGCACATATTTTTCTAGGGAGAGTAAGGTTTGTGTATGGTTCATTACAAAATGAGTGTTTAGCAGTTAAGCATCTTTGTTTCTGTCACTTAGATCTCTGCACTTTGGCTCGTGCTAAGATTTGAAGCCATTGGGATGCTCTTTGATGTAAGTGAAATTCCCAAATTACTCTCCTCCAAAAATTAGATAGTTCACTGGTTTGTGCAGGTATTCTACTAGTTAAAGGAAAATTTTATTTTTTTGCATTATCATTTTTGATCCTGCTAATCTTTTAGTTGAATATCTATTCTGCTAAAGCTGAGGTTATGGAAATCACTAGAACAAAGGCATTGGGTTGAGCGCTGAAGAAAGAATAAAGTCAAAGTCTTGTCTACATTCCACATGGGATAAATATTTGAATACCTATTTTTCTTTTCCAAGAGAGTTCTTGTAATATTACAGACATCTAGAAATACATATTTTCTTACTCCGGGTTTTCTTATTTTGCTGTTTTCTACTCCTGCTTTTACTGTTGTTGGTACGGCATTAGCATGCTGTGGTTTAACACTCTTATCACATCAGAGGTGATGATGTGCTCCATTCCTGTTGCATGCAGCACAGAACTGACTTATTCCTAAAGAAGAAAATAAAAAAAGAGACTCAATAATTTATTTAGTTAAAATGTAAAAACACCTTTACATTAGTAAGAGGAGAGGTTAAAACATACCTCAGAGATTAGACTGCTGTTTTTAAATGTGTGATCTAGTGATTCCTTATGGCTGTAGTACTCTTGTCAACTACAAACTCCACTTGCCCAGAGAAAACTTCTTTTATCTTGCACAAAAATTTATCAAGCAATATATTAAATAAATACAGCAATATATTTATATTACTCAAATAAAAACCTCTTGATATAAAACATCCTTCATAGAGATTTAGTAAAACTAAATTTATACCTTGAAGATTTTATGTAAGTTCTGTAATATTTTGGTTTTTTCTCTGGTCCTTAACATTAGTGGGGTATTAAGTTAAGAAGAGGGACTGTATAGTGCTCTTCATTTTTCTTAAATCTTTCAAAGGATATTCCACCTTAAAATCAAGTCTTGTTACCGTTTGAAATGCCAGAGATCTGAGATTTGTGACATTGTAGGTGAGAGACTCAGTTTCAGTAGAAGAAAACATAATCTATCTTCCCTATGTACTCTTGAGAACCTGTCCCAGCTGGATCTTGGCAGCACTAAAGATATCCATCACTGCTAACCATGCTTGTCTGGAAGCAGCACACCAATCTGCCTGCCTTAGAAGCCCTGATTGGAACATTTCCAGTTCATCACCACACATGAGTCTCCATATATGAAGTCACAAGCATTCTCCCAGAGAAGCACTTTGTAATCTCGTTAGAAGCTGGTGGAGGTGGACATGGCTGTGTGCCTCTCCCTGAGCATCTCCAGAGGGCTGGCCTGAGCAGGTTTTGTCAGACACAAGGAATGTTGCTGTGAACTTTACCATTATTAGTCCAAAAAATTACAGACTCTGCCTGTCACCCAAAATACAGCAATTTACTTCTGATGACTAATGTTCTGGTAGCAAACTGCACATAATCTATTTTGATTTACTGTGATTATGGTATGTCCCCTCCAATGGCTTTTTTCTCATTTTCAATGAGCTTAGACGTATGCTTCTCCCCAGACCCCTGAAGTACAGCCATGAGCTGGAGAGACATATGCATGTGATTAATCAGTGGATGATGAGAAATCAGTACCCTGCACTCATTATTTCATGGTGATTAAAATTTCCTAGTTATTAATGATGTAAAGAATGGCTTTGAGGTGTGTAGAAAATTCAACATCTGAATAACAATGGGCACAGGTGAATGGGGATGAGGCTTTCCAAGGGAAATTTTTGTTTAAGTCTTCCTGGCACAGAAAATGAAAGCTGGGGCTATCACTTGCAACAACAGAGGGCTGTGGGATCGGAGTTCATCACAATGGCCAGTTCTGTCAGCTCAGCCAAAAATAACTTGGAGGAGTAAAAGAATTAAAATGTTAACTTACCCAGAGAAAGAAAAATAATCTGCTATTTCTACAAACAGCCTTCCACTGTCTCTCTGTAGCTGCCTCAGCAGTACTCAGTAGGATAAGAAATAAGTTTTAGTTGTTATTAAAGACCACATGAAAACAAATGCGGAAGTATTCTCTGAAATATGAGGCTGATTGATTTTCTTTTGCTTTACAAACATAGATGAATTATACATTCTTGCACAGCTTTTGAAGGATTCAGTGGTGCTCTTTACAGATTTTTAGTTATCTGACTAACACATGAGAGGCATAAAGAATTTTTTTCTTCTGTAATGTTTAAAGCTGGAGATGAGGATTTAAATGCTAAATGCTGAGGTGCCTCTTATCTAATAAGATGTAATTATCAGTGTGGTTTAATGTTACTGTGTTTGTAATATTTGAACAACAACAAAAATATTAGTTCCTTTTCTTTTGTGAGATGCATATTACTTACTTTCAGCTTGTGTTTGTACATATACACTTGGAGCTATGAATGAATGGGACTTGGATCCTGACATGATGTGAGGAAGATATATGGCAAAAACCTGCAATTAGCAGTGTTTATTTTTTCATCTACTGCTTCTCTCTTGTAATAGAGATAAGTAATGGTTGGGTGAAATATATGGACTGGTTAACCTGTTTTCAGATAGATAGAAATAAGATTACTGGAATTTAGCAAATGGTATTTCAAATGGTTGTTGCATTTTATTTTTAAAAGCTAACTGTCTTACTGAAATAAATATATGATAGACTGTGACACTCCATCTGTGAATCTGTATGTGTCCAGAGTGTTTCCCAGGACCTCTTTAAAAGAATACTTTTTTTATGTCAGGGGTTTCTTTGTCATTACATAACTCTAAATTTTGGAAATATATTCATCAAATGGCTATGGGTCATGGCATCCCCTCATTATTATCTAAGAGATGGTTTAGTGAAAATCTGGCTCATTTCTTTCCATCAAATTAAGTTATGAACAACAGCTAATGAAAACTGAGTTTTTAGAGGTCTCAAGAGTGTATGATTTTCTAATTAGATTGATGTTTAGATAAAATTAATACTGAGGTGGTCAAATATTTAGATGGCGATGAGCAGGGGCTACATAATTCATGCACCAAACTTGGGAGCTTGCTTCTCTCCGTTGCTCTTTTATTGGAGCAGTGGAACCTCTTTAATCCACACTGATGACAGAAAGATTTTCATGACCATATTGTGATTTAGAAATTATGGCAGACTGAAAACCTTCCAAGAAGACTGCTTTAGAGAAACAGTGCTGAACTGGAGGGACGAGGCCTGCAGGGCAGTAAGTGCAGGAGGGAAAAAGGAGATCGTTGATAGCAATGGTTAACAACATGTGATGCTTTTTGCCCAGTAAAAAAATAAGGTGCAGGCATAAAAAATGACAGTACAGGATGTCACCTCTACACAGTCCATTTCTATCATGGCAGTGGACTCTCCATGCTGCTGTAAATAACAACCTAGACCTGGCATGAAAGTCTTCTATAAACACACTAAAGGAAGCCACAAGGATATTTTAATAATTCTGCACTCTCTGATTTGGGATGTGGGCTACACTGATCTCTCTCCCTGTGGATCAGGGTTTACTGCAGTCCAATAGCTGTAGTTTTACTGGCTTTTTCAAAGTATTCCTCAAATCTGTATTTTCTTCCCATGAAGACCTGAAATATCTGTTCAATTTTTGCATGTACAAATCACCAGGATATGGTACCTATGGAATCAGCTCCTATACTATGGTGAATCTGGAGATAAAGGAGGCACAGAAACATTCTCCACTGCTTTTAAGCACTATTTTTAGATATTTTGGTGTTTTAAACTCTGCGTTTGGACCCACATAAAATTTGAGTTATTCCTGTTTTTTTAAAAATCCTGCAGACTGGACAATCTTGAAACGTTTTAACCTGTTGGATGTGGCTGGCTTCCAGGAAATTATGGCAAGGCATGCTTTAGACCATGAAAAAATATCTTCTGAGGAGGAAATAAATGCTTCAGGGGAAAGAGAGTGTCACTAGCCTGTAAAGGAATCATCACTCTTTCCCAGACTTTGTAAGGGGCTCTGGAAAACAGGATATTGTATCTAGACTGCTGCACTCAGAATTGGCACGGTTTGCAGCAGGGTTTATGGCACCAGAGAGGCAAGGAAAGCTTCATTCAAACCAGGACACCAGGTTTAAATGATTCTTCTCAGGACTTTGATGTGGTAAATAAATGACAAATGTGCATCTTTATGAGCACAAGAAAGAAGAAAGAGGAACTTAACAGCACTCCAACTTTATTGGCCTAAAGGCAAAAAAGGTGTTGGGACATGGTGCAGCTCAAGAGCCTTTCAAAGTCATGATCATTACTTTTGTGGCCACAGGTTTAAAACTAGCAGAGTTCAGTGTTTCTGCTACAGCTGAGCATGCAGTCATCTCTGACAATACCTTTCCCAAAAATTTTCACACCCTAAAGTAAATTATAAATCCCAGCATTTCAGCTATCGTTAAAAAAAAAATAAAATAAAAAAAACCCCAAAAAACAACAGGAGCACGCTACTCAGCACCTTTACTGTATTTTAACTTTAGCTCATGAGGTCTGCAGGTGGAAAAGGGATACAGTATTTTCCCAGATATATGTAAAAGTCAAATCTTGGTTAAGTGTTTCAAATGAATGACTAATTTACTTTTTAAAAAGTCACTTTCATAATTATTTCCATTGAAGGTTTCACACTATTATTATATATTTTATAAAAATATTTGAATAGTTATCAAAGTGTTAGCAAATCTCAAACTGCTATAAATGTAATTCCCCAATAACACAAGGATTTTCTTTTGAAAATGTACAGTTTAAAATGAAATATAGATTTTTTTTTTTCTTAAAATAAAGCACTCACTAATCAGAGTTTTCTCCCTATTTTATTTCCATTTTTTCAACAAACAAGTTGCATAACCCAAGAAATCAGTCTGGTCATAAAAATCTTGGACAAAAACACCATTATGTGTTGCAAATCCATAACTGCATCTCCAGCTATCTGGGCTTTAAAGATAAAAAATTACGTTTTCACATATGCTGAAGGACAGGACTTGTACTTTTCCAATCAGGGTAGGTAGACAATGTTTCTGAGGACAGATGGGAGGTCAGACATTCGCAGTTTACACTTTCTGGCTACAGTTGTTCCTGTACGTCTGTACAGAAATTTCATGACAGACGCTTAGTGCTTATAAGGAAAAAAAAATCTTTGTAATTAAATACATGAAAAGTTTTTAATTAATATGCATAATATTCCTGGACAGACCTTCAGTTTATAAAACATTATTGTTATTTTACAGTTAGTTCTGGATGATTCTCGAATCTATCTGGTGTTTCACAGTTGGTTCATTTCACTATTATTCAACCTATTTCTTATGTGCTTCTTTCTATAGGTACTTTGTAAATAGTAACAATAAATCCCAAAAGAATGGTAAATACTGAACTGGCATCTTGGTAGCAGACATATGCTTGAAATACACTGTAGGCTGAAGAAGAAGGCATCTTAATTGATATCTGCAAAGATACCTCCTAGTTTTGATACTGTCAAAGAAAACACATTCTCACAGTGCAGTTAAAAAAATCTTTTGGTGCTTGCAAACAGAAATAGGTTAAGGCAGAAAAATGCTTTGCTAGGGATTTTGACATTTACTTCTATTTGAATTTGAAAGGAAATATAAAAATTACAAAGGTCTCTGTGGCAAAACAATTTCATTATGAATTAAATTTCAGATTAACTAAAATATTTATTTCAAAAAACAATGATTATTATTTGGAAGCCCTGTAAAAATGCAAATTTTTATAATTAAGAAATAATTTAATACCTAAAAACCTGATTTTATTCTTATTTTATTAATCTCTTATTTACTCAATTTGTGATTTGATCTTAGACTTTATTTTAAATTAATTTAGTTAATTACTCTCACTTTTTCAACTTTTTTGAATCCTAATTAAGAAAAATTGCTCTGACATAAAGCTTATGTTATTTTTCTCTTCAGAGTGCCTTTTCTGTAGACTACTCATGGATAACTTTAAAACTTTGGACTAGAAAATTAGATGAGTCCTCATCATACATTATATAGACATCTGTTTTTATTATGGCAGCTTGGTTGCATTTTTCTGCAGTAATGAAACAGCTGTTACTGTAACCTGTAGTGAATGATAACCTTATTTTCTTTTTCCAAGCATTTCTTCTCTTATTTGTTACTAGAATGGAGCAGTTTCACACATTGATTCAAGATGCAAAAATTTATTACAACAGAGGAGATGCACCAAAGTTGAAATTAAAATGGAAGATTTAAAATGTTGTTAAGAGCTTCCATTCAGACTTTTCAAGACATATTTTTAAATGCAAAAAATAGTAAATATACAAGAGCTATGACTTAGAAACTGTTGAAACCCAGAGGACCTCATTCCTGGAGCAGTGTGAAGTATTTTAAGGGCTATGAACTGTGAAAGCCCAGCTGTGCTGGGGGACTGCATTTCTGTGGCAACCAGCTTTTCAAGGAGGTGGCTTATAATTCCTGAAAATCAAGCAGTCCAGCTGCTTCAGGAGCTGGGGCAATTGCAGAGGTCTATAAGCTGTCACAAAACAGGTTTTCTCTCCTTTCCAAGGGGAAGATAATGAAACTGATGCATTCCTACAGCTTATGTCCTTCTTCTAACAAGTCAGTATTTTTTAATGGGAAAACATTGTGTTCCTAACCAGGTCTCACAGGGATGTAGCTGTATAATCTCTCTGTAACACAAACTTGTTTCTCTACTCACTGTAATGTAAAGGTCACCTGTAGTTACTACATGCTCATGCTATGATTTAATGTGCCTCTCTATTTACTGCTCATTAGTGTGGACCATCACTAAGACTGAAGGCCACACCATTGGCTATCCCACATCAAAGCAAGACTGATTGTAAAATTAAAAAAAAAATCCTGCTTAAAACAAGTTTTCAAATTATTTTCTCCAGAGTAAAATCATACTGTCATTCCCCCATAAACATTAGAATATTTGCTGTGGGCTTTAGTCTAAATTTCTGGCTTGCAGAAATTATAATAGCTTTGTGGTGCTCACTAAGAAAAGATTTCTGATATGTAATGTAAAATATCTACATTTCAACTGAAATTTAATGACAAGCTTCAATACCTTACTCCCAAACTGCAGTGAGTTCAACTGTTTCCTTCCAGATGCAGATCAACTACAGCTCTGACTTTCCATGTTCCATTCTTTAGATCAGGAGTACACTATTATAAGTCTGGAGATCACATTTGGCTCTTGGTGTCAAATGACAAATCAATTGTCACATAAATATTAATCAAAACATCAGTTTCAATTCTTTTATTGTTAAGACTTAGTGTTAGCCATTCCTAAATGTAGCTATTGTGGCTTCTAGCTCTTATAAAAATTGGTATTTTATTAAATGACAGTTTTAATATGTAGCCAAAAGTCTAGTCTTTGTAGGCAAAAGGCACTCCTGGTTTTATCACTACATTTGCAAATAGCAAACTACCAATTATCAGCATGGCAAACAAAACAAATAAATTGACCAAAAGCCTCACATTGCTCATTTCTTGGTGCCATGATTCTTCAAAGCAAGAAAGTTCTTTAAGATGTGACTAGGATGACAGACTCCCAAAACATGATATTTTTAGGAGAGAATAAATGGCAGCCTCTAGAAATCTGGAGGAGGAGGATAGAGTGACTTAATTGGAGAGAATGACTGCCTATAAAAATAAGTTTTACTCCTAAATTACCTTTAATGAGAGGTTGAAAGAGCAGAGAAATCACAAAAGAATATCTGCTCTACATTGTTGTGACACTTCGGGGAAATGTATAACATACTTTCTTCCCAGCAGTCAGCCAATTCTCCAGGCAGTCGTACATAATGCAACAGAACTCAGCTATGACAAGAGGATAGTAATATGATTTCATTAAAATGTAGTGAATGAGTCAGGTTAGGTCCCTATAAATAAAGATGCTCTTTAAAATGTCATACATATATGCAGGAATAGCCAAAACCTCTGTGCATATTATTTATAGCGTGTTACACTAGTACTGTGAAGCTGACCTCAACTTGTCTGAGGACCACCTTGTACTGGGCAGTGGACCAAAACACTGTGACATCCTGTGCCCTATCTAAATAGTTTTCCAAACCCTCTGTGTTTGAAGATCTGCCTCTTTTCAGTCAGAGAGAGCTAACAGGCACTGCTGGTTTATTTCAGATAACTTACGGCTGTCATAAACAATTTTCATGCCAATGTTGAACTTCTACCCTATGCTCTACTTATATTTTGTACTCTACAATGTGCTAAAAAAACCTAAATAATCCTAAACCTATTAATTAAGTTGAGGGTTTTTTTTCTATGAATTAATTCAACCTATGTGATCTTTTAAAATTTAGCTTTTTTTCAAGGCTGACATTGAGATAGCTGTCTTGGACTACAAATGGAGAATCCAATCTAGAGCCAAAGACTCACAGAATGGTGAGATTGAGGAAGAGAACTCTGGAGGTCATCTGGTCCAACACACCTTGTCAGGCAGGGGCACTTAGACACAACTGCCCAGTATTAAACCCAGATAGCTTTTAAACATCCCCAAGGAGGGAGACTCCAGAACCTTCTGAGTGGCCTGTGCCAGTGCTAAGTCACTGTCACAGTAAAAAAAGTGTTTCCTGTGTTCCTGTGTGTGCCCACTGCCTCTGGTCCTGTCACGGGCACCGAAGGAAAGAGCCTGGTTCTGCCCGCTGTACCTTCCCTTCAGACACATGGATCCCCCCTGAGTCTTCTCCAGGCCGAACAGTCCTTGCTCCCTCAGCCTTCTCTCACAGAAGAGATGTTTCTGTCTCTTAAACGCCTCTGTGGTGCTTTTTGGACTTAATGAGATTCTTGTCTCCATGTCTCCATCCAGCTGAGGTCACTCTGGACACCAGCAGGATCCTCTGGCATATCAGCCACTCTTGCTACTTTTGTGTCATCTGCAAACTTGCTGAGGATACACTCTGCCCCAGAATGCTGATCATTAGTGAAGGTGTTAAACAGGACTGAACCCAGTATTAACCCCTGGGGTAGACCAATTACTACTATAAACTGGACTTTGTGCCACTGATCCTCATTATGTGAGCCTGGCTGGTTTTCAGTCCACCTCACCCTCTCTCCATCCTGTCCATTCTTCTTTATGGTACTGTAGTTTTCTGGATCCTCTTTCTTGCCCTTCTTGATGATATGAGTGGTGCTTGTTTTCTGCCAGTCCTCAGGCACCTGTAATCATGATTGTTTGAAGATCATTGAGAGTGGCCTTGCAATGACATGTGCCAGCTCCTTCATTACCTGTGAGTATTCCATCAGAGTCCATTTGCTTAAGTATTCCCTAACCTGATCCTCTTCTACCATGGATACATATTCCTTGCTCCAGGCTTTCCCCTATGTTTCTTAGACTTGGGATTCCTAAAGACTGGTCTTATTTGGAAAGACTGAAGTGAAGAAAGCATTTGGTACTTTGGCCTTTTCTTCAGCAATACCCATACTTTTCCTAGTCTTCCTTTTGTCACCTATATACTTTTAGAAGCTCTTTTGGCTGCCTTTGACAATCCTAGCCAAACTGAATTCCATTTGGGCTTTGGTTCATCTCATTCCTACATGCCCAGACAGAGTGTCTGCATTCCTCCAAAGTCCTACATTCCTCACAAAACCTGTATTTATGTTGCTAAATAGAAAACACTGAGACAGACAAATAAACTGTCGGCTATCTATTCCTTGTTGTCGTGCTTCTACATACTGTCTAGTCACTAATGGTGACTAATTTTCTTTGAGACATGGTCTTGGCATGATTTGTGGATAAAGCATGAGCCCAGGACCATCCCCAACAGGCAGTATTTTTAAGACTGCAGCAGATATTGAACTTTTACCCACATTTCCTTGTTTATTCCAAAAGCTTTTCTATCTCAAATGCACTCATATACCTTTCCAGCCTACCCCTTGCCATGTAAGACACACTTCTAATATTGTGCTGTTAAAAAAATCCCCACTGTAGTAGGCTTCAACACTGCATTTTGAATAAAAATACTCCCCAACACATAAAACATAACATCATTTGCTACTTGGAAACAGCACAGGATTAAGAACAGACATTGGGCCAAGTACTAGGAGACGTGAATGTAGGAGGTCTGTGCCATTTGGCCTCATATCTGAAAACAAATTAATAGAGATGAATGATTCAAGAGATGCCTAACGGAGTTGACATCTTTCAAAGACTGGAATGAAATTATTTTAGATACTTGGAGATATTTTGGCATATTTTCCTAAAAAGGAGAGGCTGCCAATAAGACAGTTGTATGAGGTAGGGTTCTCATTATATTGATTTGATTTTTTACCATGTCTACCCTCTTTGAAGGTTGGAGTGGTAAAATACTGTCATGAATGTCTCCTTTCTTTTTCTGTCTATGTTTAATGTAAAAGATGTTTCTTCTTGCCTAAAGGAAAGGTCCCAGCCCTGAACTGACAGCACTAGGTCAGAGGGTGGATCTCAATTCTACCCATCCCATCTTCCTGTTTTAACAACTAGTAGGTTCAAATCTCCATGTCCCCCACTTGCAACATCTAAGCTATTGCTTCTGATAGGGGGATGTGTCAAAAGCTCTGTGAAGACTGGGCACCAGATGGCAATTTATATTGATGCACACAACTGAGAAGTACATAATGACAGACATTGCTGACTGCCTGTACTAGCAATCAACAGAGGGAAGGAAATTAGGAGGTTATGTCAGCTGATGGACTCTGACTTCCTTGCTTTTGGACTCTCAGAATGACAAAAGTCATTTCCCACTGCTCAAACTGAACCTAGGAAACAGTGAAATAATACTGACCAGAAAAGAAAAAAATCACTGAATATCTGGTCAAGAAAAAAATTGTTTCCACCTTTTAATGAAGAAATACAGCTGCCATTCATAAAAACAGTCCAAAGCCTCTGAGCTCTCAGTTTGACTCCTCACTGACACTGGATGAGCAGGTAACATCAGTTTCCAAAAACACTTATTTTGCCTCTCTAGCTGGCTGAGAAAATTCCCTTCTCTCTAATGAGAATTTTACTGAGGTAGTCTACTGTTCTTCCTGACTGCCCCAAAGCTACTTTAACTATGTGGTTAGAAACTGAATGTGACTGTCATAAACACGTTCCAGCAGACATGAAGTATGCCACTTTACCTTCCTTCTGGTTCCAGTCACTGAAGAAAAAAGAACTTTGTACAGAAGTCCAGCATAGCAAGTGACTTCCTCTTTGAGATTAAAGTCTTTCTGATCTCGAAGATCTTGAAGACAATTACCAAATAGAATAGTATTTGAGTTGGCAAATTCTATAACCACACAGAAAATGACAAGTTAAAGCTGGGGACAAGAGTTATTTATCAAAGAAGGCAATACCAAAGTGAGGGGGGAAGTGGGTGTCAAGTCTGTCTGTTCTGGTTCAATTCTCCAATAATTTTTTCCTCAGGCTTCTTATCATGGCTTTCTCTTTTCTACTGATTCCCAAATGAAATCTTATTTCAAGAGGCTTTTTCTTTCCAAAGAAGGAAGTATTAAAGTCTTTTAAAAGTTCACTAATTTCTGCATTACTGTCATTGGTTTTATGGGGAAGGTGAAGAGACGCTGACATAAAGTAGAAAATATTTGGTAGAAAGAAATACAACTGTAGATGAGAAGGATTTTGTTAAGTCAGGCAGAGGACTGTAAAAAAATTCAGAGATTGATAAAGTACTGGAGTAAATTAAGTCAGAGCTATTGCAGTTGGATTTCAATGCTGATAAATGCATAACAATACCATAGGGAAAAACCGAAGCATTTTAGAAGAGTCTAAAATGAACAGCACCAGGAATGTTTTGAGAATCTGATGTCAATGCAAATATGTTAGTGAGGAGTTTGATTCAAGACAGTAAGACAGGAATCAGATGAAGGATAACCTAAGTCATTAGAGATTGTAAGAATTTGGAAATTTTATTAAAAAAAAAAGAAGCTGTTGCCATTACACAATTCATTACTATTTTTATTATTGCCATTATATAATTCATTTATAGGCTTGTCTGGGATACTTTAGTTGAAATTGGCCACCCCATGTTTAAGAAAAAAAGAATAATGCAGAACAAAAGGGAACCAGAACTGCATGATGAAAATTTCAAACATACAACTATGAAAGTTTATATAAAGAGAAATTCAAAGGCTTTTGTTGCTTATCATAGAAACCAGCCTGTTATGGCACTAGATAAAAGAATATAAAGAATTAAACAGAAACTGTTTACAGCTTCTGTTCTCCTAGCTCTTAAAAATGTGAAACGTAAAGAAACTGATGTTTAAGGAATTTAAAATTCATGAAAGGTAATACTTTTCTATATAGTCCATTGAGCACTTTTTTGACATAGGATGTCCTTAGCATGCTCACAGGAATAGTCAGTAAGAGTAAGTAAAAAATGTTGTTCTTCAGTGGTTACGGTGGTTTCTACTACTAGACTCACTTCTGTTTACTCATATGTTTTCTTTTAATATTAATGTGAAGTATCAGATATAGTCATTATTGGAAATATATCTGTTATAATTTTGAAATGCCTATCTTGTACATCATTGATACCAGCACATAATTGTTGGTACAGATGGCAAAAAAAAAAAAAAAAAAAAAAAAAAATTAGAACTTGCTTTGACACAGATGATGGACCAAATCTTCTTGAATACAAATCCATCTGTTAGATGCAGTTTAATGATTTACATGCAGTGGATAGCTAAAAGAAAGAAGACAAATTTGACACAATAGTTTAATTTGATTATTTGGTAAAATATTCTGAATATTACCCCTTATTTTATATTTTAAATATCAAATATATCTTGCCTTAAATGAGATGGCAGATACAGTGGGATGTCTTCATACCACAAGTAGAACAATAATTGGTCTTGATTGTCAAAATATAAACAAGCATAGTGAATTACTTTAGATCTACTTGGAGAACTGAGCATATCTGAATAACAATATTGACTTTGTCTCATGTTATTGCGTGTTAAAAGCAAACCTGAACTTTATGTATTAACGAATGCTATGATCAGATAAGGATTTTCCCTAGGTCCCTTAGCCATATCTGCAGATCCCAATGAGAGAGCAAGAAGAAAATACCTCAAAACTATTTTTCACTGCTTAATAAAACTGTGATCCAAATCTCCTCATGTAAGTTTCCAGGGGATACAAGGCTGCCAAATCTTCTTACTTAAGTAAATGATCTTGAAATGGTGGGTCTGTAAATAATCAAAGAGATGCTATATTCTTGTCAGTCAGTGAAACAAATGGAGCATTTTAATTACTACGCATAACATTTTTGTAACAGCACATTCCCTCACCCCTGCCTACTCTGGGATCTTTTCAGACCACCTCAAATGAAAAATGAGATTTCCTACAGTACTTTATTTTAAAGAAAAAAGGGACATCAATAAACCACTTATGCTCCATTCCAGATGTGTAGCATTTAAGGCACAATGGGATTGTGTAATGCAATTAAGGGAATTTGATCAAGAGGCCAGACAAACAAAACATTCAGTGGTAATAACTTGATAATGCCCTCCTCCCTCCAAGCCCTGTGAGATTGCCTCCCTTAAAGAAGCCAGCTGAATAAGATAGGTATCCCAGTACAGCTATCCTAGAAATGCAGTGAGGAGAGGTTCCTAACCTATCTTGGTCAGGAAGAAGAAAAATCTCTTCTAGAAATTTTAGGGGGTAGGCAGTGTTTCCTCCAGAATCAGAGAGGAAAAAAATAGAAAACTAAAAAAAAGCCATCTATAGCTATGAAATATTGTTTTGAAGAAACCTAAAAGGCATCACTTAATGTTTAGATGTAAGAATTTGTTTCAATATTCATCCTGTTACCACAGGAAAAGAGCCTGTATCCTAGAATACACCAGATGATGGTAGTATACACAACAAAGTTTCCTGAGATTCTGCTGAAATTTGGTTGTAAGTGAACTGATAAAATTTAATATTAACACAAAACCATATTTCTACCTAATGGTTATAAAAATGACCACTATGTCATTGGGGCCAAATTCCATTTGAATTGCTCTGGCCATTAACTTTTTTGAAGTCATTTGAACTAACAGTGTAGGTAAGGTAGCTGGGATTTGTTGTCTTTATTACCTCAACAATGTTGTCAATTATTACTTTGAAGAAGAAAGAGACCATAGCTGTTTTAAACTCCCATGGGCAGAAATAAAAAGCATTATTTATTGTAGGAGACACTAATGGCTTTTCATAGGTCAATTAATCTTTTTTATGGAAGGATAACATTAAATTCAAATTACTGACAAGACCTAACACAATGTAACTCCTGAAGGCCATTCAAAATGGTTCTTAAGAGTTGAAGAGACAGTCAACAAAATAAAGCACAGCAAAATGTGTTAAGTGTTTGTAAAGTAAAAGCACGATACAGAACAAGTTATTTCTTACGGCAGAAATTGGCCTATTGAAATGGATGACAAACTAAACAGAACATAAGATTAGGAGGCTGCAAAGAGAACTGAATAAATCTCATTCCAGGATGAGAGCTGTGTCTTTATCCTGAAAGTAACTAGCAAGTTGGTTTTTTTTCAGGAAATCTAAGGGTTCATCCAGATGGATTTGCCCATCTGCTTGCCATACTACTAGATCAACCTGAAGGAACTGAGAAAGAAAAAAAAAAAAAAACATCAAAAGAGATTTTGAAACAATTAACTGATAGAAAAGGTCAAAAGATTAGAGTAAAGAAAAAAAAAAAAACATCAAAAGAGGTTTTGAAACAATCAACTGATAGAAAAGGTCAAAAGATTAGAGGTTTTTTTTAAACCAGGAAACAAAGAATTTAGGGAGGAGACATAAGAAACTTCTAGTAAACAAGAGTTTATAAAAAGAACAGTGATCAATTTATTTTCCTTGATCACAGGAACTGGACAAATAGAAATAGATGTTTGTTTCTAGCAAAGGAAATTTCAAATGAAATGCTGTGGAATATTGTATTGGAGATTTTCAGGATCAGCTCATGCAAACACCTACTGAGAATGGTGAGTTTTTCCAAGTAACAGGGTGAACAGATACTTTTTAATACCTTCTCCTTTTATTTTGTAATTTACAATGGTACTATGCAATGAAAAGTACTATTGACACTATGTTGTATGTAAGAACATGCAGAAAAGCGTGAAATTGAAATTTCAAAAACTCAAGCACCTGTACATTTCTGCAGATACCGCTCCATTAAATGCAGGAAAGTGTCTGGGGTCTTGTTAATGTCTATCTTATTTAAATGTTTAAGTGGAAAATTTTAACCCTTTGCCTACTGATTTGTGTTACTTCAATGAAAATGAATTTTTATTTCCACTGGTATTTCAAATAGGTATTTTTTTTTTAGTTCATATTTTTAATAATTTCTTCAATTGTATTTTTGAATATTTGGTTTTCAACCTTTCTTAGAGGAATTAAAACTATATTATGTGATAAATGTATCCAAAATTCTTTAAAAGATTAATTTTAATAGTTCTATATTAAGGGCAAGCCTACAACACTTTCAGTTTCCTTGAGAAGATATACAACTTTGTCTAACACAGAAATAATTTAGAAGTTGTAAAAAAAGCTATTTGATTGAGTGTATGATCATAGAATTTGGAAGGGACCTCAAAGATCATCTAGTAATCTTCTGACCTCATGTTTGTTGAGTTCACTTACTGTAAATATTTTATAAATATTTTTAATCATCCATAATTATTATAGGCTATTATGTCCCAAACATCCTAAAGCTATGTCCTCAGTTGTGTGAGCTGATGATATGTTCTACTGATCTTGTCCTTTTCGAATCTTCTGCATGATATAGTGAATATTTTTAGTACTTATATTTCTGAATGGAAGTATAAAGGAGATGCAATGTACTGCTGAAAATGAATATTTACAACCTATATAGGAAGACATGAAATACTGAGAACTGCAAGCTGGTCTATTACCTTTGACAGAAATCTCAGTGTTCTGTATAAAATTTCTTATCTTAAATTCAGTGTTACAATGTTGTACTTTAATTAATAATTTTAAAAAGAGATTTTTCATTTTACAGTAACATTTTTTTTATATATAATTCCTTTTCCTTGAGAATGCACATTTATTTAATGGGATTAATTTTGATTTAATATAGGCATATAGGCACTTGTGAACCTATAGGCATTTGGGGATATAGGAGATATCTAAAAGATACTAATGAAAGATAATTTTGATTTTGACCTGTACTTAAGCTTTCTATATTGTGATAAAACGAATTCTTCATACTTTGAAATAATGTCTGTTGTAGCTTTGAAATAATGTCTTGTGTAGCTGACAGCTGACCTTAGTAAATTTTGCATTTGCTAAAAGCTAATGCATCTCTGCTGCAGGAGAAATTAGTTGCTGTCAGAGGAATAATACTGCATTGTCAGAGGAAACTGAGCTTTGCAGCTGAAAGTTCCTCCTATGACTGAGGTGGGAATGTGGAAGAAAACAAGGTCTCATAAATCACTGCACTCAGGTGGGGAGCACAGAGGCAGTGCAGACTTGAGTGTGCAGCTGATGGTGTCTCCACAGCAGAATCTCTCACTGACTTACACCCAGCACTGCAATGAGGTTTACTGGCCTTATTTTAAAAAAAAACAGGACCCTTTTTAAAACAAGGTTTGAAAATTCACATGCAACTCAGGAAGATGTTTGTAGTCTCCTTTTATAATTCAACTGCAGAATAAGAGGGACTGTATGAAAGCTGCAGAATATTTGGGGAAGGGAGCAAGGCTGTGTAATGAGCTCCCAAAGGAAAACCACACTCATTCATGCAGCAAGCGCTCAATTAGAGAATATTTACATTTAGAAAATGCTTTCATACCTATCAGTGACCAGGAAGAGGCTGAAAAATGCTAAAAATATGAAGCTAAATCTCAGCTCCCAGAACTGATGCTCTTCTACTATGCACAACATAACATTTAGTATTAATGAAGTTCTTTCTCCACAGCATCAAAAATCTTTTTCAGTTTCTACATTTCCTTGTAGTTCTGCACCACAGAAGGCAGAGTAACAATGAACTTCTGTGTACAGGATCAGAAAGGAGGATCTGGTTGTTTTTTTGTGTCAGTGACAGTTGACATATTTTTAATTGTTTTGTCTTTGTTAATTTATTTTTACTTTGTCTTCACCTGCTAATTTTCAAGTTAACACAACTGCTCTGAGTCAATTTCAGTATTAAAATCAAGGTTTTTGCAGGGAAATTGTCTGCTAAACTATGGGCATTTTAGTAGAAATGAAACAGTATTCATATCAGGACAGGCAATTTGTAATTAGCTAGCAGTGATCCCTGGATAGACCAACACTGGGAAAAGCAGTAATATATTCTTTAGTTAATACTTCTGCTCCATTTCCAGTATGAATTTAGAATTTGTTCATGGATTTGAGATATGGGGGACCCTAAGCTGTTAGGGAAAATAATTTAGATAAAGTGCCAAATTTTTTTATGCTTGTTGGAAGCTGGTTTGGCCTGCTTCATTCTGAGAAATCACAATGGTAATCTTGCAAATGCAGGTATTCTCCTGGGACTCCTGATTAAAACACTCTGTCTTTGTTTCTCTGGCTCTTCAGCTTCTAATCCCAGAGAGAAGTGAAGGGAGAAGATAGATTTGAAAGCTACACAAATCTTTTTCAGTTCAGCTGTGTGAGGACACTAGAATCAGAGCTGTCCTTACTTTGTCTTCATTTGCTGCACATCTGTTTTGACCATTCTGAGACAAAAAGGATTTCTTTTGTGGTAAGCTTATGGCCACTGAAGTGGGTAAAAGAAAACTCTTTAAAAGGCAATGGACTGTTGCTGTTTCAGACAGGTCCCAATCAGGATCTCTTTCTCTCTTCCTTTTGACAGTGCTTGCATTGTCTGTCATATCAATAAAGGCTGGCTGAATCAATCTCAACTGTTGCCAAGGAAAGCTGTTGCAAAACAATGTGAAGTCTCCATGAGGACAAACCTAAACAAGCTGCTTCCCAAAGTGGACTAAGCTGAACTGCACAAAGGAGCTCTTGTGAGACACAAGGTTTTCCGTGTTCTTTAATTCCCAGCTATTGCCCTGCAATCTGCCTGGATGGCTTGCCCTTACTGCTTTCACTACCAAAGGGCTGAATCATCTCTATCTGGCTGCCCTGCAAAATTTTTGTGGATTTATGAAAAGATATGTTTTGATTCCAACCAAATACACAAACATTAATGACTTCTGCCCATCACTATTACGCTGCCCTGAGAGTTTTAAAATGAATTGCTAAAATAACTTATTGAGATTCAAATGTACTTGTACACTGAACAGTAGTTATGAGGCGTATTCTTCCAATGACTCTCATTTGTCCATTAGTTCCAAATTATTGTGGTGTAAAGCTGGAGTCTTATACACTTGTTCCTCTTAGATTTTCTAAAAGGAAAGACTATAATGTTTATGTGACAAACTTTTTGCATTTCTGGATTCTTCAAGTAGGGAGGAAAGAAAAATAATTTAGTAACTACATCTTTGAGGGCCAGCTGGCTGTAAATCACCTTGGCAGAAAAGGCTCTGAGGGACCTGGTGGACAACACATTGAACATTACAACAAAGCTTAAGGGTATCCTGAGCTGCCTAAGGAGAAATATTTCTATCAGGTTGAGCAAGGTCAACTTTTCCTTCAGCACCACTGAGGCCACATCTGGAGTCCCGTGTCTAACTCTGCAATCCCCAGTACAGGAGAGACAGGAACTCCTGGAGAGAGCCCAGTGAAGTTCCACAAAGATGATACAGGCCTGAAACTTCTATGAAAAAACAGGCAGGGAGAGCTGTGATTGTTATGTCCGGAAAAGAGATAGTCCAGGAAAGATCCCATAAATGTGTGCAAACCTGAGGGGAGGGTGTAAAGAGGATAGAACCAGGCTCTTTTCAGAGGTGCACAGTGACAGGACCAGAGGCGCAAACTGAGGCAGAAGAGCTTCCCTATGAAAATCAGAAAACACTTTCCACTGTGAAGGTGACTGAGCACTGATAAAGACTGCTGAGAGACCAGTGGAGTCTCCCTCCTTGGAGATATTCAAAAGCTGTCTGGATATGATCCCAGGCAACTATATCTAGGTGTACAGGCTTGGCATTAAGGGGTGTTACACCAGATGACCTCCAGTTTCCTTCCCACCCCATCCATTCCATTCATCTGTTACATATATTAGACACGTCACTAGCTAAGGAGTTATGAAGTCTTACACAGCCCATGATGCAAAGCTTCATGTAGAGAAGGAGAAATTACTGTTTTGACTATCTTGACTATTGCCAATTCAGTTTATACAAATATATATATATAAGACTAGATACCTTGTGAAATTTTATTTGAACCAATAATATGACAAAAGCCTTCTCTTTACTCAGTTTGTTAAAATTCCTGTCTGAAAAGTACAAGATAGACACCTAGAAAGAGAAAAAAATATTTGATTGTAGTTCACTTAGCTTTTAACGATTGACATTATTTGGGCTTAGCTTAGATTTAGAAGGTACAGTTTTACTCTGAACTCACTCTATGGCCTCTCTATGCTTCACAGCATATGAAAACGATAACTTACCATATGGTAGAACTTTATTTTATAACTATTATTGACCTTTTTTTCAACTCCCAGTGTTTCCTGCAGGACAATCCCAGCACTCTTCACCAAGAGAGCAAGTTCTGCAAGTTGGACCTGCTTAGTGCACTATGGATGTTTCACCTTAGCATGTATAAACTATTTACAGTGTGTTTATACAGAGATTATGGAAGCTCTGTGATGCAGACCATTCACACATCATGAGCAGATTCCGGTGTGTTTCAAGCTCAGCAGTTCCTCAGTAGAAACACTCTCACTGAAATCGATGGGGTTCCTCTCGGTGTGATTACGTGTGACTTGACATGAGGAAAGGCATTTGGGGCTGACCTTGTGGGTTTTTTATACTAAAGCTAATTATTATTCCTACAGAATCTTTTGTTAGTTCTTATTTTTTTGGAATTGATAGTGGTCTCAGTGCAACCACAACTGCAGTGCATTGAACTCTAAGTACTCTAAGTACAGCACAAGTACAGCAAGGGTAATTTTCTTCCTGATACTGCCTTCCACTACCCCCAGCACAGAGTGGCTTCTATTTATTTCAGTGGAAAACATTCCCCCACTTTAACAGAAACAGAAAACTCATTGTGGGATCAAAATCTTAAGCACATTCACAGATACAGACATTGAACTTTGATGAAAGTTTTTACAAGTAAAAAAATCAATCAATCAATGAATCAGTCACATAATTTAAATTCCCCTCTACATCAACAACTTAGAAAATTATTTTCCTTCCTTTCAAATTAAATTCTGAACAAAGTGGTAAACACTTTAGCTACATTGGAACTATTTAATGTTGTGTCCTTCCATCTGAATATTTATTTCATTTATCTTTTTGCTGGAGAGTGATTACTATTGATACCTATCACTACAGAATGTCTATGATGCACACCCAGTCTTCAGGGGGATTTGAGGAGCCATATAAGCTGGAGAGCTTCCCACTTTAAAGCATGCTCATTTATCATTCCACTGTCTTGCACAGACAGAAATTTTGCACATTATCCAATTTAAACATCCATTTAGAAACAATCCAATTTTTATTCCTTGCTAACATCAGCACAGAGACTGTGATGAACTCCAGCAAGATGGCTGAAACTGAGAAGGGGTATTCAAAAAGAGAGAGACAAAAATGTAACTAGATACCATTGCAGAAATGATTGCAGCAAATTTTGAACACAAACTTACTGCTTTCTGTTGCCATGACACCAAGTTTTATTGTAATGAGTTAAGGATGTCAATAATGCCTTTTAATGCAGTTTTGAGAATTCAAAAATGGTGAAAGGTTATGCACTAGTTTGTCATTTTAATTTGCCAATAGGAATAAAATCTGGCAAAAAAAAGTACTATAAAATGAAAAGAAGTCATATTAGAACAAAATTCCACATTGCAATTCTAACCAATGTTATTTTGCCATAAAATTAGAAATAATGTTGCCCTTTAACATCAAACTAACATTTTGTCATTCAGTATAACTAAGTTCTGATGTCAAAGTAATACATTATTCTCATAGAAGAAAAATAAAATATTGCCATGATCATACTTAGACTATTGCAGGAATGGAGCTAGAATGACAATTAAATATGCTGTGTCTTTCAAACATAACATTTTCTTGAAAGGATGTGCTTTATTCTGAAATAAATTTATGGTAACTACTTTAGAGACATTAAGTATAAAAGTGGCTTTTGTATCAGTTTAAGACTTCTTTTGTCTATCAGGTATTTTAGGGGAATGGTGTGGTTTGGAATTTAGTGGTTAATTTCTTGCTATTTAATATGCTGAATAAATGATCAGGAAAGTCATTTGAAAAAAGATGAAAGAGTGATTTAGGAATCTTGGCATCCTGACCTTAACAGGTCTAGACAACACAATTTTAGATTTAATTCCATAAGTTGGATTCTCCAAGTACCCAAAAGTTAGACTACATAGAACTTCTTGTGATTAATTGTTTAATGAAAAGGTATTTTTTAAACATTTTAAAATTGACACCCTCCCCATTCCCACAGTTACTGGAAAAGCTCTTCAGATTTATTTTTTTTGAATTTTTTCTGTTTTCAGTTTCTGAAGTTCTCCCTAGAGAAACCTGAAACTTTCAGAAAGTTTCTGTTTCATTGAGGCAAGCCTGCAATAACTTACATTCCTGTTCAAACACACACACATCGTGAGGCACTGCATTTATTAATCACATCGATTTTGAAGGCACTAATCCTAACACACAAAGCCCAGAACAATTGCAAGTCTCTGCAGGTCTGTGGCACAGCAGCCTTCCATAGTGATTTTCTATTTGTCAGAGCTTAGTATTTTGCTTTTGACAAATCCACCACTCTTGATAGCACGTCTTGAGCTGAATAAGTTGAGCCTTCTAAAAGACCTATCTAAAAAAACTTTTATTTGTTTATGAGAAATTCATACCAGTGCTGATTATTGAGAAAATGTAAACTGTTATACGACATCCCATCTTCCACAGGTATTTCTGGTCAAAGGCAAAGAAATAGAAGAGAGAAATAAATGTGACCACACAACAAAGAATAGTGCAATAAATAGGAATATTAATGGAGCAGCTCTAAATTCCTCTTGCTCTTTTCTGAAATATCTGTAGAAGAGACCTGAAGAGTGATCATCTCAGCTCTGGGTTGGAAAGACAGACACAGTGTTTAAATATCAAACAATAGACTGTGTTGTGAAGATTTGTTTTACTTGGTGATTAGTGTTGATCAAGATGATAGAAATTGGGTACTGGGGCCCTTTGTGAGGATTTTATGTTCCTAATTTCAGGCATTCAGCTGCAAAAATATCTTAAATGGGTGCCTCATTTTCCCAGTCTGTGAGTATGTGTAGACACACATGGTTTTACATGAAAAGTGATCAAAAATTTGTTTCAAACATGAAAAATGCTGCTAAGTATGACATAATTTGTAAATCCATTTACTAGTGTCTAAGACATTAAAACAATAAACCCATAAAATTACAGGTAAGTATATACTGTTTTCTTTTAAGATTTATGTTTTTAAATAATACATAAAGTTAACAAAAATAGAAGAACTTAGCAAATTTTGGCATTTTACAAAACCTGTACTTCATAAAGTTCAGGAGTTTTGACACACTGTAGGTTCCTTTTGTGGGGAGTTTTCTGGTTTGTTTGCCTTTTTTTTTTTTATATGCAGTCATAAATGGAGGAAAAATCGACACATACATACACAGAGCAAGACTAGAGCAGCTTCACCTTAAGGGGATACTAGAGTTTCCACAGTTCTGTGAATTGTATATGTTAATGACATTTTTTAGACAGGGTTATACATTAAGTAATAGTACTCTATCTTTTCAGAGTTAAGTGGAATTTAATCACACAACCTTTGGATTTTGTGGGAGCTGAGCACTTAAATTCTATGAAGCTCTGAAAATTTAGGGTTAAAAGGGTCTGGCAAACATAAAAATAAGGAAATTCATAATGATGGGTGACCCCAAAAGACTTGGAATTTGGGTAAGCTGTGGACAAGTGTCTAAAAGTTCAGATGTTTATCTATCCTCTGGAGCCTACAGAGTTGGGCTGCAAAGGCTTTCAGGAAGATGATTACTTTTAAGATTTTTAGCTCTTCTGCTTCTGGTCATAGCTGAGTATAGACCCTAAATAGGCTTTGTTTCTTAGCACATTCTTTTTATTTGCTTCAGGAAAAGTGATTTGAAGGGAAAGTATTTTACAGTAGGGGTCATCTTTTCTAATTTAATCAGCATTTCTTAGTTAAAATTGCAGAAAATAGAACTTAAGATATAATCTAAAGTCATTAATAAATCCAAGGAAAGTGAGAAATAGTATAATATTAATACCTTGAATTCTGTCTTGCCAAAAAGTAGACTTCAGGGTATTGTGCTGAACAGGGACTTTGGTTGAGATCTTGAAGGACTAATTTCAGATTAATAATTTTAAATACTTATTCTAGTATTTAAAATTTTAATTTTTGAATTTTAATTAACTGATCTGAACACAGTGGGTAGAAGTCTGTAGTGAAAATTATTAATGTCACAGAACTGGCATTACTGGTGTGATGAAGAATGAAAGAAAATTTCACTGTGATATAAAATAGTAGATTGAGACGGAAGATATGCGCACAATTCTAATGTGCTATTTAACTAAAGGACAAAGCAGGAACAAGTGAAAATTAGCATATGGATAAATATAGGAAGGAAATGAGAAAAATGTCCTTAAGCAACAGAAAAAATTTTGTAACAACTCTTCCTCAGGAGCAGTGGAAGCAAGAAATGCATCTGCTTTCAAGATGGAGCCAGAGTCAATGTTACAGGGGATTATCAACTGCAATTACTTGTGATTACAAACAGGAATAAATGATCCAGAAAATGGAGTTACTTTCAATTTTTTAAAAATTTCTGTTAATTCATATAATGCTCACATATGACAATATTTGAAAACTGTTGTTTGCTCAGATATAGTGGAGCATTAAAAGTAGACAATGAGATAAATAATTAAACACACTGACCCTATCTCCCTGATGTTTGTCTTAACATGGAAAGAAAATGTTACTGACATTTTCTGTAATATGTCACTGTACTGAAAATTCATTAATAATTAAATAATATAGAAACATAATCTGTCTCAGCTTACATGTCCTCTGCCTTTCTCATTTGACAATTGCTAAAATTTTTAGATAACTTGTGGGACTTGATTTGCCTCCTCAGAGCTCCAGCCCTAAGAAATGCAGAACATAACAGACATAATCTAGGAGAGCATTTAAATTCAAATTTCAAAATACTAATTAATCCTCAGAAACCACAGTGAGTCTGCAACAATGCCTGTGCATTAGGCCTCTCCATTAACTGGACCTATACATTTCCCTGGCGTGGGGTAATTCTAATTGTGATCTTTTTTGTTTGACTTGCTTTTCCCCCAGATAGCTATCTTTTCCAGCACTTACTTCTCAACATAGGATCTGAGGGTTGGCATGAAAGACAGTTCAAAGCACTGTCAGTTTCAGGTAGGATCACTATTCTGTAGGTGAATATTTGTGTCTGTTATTTGATGCTAAATTTTCTGTCCTTGCTATCTGAATAAGCTATTTTTAAAGGCATGCTAATCAAACATGATGTTATCTATAGTACTGTTACCTGCTTGAAAAAAAAACATAAGGAACCAACAGTTATAAAAAGTACTAAAATTCTTCCTGTGTTAATTAGCACTATCACCTAAAAAGAAGATACACTTGAGAAAACAGAATTAATTTTGTTTCAATTTTTAGTGCTTTGAATCAGCAACATCCACAGAGAAAACACTGATATGTGATAAAAGGTCGAACAGTCTCTTTTTTCCTGCATATGTTACTTTTGCCTTGGGATAAAAATGCACATCTTCACAACACTCTCTGAATCCAATATACTAGGGCTTTTTCAAAGGCAAAAATGATAGTTATTGTCTGTGGATGTTATAAACTTACAGTATCAAATATTACCATAATTCTTAAGGCAGATCCAGATAATTGTACCCATCTTTATTTGTTTATGGTGTAATTTTAAGAAATTCATCACCTCTTATGTTCTTAGATGGGAAGCAGAAGGTCTTTGTGGCAGGAGTAAATAATTCCTGTACAGATGCTGAGTTCTTGAAAATAACACTTCTTTAAAAGTACCATCTCTTACTTTCATTTATTTTGGACTTTGGGCATTGCCTCTACAATGTATTAAGCAGTCTCAGATGTCAAGGTCTTTTAGATCTTGACCTCAAATGTCTGCATTACTAGAGAAAATTTTGGTTGAGAGAATGATAGTGTCTTCTAGAGAAGATGAGAGAAAGCCTGAGGTAAGAAAAATTAATCTAGTAGAATATTGCTTATTTATATTTATCATCTTGTGCTTCATACAATTATCTTTTAGTGAGCTGGAATAGTATGCAGAATGGAAAATAAGATAGAAAAAGTGCTATTTATGTAGAAATTTTATATTTAAAATGATAAATTGAAATATTTTCCTGATTATTTGCAGAATATTGTTTTCTTTACATGGCTCAACTTGGCTTTAACTTATGTTAAAGTATAACTGAGTATTATGTGACAGATACATTGCTGAAACACATAACATTACCTAAATTTTGACTGTACCCCTCTCCACAACAAGAAATATATGTGGTTAAAGTTTGAAGCTTTAACAAGTTTTATTTTGATGAGAACTATAGGATGATATTTATTTAACATTTTAATTGATTCATAAAAGCAGTTATTCATGTACAGATGAACACTGAAAATATTAAATATTCATTGGAGACAAAATAATGTATAACTTATGCACAATTTCTGATAGAAAGCAAATTAAATATTCATTGGAGACAAAATAATGTATAACTTCTTATGCACAATTTCTGATAGAAAGCAAAGTCACTTTATCACAAATGAATTATAAATATAATTTTTTGAAAATAATGCAACTCAGTTAGAGCCACTAAGACCAAGAACTAGTACCTTAACTAAGAATTTGTTTTATAGGCTAAATGCCAAGAAAATATTCTGTTTAGAGAAGTACTTTGATTCAAATATTTTTTTAGATGATCACTTTTTATTGCTATTATTGCTATCAGTGTAATTGTTGTTAGTCCCCTTTTTAGTTTTTAACTCATTTGAAATAAATACCATTATTTCCATCTGAGTTAGGAATGGGTGAATCACCATGCAGATTTGAATGTTTAAAATTAGAGCTGGTTTTGTTTTTCAGCAACAAGCAGTACAATCTCAGTAAAATGTAGATGGGTGTCCTTTTACTTATTTTCTCTCTGTGTATGGCTTTGTCTAAATGACTTACAGTTGGTAGGAAGATTGAATATTGTAAGGTTATCTGAAAAGTCTAATACTTGCTGACACTAAGCAGGTACCAGAAAACTCAAAAGCAAGACCATCTTGCCTTCATCAGTGTTTTTAGGGTCAGCTTAAAACAGGATGAAACTTACAAACTCTTTACCTCTTTTTGCATTTCAGTTGTGAATAGCCTGTCCAAGAGACTGTGGAATGTAGTTTTTGGTAATTGACAGAACCCAAGTGAATAGAATTCATTTTTGAGGCTATCAGAAAAATGTCTTCTCCATATGGGCTTTACATTATGGAAGATGAGAACGTAAAATCTCTTGGCAATCCTTTGTTGCACTTTTGCCAGACTTACAATACTTACATTAAATTGATGTTCATATTTTTGTACAGGAAGATTCCTTCCTTGGTATCACAGCACTCTTTCTCAGACAACAACCAGGAAAGTTTTAAACATGTGGTTAAATTAATGCATTTTTGCTTACTCACAATGAATTAATGGCATAACTTGCTGGGTACAATATTTCCTCTTAACCTGGAGTCTTTACAACTTTGTGGCCTTAAGCATTTTATACAACTTTAGTGGTTCTATCAAAATATTTCAATTTTACAAGAAAAACAAGCAACAAACCCAAAATTGCACATGGAAATACGAAGAAAAATGTGGGGAGTTTTTTGTGCTAATTACTATCTTATGTTTCAGAAAGTTCTATAAAATTAACCTCAAGACAATACAATATAATGTTTTATTCAGGCTACTCCCTTACACACTGAAACAGAATGGCTTGGAAGATAAACATTTACTGTGCCCACAGATATTTGTATTTTTAGTTTTTTCTGCATTCAACACCTGAATTAAAATTCTTTCAATGGTTAGTGAAATAAAAAAGAATTTACACAGAATATATGCATTTTCATCAAATGCACAACAATTTTTCATCAACAATTTTTGTTGTCTCTTTAATTGTTCTTGGAAAAACAATGTACTCTGGATTTCAGACAAGATTCTATCAACTACCATCAAAGTTATGCAATTTAACAAAATATTTCAGTTTTGGCAAAATATCGTATTTTGGGAAAACACATTTTGTCATGTTGTCCCACCAACTTTACTGGTGAAAAACATCTGTTTAAGAATGATTTCTGGAAATATCATATCCTTTCAAAGGGCTCAGGATTTTTTTTTTCAGTTTTCTGTGCACTGCCCTTCCATTTGCAGCTAAAATGATGTAGAAATAAGTAGGCTGAATTACAAAAAAGGCCCTTGTTGTGATATATCAGTCTTGGAGCAGTAAGTGCTGGAATTATTGTGAGATATACCATTCTCAAGACTTCCAGTTTAATTTGCAAACCCAAGGGGGAAACTCATAGTTTAGATACACCATTTAAGGTTTGCCCAAAGCCAGCCTTGGGTCACTTCAGAGTTCAGGAGAAAACTTCTGTTACATGAACAATTATTGTTGTACTCCTGCAATCTTATCTTCCACACAGAGACTTAACTAGAGTGCTCAGAGATTAAAAATAAAAAATTCTAATAACATTTTTACCACGGCTGTACACAGTCTTTACCATAGAATTAAAGTGCCCATTCAAAAAACCCTGTGAGCCTCCAGGACAGAAAGGGGCTAAGACTTGCTGCTATATGGTAGATAAACAAAATCAGTCATTACAAAAGCCTAGCTGTTAATTTGCTTTCAGAAGTATCTGTACAACGCCTGATACACCCTCCTATTTATGCAGATACTTCTTTTTTAATGTTGCATACTTTAGGGCAGCGTGGCTGACCCTTTAAGGCAGAAAGTAGGCATCAGTGAAATACACTTTCTTTATCTCTTAGGAAATGTGGAGGGGTGATTAGGAAATACCTCTGGAATGGCTTATATTTTGATCAGGTGCATTTGCAGACACATTTCTTATCCTTCCCCAAAATTACAGAAGGATTTACAAGTCTTACTGTGAAAGTGGTGTCAAAGACATCTCTAAGTCAAGAAAGACATTCTTCAGAGCTTCAATCCATATGTTGAGAGCTTTCTTGGCAGGCAGCTCTCATCACAACAAGGTGTTCAAAGAGAGGGATTTGCTCTGAACTGGCAAGTTGCAATGATGCTTCACAGGCATCATGTGAATTGTACTTCAGTGTGCTGGGATTTAAAGGAAACTGCATTGCCTTTCTATGTAACTGGCCTTTAGAGGGAATATGCTGTTTTTGAAATACAACAAATAAATGTCCACAGAGGAGACTTTTGCACACTACAGTGAATGGAAACTGCATTGCCTTTCTATGTAACTGGCCAGTTTAGGGAATATGCTGTTTTTGAAATACAACAAATAAATGTCCACAGAGGAGACTTTTGCACACTACAGTGAATATAATAAGTTTTTGAATGAACTCAAGCTTTCTAAAGAAGAGTTTATTTTAACCTACCTGCTTGCTTTTTTATTTTGCCATGATGTCATGGTATTCATAGATAGAACATACATATAAGGGATTTTTGCTGCCCTTACTGCTACTGGTATATAATGGAGAAGTGTGAGAACTGGAACTGCATTATTCAGAGTATATGTTCACCTCTGTTCTTTCTTGTTGTGTTAGGTATAGGAGGGGAAATGTCTGTGAGATTTATAGTGGGAACTGTCACAGTGATCCGCATCATCATAGAATGATCCAAAATGCAGGAATTCTGTTGTCTGAAGCTGATCAGTTTGGAAACAGGTGGCAAAAACCCAGTTTTATCTGGCTAAAACTTCCTCCTTGTGCTTTCAGCAGTTGATTTTGTCCTAAACCCTTACAGTCCTCCATCCTACAAGAAGTATTGAGATGAAAAAGTAAAGGATACTCAAAAGTCATGCTAGGTAGGAGTCAGGATGAATAATGTAAGTCCTCAAGGAGTCAGAATTATCTAGATTTAATATTACCCTTGGGTTATTACAACCCAGGACAAAATGAAGAGCACATGGCACTTCCATTCCCAGCACAGTGGTTGAGGGTATTTGCACTGTTGGCAAGGAAATGGGTTTGGCCTGCCAGCAGGAAACGGATCCAAATTTGGATGAGAGCTATAAAAAAGTGTCATTAATTGGAGGTGAACAGAAGTAACAGATGCCTTGAACTATTGCATTACCCCCCAGACTTTTCAAGAATAATTTGCATAATTCAGGGCCACTGTATTTCACCACCCACAGCTATTGCATATGTCAAAAGATTTTGCTTCAGGTTTAAGATTAGTCCCTGAGACACCAGTTTTTTATGAACTATATACATGGTGAATTTTACTGACATATTTCACCCCCCTGAATTTGGGCCTATTTTTCACTCGTCTAGTATTTAGTAGGGATAATTTTGTCCTAATTTTAGTGAACTAGAGGATATAAAGAAAAAAAAAATTATGTTGGGAGAGTGCCAGCTAACAACAGTTTAATTTGCAGATCTTTTTTATCTTGATTTTTAAAGTTAGCCATATACACTGAAGTTCTGCAGAGATGTGATAGGATTCCTTGAAATTTTTGAAACCTTAAAGATTATATAATTTGGAAGATTTTTAGAATCCTTATGAATTCTGAGGGAATTATTTTCTGGTAGTTTTAGAAATGCTTTCAATAATTTAATACCTAAAGGTGTATAAACCAGCTTATTGATTAGCTGTAGACTAAAGAAGTAGGTTTTTGCCAGGAATGCTAAAAAGGTTTTATGTAATTACTTTTAATTGTCAGTACAAACCACTTTTTAATAGAGCTTTTCAGTTACACTTACATGTTGCCATTGAATTTGCTAAGATTTTATTTAGACTAACATTTTTTAGGTGGAACAGACTAGAATTTATTCTTTACAGATGAAAATCATGGAGGTAGTCCAATTATTCAAAGGTACATTTTCATATAATTTGCACAGAAAGATTTCTTATCTGCCCCTCTCAAAACAGCCCTTTCCCCTCTGTTGGCATGTCATGGCAAAATATTCATCAAAGCAAAAATGTTTTACAGTAAAATACCATGTCTGGTTCCAATGAACCAAAAACCAAATCCCTGTACTGAGGAGAGGCTCTGTCTTTTTACCTTAGCCTAATTATTGATGGAAAAGTCTTGGGAAGGATGAGTTTATCAGAACATAGTTAAAATTGTTTTTTTTTTTTAATTTAAAAAAGCTCTGCTATTGAATCCAAACCACATTTGATAATGTATCATTTTAAAAGAATTTCAACATGGGTAGATCTTCAAGTCCAACTTTTTTTCTGGAAAGATAAAAGTTTTAAAATGCTAATTTATATATGAAGGCACTGTTTGCAAATGTGTCTTACAGGCTTTGTTTCATGCAAGTGAAAAGCAAAACCATATTTCACAGACTTAAAGTTTATCAAGAAAGGCTTAACATTTTGTCCATTTGTGAAGGAAAACTTACTTTATGGGTGTCTGCAAAGAGGATAGTCTGCAAATTAAAAAATGTCTTACCTTTTCCTTGAACATACTGTAACTCCTTACCTTCTTAGTAAATATCTTAGCAATGTAGAAACAAATTAAAGACCTGTATCTCTCTGCAGAGAATAATTGATCAGATGGGTAGAAATTGACATGAAGAAAAAGAGTGTTGTTCAAAACCCACAGCTGCTCTGTTGCTGATGAGCACTGACACATTTTTCTGTACTTTTCCCCTAAAAAGTGCACAGCCAACATATATAGACACAGTTCTACAATACATGCAGTAATTATGTGGGGCTAAGATATGCACTGTAATTATATTGCTATGGTAAATCCCACTCTTGTGCATAACATGCAAGTAGGGTTTTCTATGGCTTTTTGAATTTATATGCTAATTAACCAATTAGGGTTTTTTTCCTTTGTGAACTGCAGTATATAATTTTTTAAGACTACATGTATTCTACACTGACCGGCAAGTTCCAGTTAACAGTTTTTCACATCACTGAGAAAATCTTAAAACTTATGCTGCTTTGCTATTTTACTTTTCCTGTAAAATTCCTTGGTGCGCTGCATTGTAGGTCATTGCTCTTTTCCATAGCTCCCTGTCTTCATTCAGCATTTTCTTTTAATAGTTTTAATTTTAGTTTAGGGGTTTTTGCATTTATTTTTGTTCCAAGTAGTGTGTTCGCTTAAAGTAAGGGAGAAGTAGAATCCTGTTTTCAAGTTTAAAAAAGAAAAGAAACCTACAGGTCCAGTGGAGGACTAAAGTCACACAAACTATGTTACAAAGCACTTTCTCCCAGATGGGGAATCTTTTTTCTGCATTCTTAATTTTCACCACACCTGTAAACTGACGTTTTGGTACTACTACCAGATACAGTATCTGCCTATCAATCACTATTTGCTTTTGTTAATTAAAAGCAGAGGGCAAGTGCTTAAAAAAAAAAAAAAAAAAAAAAAAAAAAAAAAAAAAAAAGAGTATGTGGCTGTTGATGAAGTGGAAAGGAAAAAATTCCATCTTGAACAAGTTACATCAAATATACATAAATTTATTGACTAGAGATTTTGGGAAAATGCTGAGTTCTATTTACTAAGAGTCAATGAAATTGCTGTGTCCACAGAACATTCAGCTTTGTTTAAAAAAGGGCAAAAAAATACGTTGTTTGTGGTTGAAAGTGAAATGACTTCATTAAGTCAACTGAAAAACTTTTTTGTTTTGGGTTAACCCTGAATTGATCTCTGTAAGATGAATCAGATCCTGTTAAGACTTAGCAGAGTCTACCTGTACCAGGTCAGATCTCCTGCTTAGGTGAGACCTGTCACATTCTCTGTTTGCTCTGCAGCCTGTACAGTGCCAGCCTGGGGCTTGTGGTGCATTTGGCTGATAATCTCTGATCTTTCAGATATTGGGGAATTTTCTGCAACAATTTTCAGATGACATTGGACGCAATCAGAATAAGATACTCAGATTGCAACCTTCTTCACTGGTGTTCCAAACTGGATGAGGAGAGGTAATTCCCTTAACTGCAGTGGCAGTGCCTTACAAGCAAGCATGAAAGTTCCTCATTGCATTGTGAAATGACACGTTCTCATATAAAAAGAACACTCTTCCAGCAGCCAGACTGGGAATCAGAGTCATCCCTGCTCAAAGAAGGACTCTGCATCAACATCCAAAACCATGCAAAATGACTTTGCTCAAACTGGATTCTTAACCATGCAGATCAAATATAATCTCAATTTTCAGATCAAATTTGCCTCTTTTCTGCTTGGCTCTGAGCTTGAAATGTCTTTGGAAGCAACTGGAAATTCTGGTTTTCAGCTGGTATCAGGTATGAGTCATCCACACCTTAAAGTTACTCTCAAGAGAGTGTCTTCAAGCTTTGAAATTAAAAGTATTTCAGGCTTTTTGTAGGAAGGTTGATAACTACCTATAAGCTTTAGTTTCTCCTCTTAGTGCAAGCTCTAAAAACATGATAATTGCTCTTATGCAAATTTTACTGCATGAGCAATATCAGCTTAGTTGTTAAAATTTTTTTTCAAGAGGGGATTTTAATTTTTTTTGTACTGTACCATTTTGTTATCCCGGTTTAAAAATTAAAGTCTATAACAACAATCTATTCTGTAGGAAGCCAGAAAACATTTCTAGGAATGTCATTGCCATATTAAACCTTTTTAAAGTGTAAGTATGTTAATATGAGCTGGAAAAGATTGTGAAGATTAAGGAACATGATAGAATTTCAGGAGTGAGAGGAAGGTAGGAAGAACAGTCTCTTTGCGACATCTTATTTCATATTATTCCTGAGTTAATTTTCCTTGCTTGAAAATGTGCTGGTATCAGTTAAACTGCCTTAAAGGGATGAGAAAAAGTCTTAAATGAGCATGGCTATGCAGTAGATGAGCTTAATGTTTGGGTCACATTTTACATATGACTGATGAGCCTGGGACATTGCAACTTTATCTTCTGCCTAATGCAGAAAATAAACATGAAGATATACTGAAAAAAATACAGAAAATGCTCTCCATTGAGAATATCTCCTACTGGAAGTGTCAGCCACCTGGAAAAATACAGGTATTTAATTTCTATAAATTGTTGTCCCTACAGTGGTACTTGCAGGGCAGAAGATAAAACAAGGGCAAAAAAATTCCATCAGTTTATCTTTCTCTAGGCAGTCACTTTGAGCACATAGGAAATGCACATGATCCTACCTGTTGCCTGACTTGCTACTTCCAATTCAAAAGAGGCAAGCATCCATTTTGTTTCTCTTGTGCACATTCACCCAGACATAGCACAAATACACAAATACGTACTTTATTTGCCTGTTAGTTGTACTTTTTAGTGAAATAAATTATCCAGATTGAAATATTTCTCCTCACAGTGTGGGAAAACTCAAAAAACCCTTGAGCAAAACACTTTTGAAACACTGGCAGCCATGGATAAAAGCCAGAATAGTCAGCTGGGCTTTATTTTTCTTTGAAGGGTGCAAAGATGTGCACAAACTGCTGCACTGCCTCTTCTCATGCAGGCACTGGGTCCACAGAGGGCTCAGCAGTGTCTGAATTGTCTTTCTGACCCTTACCCTCAGCAATGCTGTGACAAGAGCACTTGATATTGATTACTTCGTGAAGAGGGAGTGGGAGTACAGCTGGATTTTGAAGCAAACTTTTTTTCCTTGAAGGTTTTGATGCAAAGATACCAGTGAACTTTCTGGGAAGAAGTACATTGGCTCTGACAGCACGTGCTCAAGATGAGGTTGGAGTTTTCCCCTGTGCAGGTTGACCCTGCACCAAGTTATCACAGTTGGACCCTGTGTCTGAAGCCACGGTTCCATTCACAGGCAAATGACAATAATGCTGGGATCAGTGGCTTTTGGACTTTCTCCCCAATGCTATTGCAAGTTTCCTGGGTTCTTCCAAATGGAAAGCAAAAAGCATTTACCAAACCTCAGAGTTCTCTGGGATGAGAAAAGTATTTCCTCCCCTATTGCAGGCTGAAGGTCTTCATGTTATTTTCTAAAGTACATTTTAAGGAACTGTCTACTTAGAAGCTTGTGCTTGAAGCCATGCATGTCTTGTTTCAGGCAACTGGTGCCTCAGGTCTCTTTTCAGTTATTTGGTCATTGTGGAGTGAATGACAATGTAACAAAAGGTTAAATGGTAGTTTGAAAAACATTTAGGTATAAACAATAAGCAGAAGATACTTGAAGACAGACTATTTTGATTTATTTGTCATGTGATATATATTTCCTGTGTGAATATATGATTTGAGATAAACACTCTGTTAGGTGTACAAAACTCAAAGCTTGTCTCTGAGTAAAAAAAAAAAAAAAGTTCTTGAAGCTGTTCTACAAAGGAAAAAAAATCTACTTCTCTTCAAAGATGAATCTCATGCATCAGGAATATACACTCAACATTTCATATCCAATTCTTCCAAATCCACAACTGTGGAATTAAAAAGGTATCTATAATAAAAAAAGTGGAGTGGATTTTGTTAATGAGAAAGGCAATTAGTTAAAAAGCTACTGTCTTCCAGTTTCTCAAAACCCATGTGTTGAGGTGCTTGTGAATACACTTCTTCTCCTTATAAAAATCCTATAAACTTAAGTCACTCAGGGCCATCAGGGAAAAAAAGATTTTTGCATATAAGGCGACTTCATATCATATTAATTCTTCCTTACAGATTTTTCCTTAGGAATTGCTCTTCTGTATATACTTGGTCACTTTCAAGAGATGACCAGGCAAACTCAAGTCTTCTGTAGACGCACAAAAGGTAAGGAATTATATTACTAATTTTAGGCTGCCATATGGCATTCTTGCAGGCCTACTGGAAATGAAGTGTAAGGTTTAAACAAAAAGGTTGTATCATCTCTTATCTCCAAAAAAAAGGTTAAATTCTTTAAGGCTGGGCTGTATAGATATGACCTGTGCTTGAAGACTCTGGGACTTGTCTCTAATAAAGAAGAAAAACAGCAATTACTTTTATCACTTTCATGGAAACACAAAACAGTGGAGCTATGTGAAAGCCAGAGACAATGGGATACGGTATATGAAAATATGCTTCTTATTATAGATTTATGTTAAATTTGGCACTAATTCTATTATTTTATCGGTGGAATTCAGTTATTTTCTACTTGCAGGGAAAATTGATGTGGGTTTTTATTGCTGATTTATCTAGAATTTCACTGTTCAAATATTTTGTTTTCAGCAAACCAAGCTTATAAAAATTAATATTTATTTCTGGAAGGTTAAGGTGTTGTTTTCTACTAAGTGTTCTTTTCACAGTGTTAGATTTTCACTGTCATATTTTCTGGAAAAATCCCTTTGTCAGTATTTCTTCTCCTGCGAAGATGAGAAGCTTCTGAGAAAAAGGAAAACAATATTATCTTATTTGCTTTTCCTGTGTTTCACTGTTTTAAAATGTGGTTTGGACATTGTTTACCAACAGGTGATTGTTTCATTGGTTTCATGAGAATTGTTTTGGACTTATTGGCCAATCATGGCCAAGCTGTGTCAGACTCTGAAAAGAGAGTAATGAGTTTTTCATTAATATCTTTTAGTCTTCTGTCTGTGTCTTTTCTGTATTATTTAGTATAGTTTAATATAATTTAGTTTAGTATTATTTAATATAACATAGATATAAAATAATAAGTTAGCCTTCTAAAAACACAGATTCATCATTCCTTCCTTTGTCTGGGAACCCTGCAAATACAAGATTAGATGATCACTGTTTTACTCCTCCTCTTATTACTGTACTTGATCCAAGCATCCTCTTGCAAAGAAAAACACTGCCTTTTCAGCCATTTGGTGGAAAGATGCTTCCTTGAGACCCATGATTTAAAGTGGCACATAAATTTCTAAGACTGACTAGGTCTTAGAAAGGAAATGGAATAAGGTGTCAGCTCCTGATTTCTGGCTCAGGTTGATGTTTTTAGGAATAAATGGTTCATAGCAGAGTTGTCAGAGAATAGTCAGACCCATGCTAGATTACTGGGAGCTGGCTCAGAGTCTGTGGATCTATTGGACACTTGGGCACCAGGATGGGTAAGCAAACCCCTCAGCCTCCAGGCCTGCAGTGCTGGGTGGGCTTGGCTCAAATCCCTTCAGGATGTCACTGCTCAGTGGGAGCTGCTGTGGGAGACAGTGGCTGTGATCCTTGTCAGCAGCACAGAGGGACCTGCCAAGTTCACAGCACTGTTCACTTCTCTGGGCTGCAAGCAATCGTAGGCTTTTTATCGGGCTAACACACACACACCCTGCTGGTGGTGACACTTAATGTCTTCAGCACTTCAGAAGTTTTGTGTAGTTTGCAATGCACATGGCTTTTTATGAGAGGAGATCTTTGATTATTTTCCATTGCCCATGAACTGAGGCATACCTACACTTCTGTCTATAATTACGCCTCTAGTTAGAGCTGTTCACTCCTGGCAAGTCTTACATAGGCAGGATACATTTTGCTGACTGTACGCTGTGCAGGATTTAATAGCAAAGGTGAGTCCATGATATTCCATAGCTCACATTATTTTTAGTACTTGTCAAATACTTCTAGACTTACTCTGAAGTAAGCACTATTCCTGTAGTAAGATATTTCCCAGACATATGGCATTTCAGAGTGAATTATCCATATTGGGGAGAACGAGAGACTTGGAATTGGACATTGTCAATCTGAAGCATTTTTATTGGCATTATGTAGGAAAAGCAAATTTCTGACAGTAGCCACATACATTTTATCAGAATTTTGGGAAGCCATCTTCAAGGGGCTAATACTGCTGCTCAGGAGACTGGTGATAAAATAACTGCTCTTCATTTAATGTGAACTTCAAGCAGCAGATGAGCTTTTTTGTTTCAGGAAAAGGTTACTGAAATAACAGTATCCACTTAGAGGACACAAATAATATTCAAGGTGGATTAAATCTTGTCAGTAAGTAGTGAAGAGGGGCTCCAGAAAGTGCAACAGAAAGGCAGGGGCTGCTCAATCAGGACAGAGAATGCCTTCCCAAGCCAGGCTGTCCCTCTTCAAGCTCAGCAGGAAGGAGACTAAAATAAGCAACAGATGAAGTGTGGTCCCAAAATGTATTTTTTTGAAAAAAAATCAAAGAATGCAACATTAGTCTTTTGTAGGCTGCAAATAACTTTATTTTTTTTCCCTTTTAGGTTCTTTCATGCATTTTTTTCATTGGTGAGACAAACAAAGCTAAATCTCTTTAAATTCTTTCTCTGCTAACCCAGCAGTCATTTTAACTGCTTTTTGATCTCATCTTAATCCTGACTCTGACTCCATTTTGTGTGTATGTATATGCATGTTTGAGCACAGGTGGGAACCAAGAAAATCAGTCCTGACTTCCCCTTTTCCTGGGGTTAGAACAAGGGCCTGAGAGCATGGGCCTCAAAACAAGACTGCTCTAGCCCAGCACAGGCTTTGTAGACTTTACAAGACACGTGTACAGAAGAAAAACCTGAAGCATCACATTACTGCAGCTCTCAGCACTTAATTCCTCTGCACTATTTTCACTCATCTATTCCAGTCACCTTTGCCTGAAATTCAACTCTTTCTACTATATATATCCCAGGCACTTTATTTCTAACCCTTGAAATGCATGTTGTTCAGGATATTAAAAATAAATATTATTTTAGCAAATGTAAAGATTTCCAATATCTCATTGCAAACCTCAGTCATTTTTGGCTATGCACAGTGTGGATGATTGATTATATTTGCCTACAATAAGTCAGAAATCAACAAATTTTAAGTGAAGCATACCTGAAATGTATTTATTTAAAAACACATAATTTTAATCCCAATTAATAACTTGAATATTTAAAAACAAATATTTAGTGCTTTTACATAAGATGCTGAAAGATCATCTTGGAAGTTTTTGTAAGCATGAACTTTTCATGAAAAGATAGTGGCTGATGTTTGTTGCTTAAGGCAGAAATAATGTCATCAGTGATTGGTATAAAATGATATGGTAAATGGGATACCAATATCAATTAATAGAGACAAAACCCACCAAACTTTGTTCAGTTTTTAAACCCCTCTTCTAACTTCAATCCAATAAGGAGCTTTGGAGAACCTTTGTTGAAAAGATGGACTTGCTTATAATTCAGTTGACTTTATTATATGAAAAATATGCAGATGAGTAAACTGATAAATTTTACTTATAACCCATAAAAATAACTCTGACATAAAAATAGTTGCACAAATGTTTTTTATGTTGCACAAATAAGTGCAACATTAAAAAAAAATCTAGAGAATGGAGAATGATGGAGGCTGTTGCTGTGTGTGTTTGAGTTAAGGCAGACTTGGCTGCATGGAACAATCACCAGGAAGGATTTTGTCCAGACACACATTCTGCTGAGCAAGTCACAGTGGTTCAAGAGTTGAGGCCAGAGGACAATATCAGTATTTTCTGGTGTAGAAATACTGATGTCCTTTCCTTAAGGATAGAGGTGCAGGGAGAGGGGAAGGAAGAAGCAGCTGCAGGTGGGAGACCACAGTGAGGTTTCCAGGGCTGGACTGAAGCCCAAGCAGCCTTTAACAGACACAAAAATGTGTAAATGTGTTTTTTCAGCTAAATATGCATGTGGAGGCCTGAGTTAAAACATGAAGTCACAGTCTTAGTGTTCTACTCAGTCATGTTTAAAGCCTTCAATGTGGTATGTCTTTGACTCATTTTCAGAATAACAAGCTTCCCTGTGAGAAAGTTTTGAGAAAATTTGGAGCTCCTTAACCTAAATCATCCATTCTTAATTTCATCTTCTCACTGCCTAATCAGTTCCTTTTTCACTGTCCATGCCTTTACTTGTCAATTGTATGTGGACTGGTACTGGACCTCATCCCTATTTGCTCCCTCTCCAAGATAAATAAATTTAGACCTAGTATTTTAACTTAGATGCAAGTCATGTTTTTTTTTTCTTTTCAGCAGCCTTTAGTTGCCATAAAGGTCCAGATGATTTGCTGCATCCAAGCTGTGTACAGAAGGCCTGTCCCATCTTTTGTACCTCTTCACAACTACTATACAAAACCTGATTTTTCTTTTAGTCATTCATTCCGCTTCAGAAACACTGCATAGTATTTTGTAGGATCATGTCTTTGTTGCTGTCAAAACACTAATATGCTGCAATAATTTTCCCAGATTTCTTATTTTTTCTATACAGCATGAAATTAATAATTTTTCCCCTGGCATTTACAGTTCTTCAAAGAAAAAAAATCCTGCTCCTGTTCCTTCACTTTCCAGCTGGTACTGATGCCCTTTCCAATTCAGTGCTGTCACAGAATTTCATCCACGCTTCCTATACTACAGCTTCCAGATGGAGACTTTCCATAGGGCCAATTGCCAATCATCTTATGTGCTGTCTCTTCCAATGTGATATTACTTCTGTTTTATAATCCTTTATTTGCTCCTTTAGCTGGTTCTAAATCTGCATTTATATATCTATTAATTAATATTGGTTTGGATAAATACGTCAAGCTAGATTTTTTGACATAGAATGTCAAATGTTTTATTAAATTTTAATTCTAAAACACTACATATCATTTTGTGGACTTTTAATATCTGATAAACAGTTTATGAGGAAAAGGGTTCTTTTTCTTCATAGCTGATTATTTCTTATCCATTCTCCTTTATAATTTTTTCCCTCTGAAGCATACATTATTTCATTCCTTTGTAATTTATTAGTTGATAAAAACTGCTATTATTTTCTTTTGTAAGTCAGTATGCTTACCTATCTCAGTATTTTTGCAATCTACATAAATTGCAGTATCACTTGAAAATGGAGTTGAGAGCTCAGATTGTTTGTTTATTATTTGCCTTTTAAAATAGCATAGAAAATGAATCAGCAATAAATGATCTTACAAAATTATATGAGAGTTGTATATATATTCATACTCAGCAATACTTTATTAAAAGATAGCCCCTTGCAGATGTGAGGGAGAAGGCAAGGATATAGTGGCTATGCCTGGTGATGCAATGGAGACAAGATCATGAGCTTGCAATTATCCCATTTGCTCCATCCAGACCATGCTGAGATGAACATTATCTTCAGAACACTATAGCCAAAGTCAATGATCTCTGAGATATGATGTAGTGACAGATTGAGGTGTCTATAGGTCTTGTGTTCTTAGAACAGTTGTTGGGTCTATGTTTCAGGGTCTTTGCAAGATGATTAAGTGGTGTCAGCATGTCCAAAATATGCTGCTTTCATTACAGTTCTCTGCCAAGATTTAGAAAGATTTAGAAAGGCCTGAAGACAAAAAAGTGAGGAATAAAAGAGCACATGAAAAATATAGTATTATTCAGGAGTGTAGTTGTTAATTTAATTTAGTCAATTAATTGAATCAATTTCTGGTTTCCACTAGAAAAAAGCTTAAAATGGTCCCTTAAGTTTTTAACAGACTTCTGTTCTTGGCAGAACTGCCCATTTTGAAAACACAAGATCTCATTATATTCACTCATGTAAGCGTTTAATATTTCAAAAATATACTTCAATACAAAAAAAACCCACCAGAAAACAACAACTGAAGGATAGGAGGGCAAAGAGAATGTAACATTTTGGAAAACCTTCTGCTCTAAGTTTTTTTTAAATATTTCAAAAATATACTTCAATACAAAAAAACACCAAAAACCAACAACTGAAGGATAGGAGAGAAAAGAGAACGGAACATTTTGGAAAAGCTTTTGCTCTAAGTTTTTTTAAAATCAGACCTGAGCTAGGAATTGGCTGTGACAGATTACCAGTTGCTGCCACTTAGAGCTGCCACAGTAAAGTGCGTTACGCTGACTGCAGGGACAGTGAATGAACCCCTGCAAGCAAACACTGCCAATGCAACCATCTCAAATCAGTTCAGCATTTCAGAGACAGTCTGTGTGAAGAACACATGCCTTCATGAGAGAAGATAATGATGGGAAACAATGGCCATTTAAGGGCCTGAAAATCTATGTGTACCTTTAAACATGTGGAGTCCTGCCTGCCATATCTTTGTAGAAGTTAGCTGAAACTTGCAATGATGGCTATTTCACATCTCCAGTCTTCTTCTAGACTGGAATCAAACTTGGATAATAAAATTAAAACAATAGAAGTTTACATTGTATAAAGTGGGACATTAATAACACCATAGTAAAAATATAGTAGAGCTATACTGCGTGCAAAGATAACTGGAGGAAACACAGTTTTTCAGTAATTTCAAGGTTTAAAATTTCGATTCTGTTTTGGAAAAAACGAAAACCCAAACCTTTGGAAAATCTTTCAAAGTAAAATTGTGGAGAAATATGAGTTTTTGAGTCAAAACCAGAAATGGTATAATATGAGAGGGTTCTTTGGACTTCACTATGCATGTGTTTTTCTCTCTCGTGATCTGAGATAGACATTTTACTGTCTGAGTTGGACTAAGAATTTGAACCTCTTTCTTTGACATCCCACCATCTGAATTAATGCAATGTGAAGATTAATATTAATATTTCTCTTTGCTACCTGGAATACTCGAAAGGACTTGGATGTTCAAAAGTGCTGTTGAAACAGATACATTTCTGGAAGACATTTGTTTCAGCAAAATTTCACTTCAAAAATATTTGTTCAGCTTTAATTATTGTCTTTTTCCTCTTCCTTTCTTTGACATCCCACCATCTGAATTAATGCAATGTGAAGATTAATATTAATATTTCACTTGTATGCTACCTGGAATACTCAAAAGGACTTGGATGTTCAAAAGTGTTGTTGAAACAGATACATTTCTTGAAGACATTTGTTTCAGCAAAATTTCACTTTGAAAACATTTGTTCAGCTTTAATTATTGTCTCTTTTTCCTCTTTTACTACTATCACTATCTGTCATTTACTAGGAGATGTAAGGACTTAATTGTTCAAATGTCATTACAATGCTGTGGGAGCTAATTATCTAACTCTTTCAGAGTTTTGATAAAGTCAGATATCCTTTCTTTATCAATGGAGTTTTTAGAGTGTCCTCTGACTACCAAGTTTCCTGCTATTTGCCTATGTGTTTATCTTGTATATATACATGTCATAATCACACTATTATTATTGAATTACTATGCACATAAGGTATTAATTGATAGAGCCTAATTTCTGCAGGCAAAGCTGTGCCCAGAGAAAGAAAGGCTTGATTTCAGACTGCCATGTAATTTCACCAACTCCTGATGAGTAGTGCTCTTAGTTCTTATGTATACTTCCTGCTATAAACTTGCTGTGTGCAGCAGACCAGAGCAGAACTGAACAAAGCAGAACAGAAGGGCACAGCATAAAGTAGACTAGAAGAGAGTAGGATATTTCAGTTGGAAGGGAATGACAATGGTCGTCTAGTCCAACTGCCTGACCCATGCAGGGCTGACAAAACGTTAAAGACTATTAGTAACAGTGTTGTTCAAGTACCTTCTAATCACCGACAGGCTTGGGGCATCACCCACCACTCTAGGAAGCCTGTTCCAGTGTTTTGCCACCTTTTTGGTAAAGAAATGCTTTCTAATGTTCAGTTTGAACCTCTGATGCAGTTTTGAACCATTCCCATGCATCCGGTCACTGAATCCCTCAGAGAAGAGATCAGCACCTCTCGCTCCACTTCCCTAAGTGGTTTATGTTGCAAAGGAAGACATTACAGATGCATTTTCTGAAACGAGAGATCTATTGACATCACAGCAGGAAAAGGAGAGTAGAATATAAAAGAATAATCCAATGAACATTCTTCTTCCAAGCGCAACACCTTTATTTGTTGCTATTTACCTTGACTCAGGTACATTCAGAATCAAGGAAAGACATGAGGAAAGAAAGGTCACTTCTGAGATGTGGGAACATTTGCTCAAAATCTCTAAAACATCTGCACTATATTAGGACTGTCCATGGAAGAGTCAAGAGTAACATTTGAAAACCAGCGGTAAAGACTTGGCCCATTAAATAGGAGGAGCACAGGACAAGACTCTAATCCCAAGGGTGACAAGTCTAGACTGACTTTGGTCTCTGGTCTGTCTAGTAGCTTTCTTAAGAATGAGTTGTATTCAGCTCTTCTTGTCCAGAGAGAGGTTTGTCTTGGGCCAGAAATTTCATGAAATGAAATTTGGAAGAAAACCTGTGCTTTTTGTGAGTTACTTGAAACACAAATATCTTAGGTCTTTGTACAGCTGCTTTGTAGGGAGGTTCACATGGCTTTCCTTACAGTTAGAGTCACATAATACAACAGGACATAATCCTTCAAACTGTACCTGTGCTTCTGAAAGCTCCCCCATATCCCGTGCATGATGTACAGTTGTGAACTCTGAACTTGCAAACTTCTGTAGAAATAGCTTAGAGAGAACCACAAGAAACATAATGAATCCTCATGCATGAGAGGTTGTGACCAGTATTTTATGAAGTCCTAGTGGGAGTTATTTTTCAGATGGGAGTAGCTGTATGGTTTTGTCCCCACAGAGTGACAAAACCCCCCCTTTTTTTCCCTTTATTGATATTAGTGATATCGCAAGAGTTGTCACCATTAAGGTTAAAATTTCACTTCCATTATAAATCTTGTTTGTAGAGGTTTTCACATCTGGCTTATTTCAAATTACATCAAGCTTCAAGAAATTTGGTGTCTAAACTGTCAGCATTAGTGTGATTTTTTTTAAAAGCAAAAATGTTTAAATCCATTAAAATATTAGTGCTATGGAGTGGGAAAGTATAGTATGTGTTCCCATGGGATCAATGAGAGTTTTGCCTTTGACTTCAATAGAAACAGGAAATAGGTTATAATGCATAATCAATCTGAGAATTCCCCAGCTCCATCCCATGCTCCAAACTTTAGCTAATATTTAAAAGAGGATTCTGATGTGTGTAGGTGACGTTTCTTCTCCCTTTGCCAACCTTCTAACAATATTTTTGGGGTGTTTTAACCTGAATTCACATTTGGTCAAGAGTCAGTACACCTCTAATGAAATAACACAGTCAGAATAATGTCAAACAAGCCACAGAAATCTCCAGTGCCTTCAGTGTGAGAGACTGGTATTTTGTTTTGAGTCCCCTGAAATGTGAAGTCACAGAATGAGTGTAAGTAGAGATGGAAAGCTGAGTATTAGGTTGCATGTTACTCTCCCCTGCCAGTCTAAAATTTTCCCTGCAGCTTGCAATCTAGTTTTAAATGACCTGACTATTAAGGGGCATCTCCATCTTTTCTCAGGAGTATTTACCAGTTTAACAGGGATTGCTTAAGGAAGCATATCCAGATAGCTACTAGATACTCCCTGAACTCAGTCTAAGGGTAACCTCTTTGACCACACAAAATAATCATGTCATCTTTGACTCCTGCCTGTTTAACTTCTTGCAGACAGTGACGTCTACTACTTCCCACCAAAAATAATCATGTCATCTTTGACTCCTGCCTGTTTAACTTCTTAAAGTTAAAGTAGTAGACAGTGACGTCTACTACTTCCCACCTCCTTCTTTACTATACTAGCTATTCACATAGGAGTCTTTTCATAAGGCCTTATACTATTGTCTTTATTTTTTTTAAATATGGAAGTATTTTCTTTTCAGCAACCATAGATAGTACAGGTATTTCAAAATGTGTGTGTGCGTGCTGCAGATTGCAGTACAGCAGAAATATCCACAGTCTCTTTCTGAAACTGAAAACATTTCACAGCCCACAAGGAGTTGTTTTCTGTTTTCTATTTGTTCTGACACAAACACTGGCTGTAAAACTTGCTGTCTGAAAATATGCCTGGCAGCTGAAATAACATTCAGCTTTCCCTGTACTTGGGAATGCTGCATTATATCATTTCAGGCTACATCATGCAGTATCTGATACATGTTATCTGAGATAATGCAGCTCAAACAACAAGAGAACTTTGTGCTGACTTTCATCTTTAGCATAAGATAGCTCAACTGATTATAAGATTATAAGATAAAATAATTTACCAGAAATAACTTAACAGAACGATTTACCCAAAACATGTTTTGAGTATGCTTGTTACTCAAGATAGTGTACTGCTGCTCTTAATAATTAATCACATGCCCATGATATATGTCCCAGATCATCCATTCCCAGACTGTGACACATTCAGCTGGGTATCTGAGAGTCAGTGAAGACTGGTAGCAAAAAAAATGTAATGAAGTGAACAACCCAAATTTATGTAATCCACGGGGAACTTTTTGGATATTTCCCGTATTATAGAACAGGCTATTTCTCTTGGAAGTGACTTATAGTGATCATCTAGTCCAACTGCCTGAACAAATCAGGGTTGACCAATGTTAGAGCATGTTAGTAAGGACATTGTCCAAATACCTCTCAAATAGTGAGAGGCTTTGGACATCAACTACTTTTCTGTGAAGTCTTCTCCAGTGTTTGAGCACTGTCACAGTAAAGAAATGTGTCCTAATGTCCAGTCTGAAACCCTCCTTGTGCAGTTTTGAACCATTTCAATGCTTCCTGTAAAAGGATACAAGGGAGAAGAGATCAGCAAGAGATCAGAGTGAGCTGAGTAAAGCCATGGTCCCACCACGATTGAGGACATTTCTCCCTTGATGTCAATGAGATTAAGATTTCCATATTTCAGTACAAAATCTGTATTTAGCTGCTACTGTGAAATATAAAAATAGATCCAAAATGCTTAAGCTTATTTACAATAAAGACAACTGTGGAACACAAAATGAGTATAAAGGAACAGTTCCCAACAATTCTCTCAAGAGCAGTACAGAAAATATACAGTAATTCAGACTTGTTTACAGTTATTCCCATTCACACTGTACTGATTGGCAGCTCTGATATTACCCTGTGAACATCTTTATTTCCACAGCTCTGGTCCAAACTTATTTGTTCTTCCAGTCCTCAGCATTCCAGGCCTGTCACCAGTAAAGAGAGTAAAGGAATATTAAATTAAACTGGGACCTATGCATTTATCAGCTTTGCCTCTGTTGTGAAGAGGTCTGATCTGGCACCTCTGGAAGCCTCTTCTTTTTGTGTTGTGAAAGCTGAAGTGGCCCATATAACACACAGCCAAATTCTCAGTCTTTTTAACTGTTTTAAACTAAGTTTTAACAGGACTGTCAAGCAGCACATGCAGTATGTCAGTTAACACTGTAGAGTAAAATTGACAAAGAGCACTTTATGTACCTTCAGAGCAAGTATATCTTTACCAACACTTTTGAGCTATTTTAGGTTTGTAAGCTGCAAGTATCTCCTGCTCTCAGATTTGATAACAGGAGAACCAAGACTGGAGATGAGTAGCACCTGGCAATTAATAATCTAGCTAGTCTGCAGGCTTTAATAAGCAGAATGATAAAAGTTTAACATTTCCTGACTCTGGCAGTCCCTTCTCCAAATACTAAGAAGTATTTGTTTCACAGTCACAGGCAGACTTGCCCCTCTCCTTACTTCTATGTAAAGATCTCTTAGAAGCATGTGAAAAATCAGAGAAAGGTTAATCCTGAGATAAAATACATAAAAGTAACAGAATTCTTTGCATCAGTTGCCAAAAATCAAAATTCTCCCACAATTTTGTGGAAGTAAATGACTTTCTAAATGCTTTAATTGTTCCTTTGAACATCACTTTCTTTTCATCATGTCCCAGAACAGCAAAGACATTGCATATGCTGTGGTTAGCCTTTAAGAACCAGTCACTGAAATGAAAGTGAAACGAGAAAAGGGGCATTCTAAGAATTTTCTAGCTTGTCTTGTAGTGTTTCCATTTAGTAACATCTGCTACTCATAAATCATGAAAGAAACCCCTAACAGCCTGTAATACCAATACATGTGTGAAAACAAGAGTCTTTCACCTCTTGCAGGTAGGCAAAACTTTCATCTTAAAGTAATAAAAGCAGAATATTTGTCTCTTCCTGCCCATTTGGTGGTGCAGTCTGCCCTCAGGGTTCTTGTCACCGGGGCTCTCAGGTGGCCCACCCTGACTGTGGCCACTGACCTGCAAGTCAGCACCACGTCTATGCTCAGCCTGCTGCAGCTCACACACCAAAGCTCATCTGGGCTTGCTCTGCCACAGCCTGCAGACAAGCAGCTGCTGCCAGGGCTGGGCCAACTGCACTGGCTGCTGGCTGGGAATTCTCTGTTGCTTTCCACAATACGTAAAAAAAATGTGCTCTTTTTTGAGCAGCACATGGCAAAGTTCTGCCCATCGCCTTTTGTCTGCAGCTGAGCGACTTGCCTTGGCATACAGACCTCTTAGGTAGAAGATGATTTTGTTTCACTGACCAGCATGATGATTCCAGCAGATACATAAATGTAAATATGTATATAAGTGGATAGATACAGATATATAGATAGATATAGATAGATATGAAGAATATGAGAGTTATGAATGTTAGGGCTTGTTATAACCTTACAGAGGCCCTAATTATTTATTATATAATAGATTCAGATGTAGACAGGCAAGACTGTGTATCACCTCAAAAACAATCTCAGACTTTGGGGCATCATCAGAAAAAAAAGTGCACAAGAGGCTATAAAACATGAAAGGGAAGTAATGTCCATGAAAATCAAGTTATGATAAAAAAGATGAATAAATACAGACAAAGAAGTAATAATGACTTGACTTTCCATATAAAAAACTTGGCTTGACTTTCAATATAAAAAAAAGAGTATGATAAAAAAGATGAATAAATACAGACAAAGAAGTAATAATGACTTGAATTTCCATGGTAGTCTTCTGGAAATTTTTTCTGAAATCTTTTTTTAACCAATACACTAAGTTTGTCATTAATTTGACTCAATTTTGGAAGGAGCATGATTAGAAATTCTGTGACAAGCATAGTAGTAGTAGAGAAACCATTTACAGAGTCCTGTACGGGCAGGTTACATAACAGCAGCTCAGGCAGGGCTGTTTCCAGCTGCCCCTCCATGATTTACACCCCTGGGCTGCTGTGTGGGTTTACCCCATCTGGGGTGCAAAAGTCAGGCTGCAGCATGGGCCGGGCAGGGGGCTGGGCACTGCAGAGACAGGACCTGGCAGCCTCAGACTGTCCCATCTCCAGGCAGAGGAAGGGTAGCCCAGGGTCACAGGGACAGCCTCAGCCCTGAGAGTCGGGCACCTCTCTGGGGACAGGGGCAGGTGAAGGCTGGGACAGAACACCAGCCCACTTTTACAGGTCAGTATGAAAAGCTTGTATTTGTTTGACTTTGTCATGTATTTTCTGTTGGCCTGGTTCTCAAGTTCTCAATAGAGTCTGAATTGAGGCTATATTGGCATATAGTTTTGTCTCCTTATTTCAATAAAATCCACAACATTGCTGAGGATGTACTTTGAGTCCTCATCCCAAAGATGAAGATACTGAACAACATCAGCTTTTGGGATCATCATCGACTTCTGGGATACAGCAGTCCTGACCAGCCACAATGTAGATGTCAAGTTGCTGTCTTCTGAGCACAATAGCTTCAGCCAGTTTTCAATACCTCCAAAAAGGTATCCAACCAGCCCTTAACTATTTAACTTCCATATGAAAATGCTATGGGAGGTAGTGTCAAAGGCTATATTGAAGTAAAGTTAAGATAGGTCTGTGTACGTACCACAAATAGATGTTTTCCATCTGTTTTCACATATGAAGAAGGTTATCAAGCTGATCAAACATGATTTATCTCTGATGGATTGACACTAACTGGTCCTAAAGACTTTGTCACTTATGTTGACATTGAATTACTAGGGGCTTGTTATATAATCTCCCAGGAACAGAGGCAAAGCTGACAGATGCATTCATCCCAAATTCACTCTCTGGTCTGTCCTAACACAGGAGTACCTCTACCCTTTTCCCAGTTATTAATAATTTTACCATGCATCGTGAATTTCAGCAATGATTCAGAACAGATTAAAAATCACATCAGCAAACCAACTCAGCATCTGGGTGATTCCTACTCATTTTGGGCTGACTGTATCCAAACCATATGACATTATTATTAAAACCTTTGAGTCTCAGAGATTGCTATCAGCCAGGCCAGAGCACTGAAGGATTTCATTTTGAATGGAGGTACCTGTCCTCACCATTCAGAGACACATCCAGGTTTCACTGAGTTTTATTTGAAGGTCACTGAGGCCACTAGGCATTTTTTTATTCTTGAACTAAAATGCCATTCTGACAGTAGGTTTTTTTCAGTATTTTCAATAGGATTTTCCTTGTTTACTATTTGTTTATATATTTTCTTTCCTCTGAAATTTAATTTGTTGAAGTGAAGAAGTCTCTAGAGCAGTTAATATTTTTGCAATAGAAGAGATGCCTTTTTTAAAACACCAGTAGCCTTGGAAGAAAAAACAAGATTGGTTTTCAGAAAAGCATGAAGTTCCCATTACCAGAATCCACAAATGTGAATTTATTCTAAGATATTAAAATTCCGCAACATGATGATCAAGTTCCTGTTTTTATTAGAAATTTGATTGACCAAAGTCCACTTTAAAAACTGTGAATTCCCATTAGAGAACAGTTATTTTATCAATTATCTCCTACGTGTTTAATTGAAGAGAAGCTGGTTGATTTTATTGAAATTCTGGTTTTGGTAAAGTTCTAATATTTCAAAAATGTTCCTTAATATTATTCTCCTGGTTTTTGCAAAGACATAACTGCAGCTTCTTTCCTTTAATAGTTGCATGAGGCAAAAAAAGAATGTTTAAAAATATTTTATTCAGTAAGAAAAAACCAAAAAGATAAAAGGTAATCCTTGTTTCTCATGCCACAAATATATTTAAATCAGCCCTAAAATCCTTTCACCAAATACTTGTAAAATGTTCTGATTTAATATGTGTTATGCAACTTTTTTCTTCAAGACTCTCATGCCACAAATATATTTAAATCAGCCCTAAAATCCTTTAGCCAAATACTTGTGAAATGTTCTGATTTTATATGTGTTATGAACTTTTTTCTTCAAGACTGAAATCCATGTCTACCTATGTTCCTACAATACAATTTTCCTCATTAATCTGCAACTGCTCTACAGGAATCCATATAATATGTGGTATGTTGCCAAGGGACACTGTAATAATTAAAATATTGAATGTAAAGATGGGTTCTGCAAAGGTTTTGGAGACAGTTTGGATAGACTTGGTATCACTGGCCATGGGGCCACAGGCTGCTGGGTGCTAGTGAGCATGAGCTGTAACCTTGAAACTTCCTATCCTAGAAGCCAAAATTATGATAATACAAGATTCGAAAAGTTTTAAAGTTCCTTTTTGTAGAGGTATTCTTTCTGTGCTAGCTGTGTGAGAAACTTCTCCATCAGTTAGTAAAACAAAGGTGGACTTAGGCAGAGGCCTGGGGCTGGTTATGCTGTTTAGTTTTTGGCAATTAGCAACTGTCTGGACTGTCCCTGTGCCTGGTAACAATCTCTTAAAAACCCTTGACTTTGACCTCTGAGACTGGACAGAAACTCTTCTGGGGAAAATTGGATGCAGCCACCGTGTTTCTAGGGGTATGAGAGTTTGGCTCTAAGTATATAAAATGCCATGTTAGATGGCCTTGGGGTCTTAGCTGAGATTTTGCTAGCTTATGAACTTTCATAACGCTTTTATCCAAATTAGGTTTATTAGAGAACTCTCCACCGTGAAAATTCTTTTTAGAGCTGTCATTGATGCGTATAATGAAGGCCACTGGCCCAGTACAGCACCCTCACAACATGCCAGTCCCTGACACTGAGAGCACAATTGGGCACTCCACTTATACCACAAACCAGAGAAATATGACCAGCAAGGTTCTTTTTGCATTCCTCCTAGAGGCTATTTGTCTGCAGTCCAATGTGACCAGCCATGCTCCTTTGCTGTCCAAACTGGACAGATCACCAATGAGTAGCAAAAGTTTGGTATTTTTCACATTCAAGAACAGATTGACTGAAAAATTTTTAATTACTGCCAACTTGATGGAAGACTGCAAAGAGTCCGACATGTCTTAACACATATCACAGCCATTGTAGGATCAAATTGCCATCCATATGAGGGCAGTTAGCTTCCAGATGTTAAAGGAGCAACTCAAACTTTCAGGATTATATTGGGATTTTTTCCAAATTAAAAGTGACCTTTTTTATGTGCGCAGATAGCAGCAAATGATCAGTTGGAGTGAATGTGCAAAGCTCCCTTTAATTTGGTGAACCTGTGCCAAATTACACTAGCAAAGATTATGGCTGCAGGAGAGACAGAACAATTTTAAAGCAATCTCCACAGTTACAATTTGTTTGTTTTAAAAAGGAAAGTATTACTTCGTATTTGATAGGGATCATTTGACATTATTACATTTTAACAGTAATGTTTTTCACTGTGACAAGCAGAGATAATTGGAACTATCTTAAATATCCAGCTTGAAATGTCCTCTTGTTTTCCTTTTATGGCAAAAAGGAACCTTTTAGAAGAGAAATAGATAAACAGCTCTTCTTCTTTATAGGGGCATAGAATGAAATAACCCTGTAAGTAAACTGGTTAGATAATCTTTTAGAACTTAATGAGAATATGGAATCAACTATTATTCTTACAAGCCAAGTAATGTAAAACATATGATATCTCTAACTAAAAACATAGAGCAACAGAGCTATGACTGAACAAATAAAGGTAGAAAACACAGTAAGAGTTTTTGTGAAACTTTAAATGAAAACACTGTTTTAACTCACGTAAAACCAGTGTTACATATCCTAAAATTTAGTTTATATAATATAAATAGTGTTATAAGTCCATTATAAATGCTTTGATTTATTATTGATGAATGCCATAGTATAAAATATAAAAGTGTGGTTTTTACTTGATTTTATAAACAGAGTTTGCAGTTTCTTAAGCACTGATGTTCTGTCCCATTTCCATCTTTATTTTATTTTTGTACATCAAATCATATATTGTGCTTTCAAAACAGGCATGCCACCAATGTGGTCATTAACCTGCAGACAATCTCTTTATTTGAAAAATTGCACCAAAGATACTCTCTTATCTGCTGGCAGCAGAATTGCATTTTCACTTAACTAGACCTCAAACTGCCTAGGAATACAAGAATGGCCATACGTTCTCATTAAAGCTCCATGTAGGCCAGCATTCTGCCTGTAAGTGGACATCAGGGAAAAAGAAGATCCATACAAGCCTCTTGTATAATATTCCCCTCTCGTTTTTTTTCAGCTTTTTCCTACTTCCACTTCAGAGAATTTTTGGTTTGTCTATTTTGTTTACCTCTACATGGATAATTTTACTTCAGTGTGGAGCAGTCAGAGCTCCACAGAACTAAACATATTTTAAAAAACATATGTCTATTTGATCTTCTGATTATGAAGTTTTGCATGAGTTTGTCGAGACAGTATCTGCCTGTCATGCCTGCTAAATTCCTGTCATGTTGCATCAGATACAGAAAACCTGTCAATTATCCTGACTAGCGTGGCCCATAAACAAGTCAGAACTGAAACTCAGATTGCTTTTTTGAGCATGGAAGTAGATTATATAACTTGCAACACAGATAAAAGTGACACTATTTCCAATTTTTTTTTACTTATATGCATATGTCATTGCACAGTAACATAAACACCATCTCAATTATACCACATCTTCCCTTAGTATTTGTGCATTACAGTTGTGGTGAAAAAGGTAGGTGTTTCACAGTCATGATAAGAAACATCACCTCTGAGGGAGAAAAAAATTACAGAATTCCTTACTCTGCTTTTTGTGATTGATCTTTTCAGGGCATTTCACAGAATAAAACTGAATAAAAATATTGATGATCTCAGGGAGGGGAAGAAAATTATGCTGATATTGGAGCAATTGACACACTTCAAAACAAGAAGAAAGTTAGATGACTTAATTTTTGTCATCTTCAACTCTCTGTTAACCTGCTCTTCTAGTTCCTTTAGAATTCATTTCCATGAGCTGAAGTATTGTTACTCTCCAAGGCAGTGTGCAGGGGTGAAGGTGGGCTATGGATTGTGTGAGTCTGTAGAACTAACATGCCTTGGGGGATTTAAAATTCGTAACGTCTGCTTAAGGCACTCAGCTGGCAAAGAACAGCAAATCTCAAAGCTAGGCAACAGGAAATACTAAACAGTTCCTAAACTCTGTTAAAACCTAGTTTCACTTGTGATCCAGAACCTAGAATCCTGAGCATAAATCCTTGATAGAAGAAGAAGAAAGGAGCTTCTGGGGGGAACGTGGGGAGGGTGGTGACCTGAAGCAGGGTGGGGCTTGTCCTCACTCCTGACTCTCTCTGGCCTGGCCTGTGCAGGTCCAAGCTGGCTGCTTGGGAGCTGGCTTGTCAGGCTCCTCACTATGCAGAACAGCACCGTGGTGGGGGAGTGGGCACTTGTTAACCCCTGTGGGCTGGATTTGCCCTGTAAGCTGTAACTATAGGTTGGGGCTGTACCCTACAGGTATCAACAGTAATTCCTAAATGAAATTAAAAGTGATGAGGAGTATCAAAACTATGGAAACCATAGACAAAAATGGCCAGTTATTTCAAATGGATTGGACAGCAGTTCACAAGGCAGATGCTTTTTTATTTATGTTGTTAAATATGGCTTAAACATTTGCAAACTGTTTTGCTCAGACACTGCAATGTCATTTTCACAAGAGCTTTGTAAGATGATAAATTAGAATCCAGTTCTACAATAGGACCATTTTCTGAATCCTGGGATATATCAGCCTTAAAAAGCAAATTTCAAAAACTTCTCATCCAACTGCATCTGTCATGAAGCAGACCTCATCTGGGTGTCAACGACAAGGAACTGTGAGACTGAAATAAATTACAGATTTATTTTCATCTGCACTAGCTCATTAATGTAAAGGAGAGTGATATGGATATAATTAGATAGGACTAAGGGAAAAGTTGGTCAAAAAAAGAAGGGATCTTTGATGAAAAAATAATGACAGCAAGATTTTTCTCTGAATGCTGGGAAAACTAACTTGTATGAGTTTTTTATCCTTGATTAACAAATATTCTGGCCTAGCTCCTCTGAATTTTCCGAGACACTCCCTGTGTTTCTATGTTTTTGCTGTGAAAACTACTCAGGATGCTGAAAGGAAGAGGAGGCAAGCATTTACCTTCTTTCATTCAATTTCAGACATAAGTATTACTAAGATGGCAAAACTGTGCCTAACAATGAGCTGTAAAACTGCACACATTTTGAAGATAACAAAAATGAAGAATAAGACAGGCATTCATAACATTGACTAGATATTTTCTCCTTTTTCTTCTTCCTCTCCCATATTCCATGTAGAGCAGTCCCCAGTTTTCCAATGAAATGTTGCCCTATCACAAACTAAGCTGCTCTAAAAGGTCTGATATGACCTAGTTTTCTCAGTAATATGTAATAAAGACATTTAAAAATATTTTAACTTCTAGTTGATATTAAAAAAATTCATCTGTATTCTTGGAACGTTTCTGTGCAAAAATCATGCTCAGTTCCTTCTTTGACTTCTGTAGAAATATTCCAGATTTACACTCAGCAGATGTGAGATGAGAATCTAGCCGAGTATGTCAACACATCAGGGAAAAGAAACATCTGGACTCGAAGCTGATCTATAAGGTCTTTTTCACAATGCCCAAGAAAGTGAGGAAACACTAGTAGCAGACACCCCCAGCCTGCCAAGATTCTGCAAAAAATGATGGATTATTTGTTTCTTGGTGAAAATGATTATGCAGTGGCTGTAGTGCAAAGTACATATTTTATTATCTAAATATGCATTTTCACATTTAAGGGGAAAAAAAAATGGAGCATGTGAAAACTGGAGTGCTTTGTCTTGGGGAGGAACAGATTGCTGTTTTGGCTCACTGCAAATTTAGCATTACAAATCACATTAAAGGCAAATTCATTATCAGTTGATTTGTGTACATAAAAACAAGGGCACCCATACTTTGCTGCAGGCATTTTTTACAACTTTTAAACTAGAAACAGCCATGGATATGGCTGCATATCTTAATTTTCTGTGCTGAAATTTAGAAATTGCAACCTTTTTTCCTCCTTTAAAACAAAACAGGAGACCTCTTGCAGCTCTATTTTTGACAAAAGACAGAACAAACAGCAATTTGTCTGAATAAAACTTTTAGTAATTTGTAGAATCTGAGCTGATTGAAAATTTTCACTCAATAATTGCTAAAAGAACATTGAGTTCTTGAAAATGTTCCTTGTCAAGATAACTGAATTAGCTGCAATTTGAATGAGTCAGACTAAAAAAGGAGGCATCTTTACAGACAAAATGCTGGCAGCAGAATTTTTCATGAGTCTTGGTGAAATGCTTCATAGTTTGTATGAAATTGACAACCTTACTTGAGTAGTTTTGTCAAATACCTGCTTCATCCTATCTGGAGTTTATGTAACCAAACCAGGGATGATCAAATATATTCTATCAAATTTGGCTTTAGCAGAAATTTGATTTTTATTAGAAATATTTACATAGTGCAGTTGTCTGTTTTCAGTGGAAACCCTGACCTTTTGCCAAAGCTTCCACTCCAAAACCTTTGTTGACAAGCTCTAATTCTTCTTTTTTTCTCAGCTGATAGCTCTCTGAGTTTTAAGTTCTGACAAAAAGCTGACATTTTCCAGAGATGTATTTTGCTTTTTGCTATGAGACTGACTCTATTACAGTAATTCCATCTCATGTTTTTATCATATCTCCTCTTATATACCTCTTTTCTAAACAACTCCAAACTTTCCAGTCTCCCTTCACAGAAGTTTTTCACAGCCCCAGTCTTTCTCAGAAGAGAGCACTTCTGCAATTGCTGGTGGTGAGGGTATGAGCAGTACAGCACACCTCATTGGCAAGGTAAACCAGCCAACTTCTGAAAGTTAGAGTAACTTTTCTTTAGCACTCTCCAACATTGCCTCTTTAAGATTTTATCATCTCAGCTATCTGTATAACTTCTTTTCCACTGGGAGGTATCTCCTGAATACCTACATTAATCTCCTGAATTGACATTAATTCAGTAATATGTGCTGCAAGTAATTTTTCTTCAGTTTGCACTGTTGCACCTGCCAGCACTGAATTGTTGTACATGTCAATGTGCTCATTCACAAAGCATAATTAAGACCCAAGGAGAGTCAAGATTTCACTTGGTCTCAGTTAAATTACCTCTCCCCACAACATTTTAACATGTGGCTGTATATATTCAGTGTAAAACTACTTTAGTTTGGATGTCTTCTCTATGCTTGGATTTCTTGCCTGTCTTTCCAAACTGCAGTCCCTTTATCTGAGGGCTATGCCTGTGTAACGCTTTCAGTGTAAAACAAGCAATCACAGTAAAAGCCTATTTTATGAAATCTGGAAAGAAATACAGGAAGCAGCAACAGGAATGCTGTAGAGAAAAAAATTATTATTTTAACAGTAGGCAATAATTTTTGACAGATGGAATAGGGAATGTTTTTCAGGAGTCGTAAATATTGAATAGCCAATGCGTAATACTTCAGCCATTAATAATTTAATTCTATTGAATTATTTCTACAACTAAAACTTGCTTAAAGATAGGAATTGTATAGAAAGAAATAACAGATAATTTCTGGATTAAGGAATAAATTATAAAAAGAAAGTTTTGAGATTTTTGTGGCAAGAGGGTATAAATATGTTGGTAATTCCTCTAATGGACTCAAGAATGTCTGCAGAATTCTGTTGCATTTCAATCAAATACCTAAACTTACAGAGAATAATTGACAGAGAATTTTTAGAATTTTAATTAATACAATGATAAAAAGAAATCTTGTCTTAGTTCCAGATATCAAAATGCAAGACATTTTGTTAAATCTTTGGTGTTTTATATATCTTTTTCATCTACAAAAGAATCTATTTAATAAAAATTGAATTGACATCTATAAGAAAGATATTTATTGGTTCTCCAAACATGTTAAACCCACCAAACTGCTGCTCCTCTCTATGCCACATCTAATGGCATTTAGTTCTGTTGTCAGCATCCATTATTCTTTTCTTAATACTAGGATGCAAAGTTTTACCTTTCAGTTGCAGATGTCTGTATAATCAAATGATGCTGAATTGTTGTAATATGAATTTGAAATAAAACTCTCTGTTTTGTTCTTTCTGTTCTATGAATAATGTTTTATCCAACACCCTGCTGGTATTCATAGCACAGAAAGTATGCCAAAGTCTGCTTTTTCCTTTTTGACTTCAGAAAGAGAGTGCTTCAGAAGAAGAGGGCTCTTTTGGTTCAATTGTTATTAAAGATGTTTGACTATGGCCATGGCTGTGTGCCAACTGATGGCTGGTATCAGCTAAAACAAAAAAGTGATAAAGCAGAAGGAAATATCAAAAAGCTTGGATTTCAGAATGATCTGGATTATTAATTTATTAGTTAACAACAGTAAATTTACCAGATAAGTTCTAGGATAACACGTGTATATTTTCATATTTAAAAGTATAAAAGGCAACTTGACTATCAAAGATTTTGCCAACATATATTTCAGTTCAATGGAAATTCCAGTTTTTGGGCCAAATTCACAGAACACTGCTACCTTGTGATCAGGACACATCTGTACTGCACATTGCAGTTTGGCTGCCACAAGCAATCCAGCTGCTGAGGAGTTGGGCAAATGAGCCTGCGTGGGACACGCCGCTAAAGCAGCTATCATGTGCCTGATAATCTGTGACACACTGCAGCGTGAGGTGCAATGTTTATGTTCCCTGGCACTGCAGTGAACAGGTTTTAGGCTCCTGCCATCTCTTGGGACATTGCAAGATATGAATTAGATATAGACTGTCAATGGAGCATATGGAAAGAGAGGAGTGCCAGCACTCTACAGAGAAAATAAATAACCTAGGCCAGCCAACAGGAAATATTACACAAAATCCCCTGCTAAGATTTAGACATTTTGGCTTTACAACAGTGAGAGATTTCACTTCATAGATGATTCATGGACATTCCTGCTATTGAGATCCTTTGGTTAAGGAATGAGTAGAGGATCAAGGTCAAAGGAGGAGTGCAGTTATAGCTGACTGTTTCCATATAGCCTGTATCATAACATTCATTTACCATCAGGAGACTTGGCTACAGGTTCATATTCTCCCTAAATTGATTTAAACCCACATCACCTAGTTCATGGGAGAGTGTCTGTGTCCTATAACTAGAAGGGATATGGGATGGGTCAGGGACTGTTCATGCCTTGCCAGGACTCATAAACACCAGTGACAGCACTTGGCCCATGTGGTTCAGTAGCTGATAGAAGCTGAAAGCAAATATCTAGATATCAATTATAAAAATTTTTCACCAAAAGGGTCCCAATTTTCAACTTTTTACTGCTCAGGACATTTGTGAGCAGACAAGATATCTCTTGAAGTAATTTCTCTTTCTGGGAGTAATTAAGTCCTCATCAGGATGGGGCAGAAAAAAATGTACATATCTTCAGGGCTTTCTTAACCCACATTTCCTCTTTCTCAGAACAGTCAGATTGCAGAGTGTATGAAAGACTAAACTTCTGGTGTGATTGCTAGTGTGGAAGGAATAAGTCCTTGTTCCCTGGGAGTAAATTAATTTGTTTGCTTATCTGTTGAGTAATGGTTTGTTTGATTGCAGTTTGTCAGATTTGTGGTTTGGCTGCAGTTTTGGGTTTGCAGAGTCTGTTTGGGGCTGTCGGTTGAGAGTAGGAAAAACATCTTGAAGCTTGAAGGGTGAAAAAGTCCTTCTGCTTTTAATCACTGCCAACAGTGTTAATATTTTGTTAGCTGCCAAAGCTCTGTAACAGGGTAAGGTTGACTAAGGTAGATGTTCCAGAAGCCAGACCTAGTAGCAATGAAGTGTGACTTGCGCTGGAAAAGCATTGTCCTATCTATCAAAGATGAGGGGAAAAGCAAAGGAGACAAGGCTGAAAAAGCAGCACAGAAACAAAAAGTGTGAGTAGAGTTTATATTCTTGTAGATAGATTTTAAAAATCAAAAATGTGTAACTACCTTTTCCCATGTTTAAAAAATTGCCATGGTATGTGTGGGGGTCACATAATAGAATTTCTCTCCAAGAGGCTATTGCATTTTCTGACAGCGTGTAGTTTGCTTGTACCACAGTATGTTTTGGAGCACAGATGTGATCCAGTTGAAGGCATAGCAATGCACATATCATTTAGGGAGCTCACATGACAGTGATTTTGTACCAACAAGAGATTAGGGGTTTATGTCTGAGAACCACAACATGTGGTGCATCCATGTGTTGGATTTTATGAGCCATGGAATACGAATTTCAGTACAATGTAGTAAATTCATGGGCAGTTCTCTGGGGCAACTCAGATTTTTTTTTTTTTAAACAGCCACCATTTCTTGGGATTTTCTTACTTGAGAGTCTTGATGAACCAGGCTGCACTTACACTTCTCCTTGCATGACTAAAATAACATCTTAGTCATCTTCCAAGGCAACTGGTAAAGCAGTTGAAATTTTGGGTGCTGAACACATGCCTCAGTCCTGGTCTTGCAGACTTAGATCCTTTCAGTGCACTGTCCATTGGATATGTGATGATCACCCATTCGGTGTACACACCAACGCATTCTGGGTGGACTTTTGAGATGAACTAGCTAGGCCCTGTGTGGTTTGGCTTTGAGGAAAAATCCCTTCAGAAACTCATCCCAACAGGCAGTATGTAAGACTGTACATCAGGTTTGTTTCTTTACACACCCCTTCAGCCTTATTGTTGCAAGATTTTGTTCACATATCTACATGTTCTTGTGTACCAGCTCAGTTTCATTACATGGAAACAGCTGTCTGTCAATAATGAGACACAATGATACAACTTCATATTCCTTTTATTTTTTCTTCTTCTTTTTTTGTTTTTCCCTATGGTTCCCTTTGTCCTGCAGATTCTACTAGTATACTTGTCATTACCATCTTTTTAATCCCAAATGAATGGGCTTCTCCATTCCAGCCCTGAGGTTTGGGATGCTGACTATAGAAATAATAGAGTTTAGGGTTTGTCAAGGGAAACAGCAGAGAAAAATTAAAACAAAGGATTCTGGAAAATAGATGCTAGGAACAACATGTAAGAGGAACGGTACAAAATTTAGAATATATTTAACTCCCAGGATCACAGGACCAGACTTGATCCCAGTAGGCACTGCTTGCACCCTGCTTTTTTTGTACTGGGTTTTGGTCTCTGGAAGCTAATAGAAGTTAAGCGGACTGTTTGCTGAGGAAAGTGTATTAGGCATCGACTTGAGGAACTTTGTTCATGAAGTAGCTGACTGAGTATTCAGAGTGTGTGACGTGTTTCAGTAAGAACCGGGTACCAGTCAAGATCTCCCACACAGTGTGCCAGGTCTCATAGCCTACTTCTGCTGCCTTCTGTCTTTTGTCCTGTTCAGAGCTAGCATGATAGTACAGTTGAATGCAGCTGCAGCTGTTACTTGGCTCTGGCCCAGGACAATAGCAGAGCAGTACACCTCCTCTGAGCCAAACCATGTTTGCTTGAGTACTCTCCTCATGGCTCCCATACTTTTAATTTCATAGATTACCTATCCACTTGGCCAAAGATCAGGCTCATGTGCTCAGGCAGCCGAGTTTGACTGCAGATGCCCAAACTGTTCAAACAGAAAATAGAAATGGTCACTGTAGATACCCCAGCTAAATGAGCAACCTTTGCCCTAGGCTGTTGAGGATCCCAGGTGACATATTCTCTGTCTGCATCAGCCCTGGTAATGATAGGTTCTGTCAGTGTGATCCTGTGCCTGGCTGGTGTCCCAGAGAGAATAGAGGTGGGAAGAGTTAGTAACTGCTGCATGCTCTCTCTAGACCCTTCCACGACTGGGTTCAGCACACAGAGGACAAAGGCTTCACCAGACCCATGGTGAATTGGGGGCACCATCACGTGCAGATGCTACCTCTGGCAAACAATCATCCCTGCTTCATGATGGCAATCACCCATGAGACTGCAGGGGTATGCAAATATATTTTCAACAACACACAACCTTCCTATATAGTACAACATGCTCCAAAGTATAGAAAGCATTGTGGAGAAAAAAATGTGGTCCATGGAGAAGCCCAGGAAACATCTGGCTATGCTTACTGTCTATCTCAGGCTGAAGTATAGCTCCATAACTGCTGACACATTAGCTGCAAGGAGAATTGTGATGATGGTGATGATGGGCAGAAGTGACATCAGTCCAATCTCTTCTCCCTTCTCCAGGCACTCTTGATGAGCAGGAAAAATCATCAGTCTTGCTTTTCATGAACGCATGTATGAATGTATGTATGTACGTACGTGTGTATGTACAGTTTGAATGCAATATGTCTTCTTATGCAGCTCCAGTAAAATAAACCAGTGAGAGCTTTTTGTGGAAAGAAACAGGTGTGGGGCTATGATTCTCATTTTCCCAGGGTGAAAAAAATAGAGACAGTAGTCAAAGCCTCCAAAAGTGACAGACACTAGGTCCTGGAGTAGGAAACATTTTCTGAGATTGAAAGGGTTTAGGTAGCATAAGGCCAGTTCCCTGTCACTGATAGAAGAGCGGGGACAGAATTGTCAGCAACACTAGACCGTTCTATTGGCAAAATGCCTAGGAGCTGGCTGTGTGCTTAGAAAATGATAGGAAAAAAGAAAGTGGCCTCAAAGGCCTTCAGAAATGATCCAGAATTTGTCCTCAGATGCTCCCTTGTTTCCTCAAAGAGGGCAACACACAGGAGGCTTGAAATCTCAAACCTCTGCATCTGAGTACATTGCAGCTGCCAAGGTTTTCATAGCTGCAGAATGTCTTCCCATCATCCATGCAACCATTATTATCTTCAGTCCATATTAGTCCTTCTTCAGAACCTTTGGCTTAATCAAACACAGCTCATTGTTTAGTCCTATACCAATAAACAAAACAAAGCCAGGGCCTCTCTCATGGCCCAGAACACAGGAGGTTTGGATGGCTAAAATTTTCCCTCCTCTACAGGAAAAAAAGGATGGCCTCAAGTGCAGTTCTGGACCAGTCCCTGGCCAACAGTATTCTCACCAGTGGAAGAAGTTCAGCTGGCTCAGGCCAAATCTGCGTCAAGAAGAGTGTGAACTGTTGAACAGCAGGGCAGGACTCAGTGGAACAGTATGGTCCTGCAGAAGGCCAAGTAAACAATGCACACCCATAGCACAACACACAGCTCCTTTGCATGTGCTGGCAAGAACAGACCTGAGAAGAGTCTCCCTCTAGAGTTCTAGCAGCTGTTTTAGATCTACCCACCTTCATTCTGGATTGGGATCAACATAGTGGTGGGATTTGGGTTAGTGTAAATGAGGCACACATGACGTTGATCTGGCATGAGTCCTGTCCCTGTCTCTGTGATGATAACCATGGTGTTGTAGCTAACATTCAGTGTTATGGCAGTGGCAGTCTGAGGCAGAGGGCCAGCAGACATCCACAATGCACGGCAGATCCGCAGCTAGAGCCATGACTAGAGATGGAAACCAAAGACAAAGAGAAATAAAGGGCCCCATGCCTGCATGTAAAAGATGCAAGGCTGCTTCCAAGGACAATGACTGTGGGCAAGTAGGCAGAAACAAAGCAAGAAGGGGCTGTGAGAAGGCTTGCAGCCTATCTGTAGGAGGTTCACTAGCTGTGGGAGATCTGGCATGGTCAGACAGTCCTGACTTAGCATAAAGTTCGCTGGCACAAAGTCACCTCATCAACATTTTTGAAGTGCTATAAACTTGCTTCGTTGGCTCAAGTGTAAGTTTATCAGCACTCTGCATCATGAGGGGGAGTGTTCTTATTCCAGTGGAGTCTGGATTTAATCTACAGCCAAACCATAGACATAGACAGTGAGAGCTGTAATAGAGCAAGTAAATGGATACATGTTCTAATGGTAAAAATTGAGGGAAAAAAGTCATTACAACATGGGGGAGCAAACTGGCAAATATAAGTGCTGAGAAGAGAAATGAAATGTATCCAAAATACCAAGTGATTATAGAGTCATGATGCTATATCCAGCATATACAATTCCTATGGATATCAACTGCAGAGCATGCTGTGACAAATGTTTTGCAAATGGCCCAGTGGAAGTTGAAATTTACAGCCTTCACAGTAGGAAAGACAAGTGGAAAACACAGTGAATGAGCCCGTGATATGCTCCCTGTGATCCTTAATGTTCATGTATCACACCAACAATTTCCTCCAGGCCAGAGAAATTTCAGTGTTCCTAATTTTACTGGAATTCTCTCCTGCTTTCTTTCACTGTTGCTTCTTTATTACTACTGCACCATGTAGCTAAGCAGAGGATCTACTTTGGTGCTATCTGAATCTTCTCAAAGGCATTATGAAGACTCAAGTGCACGAAAAATTGCCCCATTCCCCCGTTTATAGATTCAGTTTTTCCTGCAGGTAAGAAACATTACATTGTTATTCAGATGTATTAGACCACCCCAAAATCAAAACAGGCAAAGCCAAGTAGAAATTGCCAGTATTCATAGCATCCCAGACAGACAACACAGTTGCTAGTGTTTATGAAGGTTAATGTTAAAAAAAAAAAGGAAAAAGGAAAAAACTGCTTTCATTTGCTCTTAGTGCATTTATGTCAGGAAGGTCTCTGCCTTATGCAGGTGACTCCTGTTTTTAAAAAAATTCCAGCCCCTGGGTACCTGTTACACATCACTTAGAGGGGCAATTTTAGGAGGTTCCCTGCAGAAACATTCATCACCTCAGGCCCACCCTGCAGGATTTATCTTCATATAAATCACTGACTACACCATGATTTTTGATGTGTGGAGAATGCTAATGCTAGCAGACAAACTCCCTTTAAATTCCTGGAGGGACTCAGACAAGTATTTCATCCTAATATTTGTTCTGCTCCTTTCTTAACTGTGAGATATTTTGATTGTATTGTCTGTTAAATAGAGCATTGTTTCACATTCTTGGACTATTAGACTATTGGTAATCTGGAAAATAAAATAGTCTATGCTTTCATCCTGGTACAACTTGTCCTTGCTGGGTGGCTCCCTGACAGGTTTCATTTTGAAAAGGGCTTTATACTGGATCTTCTGTATCAATTTCAGTGTCTAGAAAAATACATACAATAAATATCAAATTAACGTAAACACATGTTGGAAGGTATTGGCTTGAATGGGAAACTGTACTTATGTAAAATGGAAGAAAACAAGGCATATCGTACTATTTTCAGTAAAGAAAGAACAACTAGAAATTGGCAATCTCCACAATCCTTTTGTACTGACTGACCTTTCTTCATATCTTAGACAATTCTCCTACAAGCAATCCAGCTGTCATAAAAATTTCAGATCATCTGAGAAAAAGAAACTTAATACATTTCTCTGGAAAGCTTTCGGGACTCAGATTTGTTCCAAGCTATAGTCTCAAACTTGGTCATGCTGCAGATGACACAGTTATCTGGAGAAGGTTTTCACCTTCCAAGGATTGAAAGTGCTGACAGCACAAAGTCAATGAGCATAGAGAGGTGAATAGTACAGGAAGAGTTATGTGCTCTCAAGGACAAGAGTACTAGAATTGTATAAAAAACTATAACACAACTAACACAACAAACTATAATACAACTGTTCTGTGCTCTCAAGGACAAGAGTACTAGAATTGTATAAAAAACTATAACACAATGTTCCAAAAATCAACAACAATTTAGTAAAGGTTGAAGACAAAGTTTGAATGAGGTGACTAATTTTAATTTTATGCTGAAAAAATCAGTTAAGACTCTTCTTAAAAAGTAAGATATGGTTGTACAGAAGACTATGCTAAATCTAAACCCAGCTGTATTAGTTGTTAGATGTACTAAATCCAGTACTAAATCCAGCTGTCTAGTTGTTAGATGATAACTAATTTAAGCTTTTAGGTGGTTTAAATATTTTTGTCGTGGTTTATTTTCTCTTTTTTTCCTAGGATATCATGTTATCTGAAATAGTACTATTTTGAATATTCTAATGAAGACTGATATTAGTTTTATAGATGTCATGATTTAAAAAGACAAGTAATGTAAAGTTTAGAGAGAAATGTAATACCAGCTGCCAGATCAACTAGCAGAATTGGGGAGAAAAGAAAATCTTTGGATTGACTGCTTTATTTCAGACATAGAAATGTTTGCTTGTCTGAAAAACTGTGAATTTTGTATGCTATTTAACTTTGTTTAAGGGCATATAGTTAAATGACTGATAAATAAGCCAAAATAGAAGACTAAGCATAGAGTACCAGATAAATTGCTGAATATATGGACAGAAAGAGAAAACAGCTGAGATAAAAAATAAGGAATCCTACGAATCATGTACTTTATGGTGCTTTATTTAAGGGGGGATTATGAGTGTGAAATATAAAAATGCATTTTAAATGGTTTATTTTCATGATATTCCATGTGAACATATCCATGCTAAATGACATTGATGTATAATGTGACTTATATAAAATATTTTAAATAATTATTCAAAGGAAAAAGTGTTTCAGATTAGGAAAGGGAGTCAAGAGTCATTAAGTTCATTAGAGAAATTCAATTCAGATTTCATTACATAAAAATAAAATACTAAAGGGGTGAAACTAGGCCCTGGAAAAACAATATTTACTTTTTCCTGTCATGGAAACAGCTATGAAAATCACCTGTTGCAGCTGTTGCAGGACTCAATGAGCTAATAGATGAACTTTTTCACAATTATTTTCAGTTGCAATGTCAATCCTCAAGAGTACACTGATGTTTTCCTGATGACATTGCCTCACAAACAATACTAAATTTAATTGAGTTATTGGGATGTTTATTGACACAAGCATCAAATGTCTTTGTCCACATGAATATTGGCTGGTCCAAACATTCCCAAAGTGTCTGTTTCCCTGAGTGAAAATCAAACACAATTTATCTCGTGTCTAACCTCTGCAGTGTTGGATAAATGTGACAGGAGCAGATGGCAGCTGTATGATGGCAGTGGTTGAGTTTGCTCCCAACTCCTGTCCACAAAGGCCATGGACATGGAGGCCAGCAGCTGACCCAGGTCCTCCAGCAGGGCTGCAGCAGGCAGGGCAAGCGTGCTGTGCTGCACTGACTTGCAGATGACCAGAGTTAAGACCTGGGAGACTAAAAATGCCTGCTTGTTGCTGCCACGTATTTTAAAATCTCAAGTGGATATACTGGGAGCAAGGAAGAGAAGAGCTGATCAGCACTCATGGCTGTTGGAGAGGCTGGATGTCCTCTATAGCCTGCCTGGTCAACACCCCAACTACTTCCAGACTGATAAATACATATAAAAAACCTTATAATAATGTGACTAATTATTGTTTGTGGCTTAAACTCCCTGTAGATGTACAGTGAAGTTAAAACTGGGTAAAATAGGCTTGAGCTGTGTGATGATTCCAGAAATTTCAACATTGAGCTGTGAGAAACACTGGGAAGAAACCTCCATCAATGTGAAGGGCTGAATGACAGCCACCAACTTTTGTGTAACTTACTAAATGCCCTCATCTCTGGACGAGCTGTGTGATGATTCCAGAAATTTCAACATTGAGCTGTGAGAAACACTGGGAAGAAACCTCCATCAATGTGAAGGGCTGAATGACAGCCACCAACTTTTGTTGAGGTGGCCCTCATCTCTGGATGCCCTATTTTTGTTGCTCATGTTACATGGGGAAGGTCACGGGAAATGTTCCTTAAGACAAAAGCTGCAGGTAGATTTTGCATTATCTCTGTACTGAGCTGTTACAGAACTATGTAGGTGAGCTGCAAATCTACCTATGATATTATCTAAAACCAGTATAATTTACTGATTTGTGAGAAGCACCTATCTCCTCATGACCCTGTGCTTAGTATTTGATCCCCAACTTGCTTGGTGTTTATTAATGCAAAAACAACACCCATGAATCCACTCTTGAAAGAAATAGAAAATTTATTACCTAAACCAGAGCATATTATCACAGAATAATTATGGATATTATTATTGTTATTTTTATTGTTATTATTTTGCATCCTCCTAGACAATACATTAATTTTAGGCATACACTGCCTCAGCTGAGTTATATCCCAAAACTGAGGTCATGCAGGGAAGTGGAGGCCCTTTGCCTTCAGAATTCAGGTAGTATATAACTCCTAATATTATGGCAGATACATGCACATACTGTTGTACATTTATATATTCATAATTCAAATTTTTACACAAACTCATGGTTCATTGGATATAATCTTCCTTTGTAGCTGAATCAACCTCAAATCAGAAATATCTTCTCTAGTACAATCCAAACTTGATTTATCCCTTCAGGAAAAAAGGGATATAGTTGTTATAGCTATCTATCTATCTATCTATCTATCTATCTATCTATCTCTATCTCTATCATCTATATCTATCTATATCTATATATCTATATGTATATCTATATATATATCTATATCATCTATATCTATATCTATATATCTATATCTATCTAGATTTATTATATATATTATTTATTAATGTATCTATTTATATTTTTATATTATTTTATTAGATATATGTAATTTAAACATTTGAAAAAAATGTTACAGAAACATTGCTAAGTAGTGTATTTTTCTGATTCTGTAAAATAATGGAATTTTTTTTTCATTCTAAAGTCTTCATAATAGCTACTTTTCCACCAAGAAATTAATTCTTTGTTCCTTTGACTTTTCTAAAAGAAACCAAGGCACAAGGCCATAGATAATACACAAATTTCTAAACAGTTTCAATTTCTAAGCTTTAAATTACCATAAAGCCATTTGATCCATCTGTATTTCAAACACTTATAATTATAGAGATTTATATTTACATCTGGCACAGAGTTACAGAGTTGTAACTGGCCTCTTTTGGATCCTATTGCCTAGACCCCATCACATCTGACTCTGCACTGGTAATGTAGAGGACTGGAGAATGCCATTAGTGACCCCTACTCCACAGACAGACAGCTATAAATGGTACTTAGTATCAGAGTTTAGAAAATACTTGTGTTATGTACAGATTTCCCAGGGCCGTGTGGAAATGAAAGCCATACATCTGTTGAAGAGAAAGGTTTTCCATTAGGAAAGGTCTACTCTATGTAGTTCCTACATTGTGTGTCAGAACAGAGTTTGAACAGGATTGAAATATTTTTACATTATCACAATGCAAAATATATAAAGTAATAATTTTAAATATGCCCTCATGGTTTTCTGATTTTACTAGAGTTCTAAACTTATAAAATAACACATTGAATATTATATGTAATAGCTGCAGTCAAGAATGTTAAGAAGCAGACCTTCTCAAACCTTGAGGCTCAGCTGCGTGTTTCCTGAACAGTGTTTGGCCAGGGGAAAAGAGGCTGGGGTCAGCCTGTGGCCTCGGTCAGCCTTGACAGGTTCTGAGAGAACACCTTGCATCACAACTGATTTCTCATTCTCCCTCTACTGCAGGCAAATAGAAATGGAAAAACATGTTACAGTGACTTTGAGGTCTCATCTGAAGTTTCCTATAGGGAGCAGCTGTGCACCACTCAAAACTGTACAGTCATCCACACATAGCTTACAGAAGATGGACAGTTATCCATGTGCACCTGTAAGCAGTTGGCTCACACGGAATTAAGGTGTAATTATTTTTTAAAATTATTTTCTTCTTATTTTGATTTTTTTTTATAGTTGGCATTTGTTCAAAGAAGCAACCCTGGAAGATTGGCATGTTTTGTGACAGAGCTCAGGAACACTGCTGGAAAGACTCCCCAGGATTTCTGGAATAATCTGAAGTCAGACAGCAGTGATTCTTCTGTTTTCTTGGAGTTCTTTTGAAAGACAGCAGGAAGATCCAAGGGACTGACTCTACCAGTAAAGAAGTGAATTGAAGAAGAGCCTAGGAGGGCTGCAGAAGGAAATATTGAAGACTGGTTGATATGAGACAAGGTGTTATATTTTATACTTGAAATCTCTGTGTGGTAACGGTCAATTAAAATTCTGACACTGTTTGAAGCAAGTATTTATTAGTTTTCATGTTTTTAAGTACTTCCTGAACAATAACTGATACTCAATAAATCATCTAAGAAAAATTAGGTCTTCAGCTTATACTAAAGATTTCTCCAAATGAGGGGTCCAAAAATTGTACAAATGCAATGATTAGAGAAAACTCTACTTTATTCTGTGGACAAAATCAATATTGCAGGCATGTTAGACACAAAAGGATTTTCTCTAAAAAATGCTTTGTTCTCATGCACTTGATTGTTTTCAGCTGCTGTAGTCAGAAGGCTGGCTGTAAAATTGCATTACAAAAATGCTGAAGATGTTGCACTCCACATTAAACTTATGATGAAAACCCAGAAATTTTAAAGAGTAAAATGAATGGGCTGTCAGTCTGAAAGCACAGGGAAAGCTAAATCTAAAGCTGGATATAGTTGTGCAAGACAGTATTATGCCAGAAACTGTAATATTAGCACTGAAAGGAGAGCCACAGACAGCAGTGGGTAAGGTGGTAAACTTCAGCCTTATGATAGGGAACTTATCCCCGCTAAGGGAGTTTGTGAACTAAATTCATAGAGAAAAAAACAACTGGAAAGGATTCAATTTGTAATTGGACCAGAGGAAAATGTATCCATTATGGGATTAGAGAGAGGTCGTGCTATGGCGTCGCTGTGCTGGTTCTCTCACTCCTCTGCTCCACATCCCTCTTATGATAACCTCAGAAGCTGGGGAAAGCTACAGGACAGGGGTGGGCAGTTGTACTCTTCTTTCATATGGGATAGTTGTTTTTTCCCTTTGGTTGAGGCTAAATGAGGGGGTAGATAGGATTTGTGTGTGAGTGTGGGTGTGAGGGGCAATAGCAATTTCCCAAACGTCTGCGGCTGTGTACACGTGAGAACTGATTCAGGATGGTTTATCTCAGTGTGAGCGACCTCCTGAGAGTGATTGGGAATGAGAACTTGAAAGCATGAAGATAAAGAGGAGTAATTTACACTTCAATGATTATCACACAGTAGAGTTATTGTCCCTTTTTGTTACTTAGTTAGCAGAAGTAAATATGTAAACAGCAGACATTTTTTATTATTATCTTTCCTGGTTTGCCAGTGTTTGAAGGGCAGGCTCCTCATCCTGGTAAATCCACACTTTATTTTAGATTTTTTGTGATATCCAGAATGTGAGAAGTCATTTCTTTATTTGTGCTGATACAGTACTTCTAGTCCTTAAAACATCATTCTTGTCAGGAACTGCTGCACAGAAAAATTTATTTATTCAGTACAGCCCCCCAAATCCTCCATTCTGGAGTCCTGGAGCAGCACCTGATTTGAGAAGGACAGACATGGAAACTCTGTTCTCCTATGCACAAGTTAAAAAATAAACTTGTGAGTTTTTTTGCTTCAAAATTTTCATGTCTTTCTCTCAAGACCAAAAGCCTTTAAGCACTCAATGGTGTGGAGAGAGAAAGTGCATGCAGCCATTGTGTCCTGCTCAAGTTCCTGCTAAGGCTTATATTATCCCATTAGCTGCACAGTAATAGTAAAGTTTGTTTCTGAAAGTATATAGTTATCTATTCCTAATAGTTGTCCTTGGTTTACTAGAGAGTTTATTGTTTTCTTCCAATAAGAATGAAGAAAATGAAATTAAATAAATGAAGAAAAATCCTCCTGATTATTTACTTTCTTGAGGCCCCAGAAGAAAAGGCACAGAGTCCTTATTACTGCTATAATCATAGAATGGCCAGAAGATCATAATAATGTGTCACAAGTAAATGTTTTCAGTGAGACATGAGGTTGGGGTCTGGTATATTTCTAAACTATATGTCAGGCCTTGAAAGTTTTCAATTAATTGACTTCAGGTTTAGTAAAGTGAAAATCTCCCTGGTAAGGGGTTATCACAAATGCACCAAGGCTCTGTAACTCAGAAGAGCAATACTCACACTGAGCACTTACATGCAGACCTCAAAGAGCTTTTAATCACTAGATGCTTAACCAATTTGCAGCAGATATCTTAGCTAACAATTATGGCCTCCCTTAGCTCCAAAGTATTTGTGGGCAGACTGTAACTCTCTCAAACAATTCAGTCAGTCACTCAAAATTTTACAGAAGCATTTCTTTAAGGAGGACTTTCAACACTGCTATGTATCAGTCCTTTAAAATAATTTACACATCAATTTATGCATTTATTTTAATACATATATAGCTAATCTAGCAAGCATTTAGCACTTACTGTGTTATTTTAAAATGTAATGCACCTACATTATATGTGCATTATAACTATAACATTAACTATAACTATAACATTATTGGAAAATCTATTTATTATACACTGTCCTGTTCACTAAAATAATGTATTGTTAATTGTGTAGAAAAAGTTCAATTTTTATTGTAATTATTTGAGATAATGCTATAGGTCTTTGATATTATATGTTGAGATGTCATTATAACTGCTCCTGTTAGCAATGGGAAGCCAGATATGTCTTCATTGACTCTGCATACAATAGATCAATAGCAATTTCAACATATTTAAATAGTAAAATAAATTACTCCTTATGTGAAAAAAACGTCTCTGCCCTCGGTATGTTAAACATTAGTTCTGGAATTCCTACACCAGGAATATCCTTCTTTTACCAAAAGCCTCAATAAAAACAGAAAACAAGAGAAAGCAGAACTGTTGGCTTCTAGTGTAACTGCAGGCAGAAAAATCAGCACTTGCAGATGGTTCCCAAATGAAGCAATTGCAAGCTCTGAACTGGGTGCTAGCTCACTGAGGATGCTCAGCCTGCAGGAGTTACCAGGCAAACCGAGGGGCTGGGGGGACAAAAGGGTTCTGCAGCTCCACTTGAGATTGGGTCTTCACTGAAGGCTGCTTTTGAAATGCATGTGAGAGAGAGGTGTCCAATAAGGAACTGCAGAAATCACAAGCAACAGGCAATGCAAAGCCACAGAGATGCAAAGCCAAAGCATTTATATCTATACCTCCATTGTACACAGGTCTGTAACCATATATATATATATAAAGCCATTATATATCATACCCTATTTTATTTAGATGCATATGTTTGCATATGTATCTGTATATTTTTGAATATATTTATGTTTACATAAATGACAGACACATGTACATATATATATAATTATTACCAGACTGTGTACTAACTATTTCTCAGATCAAATGTGTTTGAAAGTATGTAAATAGAGAAGACAATTTTGATGTTTGTTTTTGGATGTTTTAAAAAATACACATGGTACTTGCCTCCCTTCTTTCAAATAAAGAAATTTCTGTGAGGATCCAGGTACTCAGTTCTACCTTCTAATAGAGAAGCCAAGAAACAAAGTAACTATAGTGAAATGAAATTAATCAAAGCTTTTCCTTTAGTATTTCAGTCATTAATTTTACAAAATATCCCTGAATTTAACATAAGGGTGAAAATGAAAGTGGAATTATCATTGACCATTTTTTGTTTTGTTCAAGTAATTTCTCAGGGCTACTCTATACATTGAGTTATTTCACAGAAGTCTATTTGTCTGTGATCTTGTGCTAGTGTTGCATTCAAACACTCTTAAGTGTTAGAAAAACATGCAAATTGAAAGTTTACAATTTAAATATTTAAACACTTTATATCGTATTTCCTTCTTTTTTAGAAAATCCAGTTTTATAGAGAAGGTAGGTGCTCAAAATTCTGGTTTCCTACAAATAGTTTTCAGATAGCACTATTAAAGAATCGACTTTTAAAGTATGTTAGTGTGGTAAACAATATATAATGTATATGAAAATATACATAGTAAGATTTAATGTGTAGTGAAAGAAGTAAATACATACATTAGTGATTTTCAAGACTTACCTTTAATGAGAAGATACATTTTTAACGCCACTATATAATTTCTTTTGGTGTGACAGCTGTGTCCCACACACATAACGACCATGAGGGAATCCATTCTTGCATTGTCGTATACAATAGATCTATTTGACATAACTTCAAGATGATAATATTGAGGATTCAAGAAACCTTATAAAAATTCGGTGGAATTGAATAAAGATTTTATAAATAATTCCTTGTCTCCTTGGCAGTTTTTCTTTCTTTATTTCATACTTATGGTTTGGAGCTTTTTAATAGCTTCCATTATTTCTTGAACTTCTAAAAAAAGTAGATTTGTTCATGTTTGTCACATATGGGGGACTGTGCTATTTTAGACTGCAAGAAGTAAACACACCTTTAAATTATGATTATCTTCTAGTTCTGCTTTTTAAACTCTCTATATGCTGACCATATTATTAAAGTTGAGTAAATGCCCTGGGGTGGCTTCACCTTGCATCCTGTGTGCAGTTTTGGGCACCACACTGAAAGAAATACATTAAACTATTAGGGAGCATCCAAAGGAGGACAACAAAGATGATGAAGGGCAGTGAGAGAAAGCTCTATGAGCAGCAGCTGAGGTCACTTGGTCTGTTCAGCAAGGAGAAGAGAAGACTGAGGGGAGAGCTCATTGCAGTTACAACTTCCTCATGAGAGGAAGAGGAGGGGCAGGTACCAATCTCTTTACTCTTAGGACCAGGGAAAAGACTCGAGGAATTGGCAGGAGGCTCAGCATATTCTATGATAAATGCACAGAACTAAGTGGACCTTGCATGTGGTTCCTTACACTATCAAGAAACAGCTATTTTTGGTACTCAGTTTGCTTTATATAGCAAATCATACTGGCATAGACTGATTCATACCCATACCCTTCAGACACACACTTCCTTTGTGAAGCTTTTGGTGGTGCAAATTTACATTGGCACCAACACCATTGTTTACTTGAGCATTTCAGTTAGTAACCCTTGTTTACTTGAGCATTTCAGTTAGTATTAAAGCTACCAGGTCATAAATATCTAAATATAATTTACCCTGTTTCTGCTTTCTTTTGCTCTCAGTGAATAATTTTGTCTCATTTTGCACTTCACATAAAATATAAACCATTGTAGTTAAAAGATTTGTGAATCTTTATGCAAGTTACAAGAATAAAGAAGCCACAGCAGAATCCTGCACAAATGTGCCTGAATGCTGCCACTGTAAAACTGTGAGGACATTCAGAGTTCTCTGCTGTTGCTCAACTACTTTCAGCCAGTCCGAAGCAATCCATCCGTTGGGTTCAGTTCTTGTTCTCAGACACCTCGCGCCTCGTGTGCCTTCACTGGTGACCTGTGTAGGCGTCTGGGGCTGCAGAACTGGAGCTTGAGACCTTTCTTTCTTTAGGAAGACCTGATGTGCTTGTCACACGCCACACACAGCACTGTGGGCTCTGAGTTTTGAGCACTCTGAAATGCTAATGTCGCCACATGGAGTTTAAGATTACATATAGGTCAGCGTTATGTGTAAAGGGGAGAATGACATTTCTCCAAGGACAGATAATATTATTTATAACAGATTTCTTGCACTTTTCAGTGATGGTATCAATTGTTTACAGCTGACTGAAACAAGTAGAATTAGTCTGATAAGAGACTGAGGCTTGGGTCCAAGCCCAGATCCTTTTACCAAGGCTGCAGCAGAGTCTGTTGTTAAGATTGTTAGAGAGTCAGAGAGTTGCTGAAAAAGTAGCATAAATATTTTTAGGCAAAATGCTTGTTCCATGGAAAAATTTTCATTAACTTTAATGACTTCAAGATTTCCCCCCTGCTGTGAAGCTGATTTATCATTTGTACAGGGCATTTTTAACAAAAAAGCCTTTGCTAATGCCAGAAATATGACATTGCCTGGACTGAGAGGCTTAGTTTTTGGGTTTTTTTCTTCATTTATGAAGAATATGTCTGTTAAAACAGCCTCTAATAATGAAATCACATTCTGGTATAATGATTAATTTCAACTTTTAAGAAAATTTTCAGCTTTGAATATTGTGGAGGGAACAGTAGTTGAAATAGTTTAAATAATGAAGTATGTATTCGTGTGAAAATAATTGAAGTGGGAAACTTTTACAGAATTTCACAGAATCACAGAATGTGTTGAGAAAAATGGACCTTAAAAATCCATATTCCACTGTCAATGACACCTTCCATTAGACCCATCCAGCCTGATCTTGAACAATTTCAGGGCTGGGGCATCTACAGTGTCTCTGGGCATCTTGTTTGAGCATAACCACTTCAATCAGTAGTATGTGTTAGTTGGCAATTACATGTAGAAAATGTCAGTGAGCTGCAAGCCAACATGTAGGTTTCAGTGGCAACCTGAATCTCTATTCCTTTTTTAAACTTTGTTAAGAAAATGAGAGAAAATTAGGGAAATATGCAGCAGAATAAAAGTTTCATTTCTTATGCACTCTGCAGGTCATTAAAAGGATATATTTTTACTAGTGATCTGGTAGCGATACTTGCAGCTGGTCAGCTTGGCCTCGTGGACCCCAGGGTACACTCACTGCATTTACTAAAGGTGGGTTAAGCACGGGACGGGACCTTTGCCTCCCTGCCCCGTGCCCAGACCGCCTGCGCCCCGCGCTCTCGCTCTTTTGCCGATGCAGCTGCGTTTGCAGGCGGCGGATGTTGTTAGCCGGACTACGGAAACTGCGGGTTCTGTGGAGCATCTCGAACCACAGCCCGTAAACCAGCCTTTTGTGCTCGAAGGCCGGGGTTTGCCGCCGCGGGACGCGGGTTCAGCGCCGGGCCCGCTCGCACGGCCGGGCACGGCCCCCGCCCCTCCCGGGCGGTGCGGGCCGCGGCCGGCAGGGGGGGCCCGCGCTCCGCCCGCAGCGGGGAAAAGGCGGCTCCGGGAGCACCCAGCGAGCCTCAGCGGCAGCCAGCGAGCCTCAGCAGCACCCAGCGAGCCTCAGCGGCACCCAGCGAGCCTCAGCAGCATCCAGCGAGCCTTAGCAGCACCCAGCGAGCCTCAGCAGCATCCAGCGAGCCTCAGCAGCACCCAGAGAGCCTCAGCGGCAGCCAGCGGGCCTCAGCGGCACCCAGAGAGCCTCAGCGGCAGCCAGCGGGCCTTAGCAGCAGCTAACCAGCCCGAGGAGCTGCTCGCACGGCGGGAAAGAATCGCTTTGTCACTGTCCTAACATGTCTAAATAAACCAACAAACACCCCCACCTTCTTGGATGAGGGTATAACAGGAATTTCAGACATCTATTTCAGGTCTCATGGGCAGTGGCTGAGGGAGATGGGGGTGTTTAGTCTGGAGAAAAGCAGATTCAAAGGGGATCTTATTGCTCTCTTCAGACACCTGAACGGAGGCTGTAGAGAGGTGGGGCTCGGTTTCTTCTCCCAGGTAACAAGAAATAGGATGAGAGGAAATGTTTACATGTTGCACCACTGGAGGTTTAGATGGGATGTTAGGTAAACTTTCTTCACCGAAAGTGCTGTCAAGCCTTGGAACAGGCTGTCCTGGGAAGTGGCCAAGTCACCATCCCTGGGTGTGTACAAAAGACATGTGGACAGGGCACTCAGGGACGTGGTTTAGTGGTGGACTTGGCAGTGCAGGGATAACTTTGTGTTCCTAGAGGGTTTTTCCCAACCTAAATGATTCGATGATTCAAATACATAGCAAAAGCATACTAGTGACAGTGCTCCAGAGATCAAACTTCTGGCAATCTAGACTTTGCTTTGCTCCAGTCATTGGGATTTCCTTTGGTTTGAAACGTATTCCAAAAGCCTGTGTAGATAAATGCATGGGAACTGAGAGTAATGTTTTTTGAAGTAGCCTCTCCTCCAAGGATGGATATCCTCGAGGGGATTTAGTTTTGAGGAGTTTTTTCCAAAAGTAAAATCATAAATATGCCTCCACTGCATCACTTAAATCTTACATGAACATGAAAGATATTGTATGAGTATCTTGTTCAATTTTGTATCTGCTTAAATGAAGATTATCTACCTTTAACTTTTCTTAAACTAGTTAATGACTTCTTTTACTACTAGTAGAATCTGTGAAAGAGGTCCCATAATGGGTGATCTTTGTCCTATTCTTTAGTTAGTAGTACAGCAAAATCACTCTTATTCAGTCAGAGCAGTGCCTAAATATAGAGCAGTGGCATAAAGCTGAATAGATAACAAGGGACTGTAGCTTTTTGATATTGGATTTCTCTTTTTTTTTGGATTCTAATAATGGTTTTCCCATCATAATCAAACTTCTATGTTTATTGCTTAGAAAAGAGATAAGGTAGACTCTTGTACGACAAAGCACTTTTTTTTTCTTTTTCTAGGCTAAACTACTCACAAGCAGCATTTTCTCACTTCAGTTTTCTTTTACCCTTTTGAAAAAAACAAAAAGGTGGTAGTGATTTAACATTAATGAGAACTACTTTGCTGTAAGATTCATCTGCATATAAAGATGCTGATATGCACAGGCAACATACTTTCAAAACCCTTCTTCTCCTGTTATAAACCCCCACCAGTGGAAGTCTCCCAATGGGAGATTAGACATGAATCTCAATCCAACTTCCAGTAGCTTCCTGACCTCCAGTTTCATCTAACACTTCTATTTTTCACTCATCTGAGGAAATATTTATGTATATGAAAATACACTAGTTGATTATAACAGAACCTATTGCAAAATCACATACAAAAAAGCCCCAAACCAACAAACAAAAAAATCTACAATCAAATCAAAATAAAACCATTTATTATTAATTTATTTACTTAGATACTTCATAGAGAAATGTGCTTTCCTTCTGGAAATAGAAATTTGAAGGTACTTTCCATTTAAATACAAGCAACCAGATTCTTTCCCTGAAAAGATGGTCTTTTTCTTTTGAGCTCCATTACACTTGAAGACATTTATCACCCATGATCTTTAGTAGATCAATTAGATATCTTGGGCAATGTTCATACAACACATTAGTCAAATGGACAAGATCTTGAACTTGTCATGAAATTATGTCAGTGTGCAGAGAAAGATCCAATTATGTGCAGCCTGTCTTGCCAAGGCATTTTAAACCATTTAGCAGAGGCAGCTTCAAACTTGCTGCCCAAGCACTTTGCATCACTATGGTTTGACTGAAAAGTGCCTCAGAGTAGATCGATAGCTGTCTGGATACCATATGGTTGGCTTTCTGTAAATTATGTGGATCACAGTCTGAACTGAGTCTTTTACATCATATCTATGAAGAAGACTGCACTGTGAAGCTGAAATCTTCCCATCAGTACTGATCTGTCTACTGAGTTCAAATATTCTTTGTTTTGTCTAATCTCTGATGCAACAGCGAATCCACTTCTCATCTTTGCATGACATCCTCAGCTAAATGTTTTAATCATGTACTAATTGAAAAAACATGTTAAAAAGTATTAGAGGAAGAGCTTATTTTTAGACTCTGTTAAGAGTTTATAAGCAGATATTCCTGTGTTTCATGTTTTTGATTCCCCCTTTCTTCTGAGGTCCTGAACTTTTAAGAATGCTATACTTTGTGGGACCTAATTCTGGTAAATGCTATGTCAGAAAGATACACTGAGAAAGGCTGAGGAAAACAAGTTTAAACTTTGAAAGTGTTGCAGAAAACAGAGAGAATGGGATAACCTTAGGTAACAATTTAATGAAAATACTTACTATGATGATGTCTTGTTTCCTTCACATTTTATTAATTGAGATATTGCATTGCTTTAGAGTATTTAATATCACTTCTGCTCTGAGTTCTATTTGCTTATGTTCCTATTCAAGTCTTCAGCATCTTTCTTATGCTGCTGAAAATGGAAAATCTTGCCTTGGTAGGATGAAAACAGAAAGCACAAAACAACTTTCAAGATATAAATTGTTGATAGTGCCTGCTACAGAAATTTTGGAAGAGTGATGTGGGTTTTCTTTCTCTTATGAACAGCACAGGGCAGAGATAGTGGTACCTCCTGATGCTTATACCTCACATACTGAGAAGCCCCAGCAGAACATAAATGGTATGAGCAATTTGTTTCAAAAAAGCAAGAAAACAGTAGATGGCAACATAATAATGACATTACTACTTCCCCAGCATTCCTCAGTTCCTATAGACCTTTCTGTCTGCTTCTGCTGTACTAGACAAAGCCTGACAGCCTCCCTGCCTCCAGAGGGGCACACAGAGAATGCCTTCAGATGCACAGCCTTGCTTTGCATGTCCAACTACCTTAAAGAATATTTTAGGAACGGTGAGTTTATACTTGCTTATTGCCTATGGCAGCACTGAGAGTGATGGTTCTATATTTATGAAAAAATAAATAAAAATAGCAAATGAGCAATAGAGAACTTGCAGGAGCAGATAAATCAAGGGTGGAGTAGGCAGAGCCACATCAGATGTCTTTGCATCAGATGTCTTTCATCTCTTGTTAGTGGTCCCAGCCGCTTATAGAGTGTCAAGTCAGGGAGGGAATGAAGGGAACCTGAGTTCGTGGCACTTCAGACTTGGATGTGTGTGCAGCTAGGACAGATGAAAAATCTGTGTACAGTATATTTCTTTTATACACTTCAGAATCTAAAGAGCAAGACTGTATCACGCAAAAAATTTCCACAGAGCCTGGCTTGCTTGGATCAGGTTTACATATTCAAAGTTGTACTTAGAATTGTGATGGCTAAATTTGTCCTCATTTAGCCACCTGTTTAAAAATAATGATTTGCTATATAAAAAGATTTTTTACCTTTTATACAAGGGATGTAAAGTACTTTACCAACAGTAAGACTTGGATACAGATCTATCTACTCTTCTGCTTACTGTGTTTCTTCTCTGCCTCCTGCTCTCCTTTTCCAGCAGTTACAACTCAAATTAACCCAGTGCCACAAACCTGTGTCTTGCTCTGGGACCTACCTGGTCATGCATGGCTGATAAATGTTCAGTGGGCATCTGCTGAGTACAGTCTCCAAACAGGAGGGGGACGGTCATCCTTTTGGAAGGAAAAATGTGAATTTCCTCATGCCATGTCCCATCTATTCTTCATCATTTCACCATGATAATTTTTACCTGATCCAAAGGATGTGGTTTCATTGTTTCACAGGAAATATGCAGAGAAAGTTGCAGTTAGAAAACTCTACATTCTGATTAAGAAGGTTGCATCAAGGATGCTAAAAATAGTATAGTGGTTTTGACATTATTTTCTTCTAAGAATAATACATCTCAATGTCAAACCAGGGGAGAAAACCCTAAACTACCAAGAGTGATCCCTTTCCAGGTCATGAGCCCAACACTCCCCAAGAGCCAAAGTTAATATTTATCTATGCCCTGTGGCAGTAATTTCGAAGGTGTTGATCTTGGGGATTAATTACTGCTTTAAACAGGCAGTTAACAGTTTAAACAACATTTTTATTGGCATACAGTAGTTAGATGCCTAGTAGTGTGCTGATGGGTTTATGATGACCAAAGTCAATTTAGAGTTCATCTTTGAGTTACATGTTCTTGGAGGCAGTGGGTCGTTTGAGTACTGTGGGTTAATATATGTGAGATGTACAGTAAGTATTGTACACAGAGAAAAAAAATGTTCATTTAAAAATATTGTACTTCAAACCATTCTGTGTTCTACTTATATAATATGAGCTGCAATGAACCTCTCAGGCTACTGGTGCTCCAGTGACCTGGTGCCTAAGCACACATGTTCCTGGGGACACAGTCCAGGCTCTGGTCCTCATTTTTCAGAGCTGGTTTTCCAAGGGATACAACAACAGAAGAAGTATTGCTGGGGTGTCACGGGTCCTACACTGTACTGTGTTCACAGAAGTGGCTGAAAAACTGGCTGCAAATCTCATTATACTTATAAACATGTTTGGATTCAATATAATTGCTACAGCATTTATATGATGAGTGGCATTAGAGGAAACCAAAGATATTTGTAATTCCATTAGCTCCATTTTTATGGCTATAGTGATTAGGCATTTTGAGATCTTTAGTGTGAGGCAGAAGCATGGGACCTGTATTCTGGCCATGTGCTATAGATGCCAGTCTCAAACAGTGTGGCTCTGCCTGCTTTCTGCAGGGAACCACAATGCTACAGCAACCTGTGGAGTGAGCTTTACACCCAACATTGGGCACGTGTGTCAGAGCAGGTTGCACAAAAGGGTAGAAAAGACCTCTGAAGGGAAGGTAGCACTCCTTCCTGGTGCCTGCAGTGTGACATGGGGATGTCTGCACCATGGGGCCAGTTAGAGATATGCAGTACAATGCCTGTGCCTCAGTGCTAGGAATACCCCAGTCCCCATGGATCCCTATCTCTGTTTTCCAACTCTGTTCAAAAATACTGCCCTTGACTTCTATTAATGTCTTGAGTCTAGCAAGCCAATTAATCAGAGCCAATTTTTGCTAAATGTTTCTCCCACATAAAATTATGACAGCTTGCTGTCTAAGTATAGGGTGAGTGCCTCCTGTATTTCACCCAAGACGTGTGACACGTGGGTGCAGGGAGGCTATTTAGTGCGGTGCAGCTGGCGCGCCTCGCTGCTGCGATTCCACGGAAAGCTGCTCACAAACCATAGCTAGCCTCTTGCCTCACTGCTATTTATTTGTGTTGTCTGGCTTCTTGTTTCCTAATTAAAAATGACATGTACAGTTGGGAGGAAGTTGATTGGACTCTTAAAATAATTTTGACCAGTTGATTGAGGTTTCTACTTAGTTAATGATGAATTTTGGTACTATGGGGATGCTGCCAGAATGTCACACAGAAAGCCAAGTCTCTTGCCTCATATACACATATGGAATGTGAAACCAGAAGCTGTTTGCAAAAATAAATAATAGGTGTGGGGAGAAAAGTACACTATAAAATATAAGATACATTTTATTTATAAATCACCTTCTTAAATAAGAAATGCTTGCAATTCCTAATTCCAAACTGTCTCTCTGTGCCTCTCCCTTTCCATGGCTGCTCTGCTGTTTATTTAACTCTTATCCCTCAGATTCCTGGTGGCTTATTCCTGCCTTTTTCTCTGCTATATCTATCACCCAGTGCCTAAACTCTTAGCTGCTGGGAATAAGTGAAAAAATAGACTGATGTACAGAAGCTGCCATGGTTTTAGGGACTGCAATGACCTAGATAGATGGACATCCAATATGTCAGTGTTGCTATCAAAGTATTCCATCAATATTTGACTTAATTCCTGAAAATTCATGTAGTAATATGGACATATAATCTATTGATCCTGTACGAGAAATCAGGATGTTCTATTTCTTTTTCAGAGAAAACAGTAAGATTTTAAGGATTTATTTTTTGCAAATCTGAGCTTGTCAGATCTGTGATAGGTTGACATAGCCATAGTGAGCTTATATTTCTTATAGTTTCAACTGAAATGCAAATTTATTTTGTCTTTCACCAGGTTTTAGAAGAACGTTGGCAATAGTTTTGGGTTTGTTCCCTTTACTGCATTTAAAGTGTTTCCTCTCAGCAGAAAATTCTGTAGCTTTCAAGCTAAGTTGCCTATGCTATAAATCTTGCTATTGTCCGTGTCAAAACCACGGACTGGCCATGTTCATGTTCTGCACTCTGCTTCCTTTCATACTATTTATCCTCTTCAGAACAAGTACCAGCGAGGTATTTCTGGATGCTGGAAAACTGGGCTGCTTTCATTGGGTAATATTATTACTATTGGCCTCTCCTTCTCCTGTTAGAGTCAAACTCTGGCCAGAAAGTGAAGCTAAGTTGGATGAACGCTGAAAGAGCACATGGAGTTGAATGTTGCCATTCATGAAAAATAATAAACGAATCCAAAAAGCTGCAAAATTGAGATTGCTCACTCTTGGGACTCAATTTCTCATTGAAAATGAAATACATTTTGGAAACATCATTGAATTTGTCACATTCTCCTTTTAAATAGACTTCTAAAACAACTGTTTTAAAGTTTGACTCAAACAAGTGTAACAATTCAAACTCTTCAGCCTGTTTTCTCAGTTTATGTCTAAATCAAAAGATAGGTATTTCATCAACATAATTAACTATTAGCTTTTTGAAGGATGAATTTCATTCTTTTGACTGAATGCAGAAGATGTGTTATGATTGTTCTAGGAAAGTGATAATACCAGACTTTTCACAGACATTTGTAAAATGAAGACTTGGTGCATTCCCTGCAACTTTTTTCCTTTGCCTTTTCGTGTATAGATTACATCTCTTCCAGGCCATTTTTTTTCTAGTCCCTTTGATTTGCAGGCTTTTTTAAAAAAGTGTGTAGAAGTTAATCAGAGTTCCACAAAATCTCAAGAGAATAAGCTGATGTTCATAACTTCTACCACAGCATTATATCCGATGAAATTCTGTTCCTGTGGATTATTTTATCTATTCCTGTGGATTATTTTATCTAAATCTGTTCTAGGTAAATTTTTAAGAAAATCAGTCCTAATCAGAAAAATCTGTTTGGAGTATATTCTTTCTAAATATGCTTTAGCCAAATAGTTAAATTCTTGTAGGACTTAAATACTGAAAACTGATCTTGATTTATGTAATTTTCTATGTGTAGGAGAATGCTTTACATTTCAATTTTAAATATGTCACAGAACAGCAAAGACTGAATTTTGCAGTTGGTGGCTCAGGGTGTCATTGAAGATGACATGGAGTCTGGCTGATATGTCTCAACCAGCAGAAGAAATCAGAATATGAACTCATGTTTTGCTTTGAATATACAAACGCAAAAAGACCAGAGTCTGATTCCTGCCTCTCTCCATATCAGGCAGTAGAAGAATTTATACTTGGGGCTCACCTCCAAATGTTCTGACCATCCTTGTCAGTGGCATCATCTCCCTCTTTGGTGCAGTTGCTGAGGTGAAAGATCTGAGCTGTAGAGAGGCCTGTAAGGAAAAGATTTTCTGATAGGACAGACAGATTGAGCTAACAGGAGCATCCTGCTCAGGAAGGATGGATAGATCTATTTCTTCTATGGAATATGTAAGAGATTTTGCAACCAATATTTTGTCCTGTGTCTCTTAACAATTATATATCTAATTCTCCTCAGAAACAAGGCTTTTAAAGCACCTAAATCAGAATATTGATTTCCATTAGGGAAGAAGGCTGTAATCTTAAGAATTTGAGTTAAGACTACAAAGGAAATATGTTAATTTTCTAGTCCATAGAATCAGAAGAAACCTCAGTGCCTTTTTTGTTATTAAAAACTTTTACCAGTATTTGGAATAATCTTTCTCATTTACACTTCACTGGGGACTGCAACTATTCCTTTCATAGGCAAAGTCACACCATTTTGGTCCCTGCTTTGTGACCTCAAGAACAGATACACATATAGCATTGCACTTGAGGCCATATGTTAAATTGAGTCAGGAGCTGAAGGTAACACATCAATGGATTGTTGTTTGTCCCATGTATTTTCCCTGGAGAGCATTAAGACAGAGAGATAATTCACAGACTAAGTAAATCATTCAACCAAAATAACACTGCTGATAAAAAATTTCCACCAAACTGCACTTTCAATTAATTTGCAACAGAAGGCACATACAGATGATCTGGCTGAAATGCCTGTAGGCATACAAAACACCTTTCTTTTAAAACTAGGCAGTTTTTTGGTTGTGTCTAGGCTTTGCAGGGAAAGATCACTGCTGGTCTTTTCATCAGGTGTTTTGATTAGAACACGTATTTTTATCCTTTTGAAACAGAAATATCATACCCACTGTGTTCTATTACTGTGTAATGCATATTGTATCCTCTTCAATAGTGTTGGGGTTGGTCTTTGAAAGTAACTCAAGTATCCAGAAATTTTGAAAATAAGGGACCAAACTTACCTTAAACAGATACCAAGAGGACGCTTGTAACATTTCCTCCTTCCCCAGGAATGAGAGCAAATTCAACAAAAGTAATCCATGTGCTTTATCTCTACATGCATATGCTCGAAGATTGCTTATGAATATAGAACAACTTGATTTTCCCACATCATGAAAATAAGTTTTTAAGAAACATTTACCTCTTTCATCTGCCATCATATTGGAAAGAATCCAATAAACCTTCTGTATGAGACAAAATTCAGACAGGTTGTACAGCATAAACCGTAGTTCAGATATTTCTGTAAACCCCATCTCCTAAAAGCTGCTTTTTGCCACTCTGTTAATGCTCACAGCTGTTTACTTGCTCTCAGGTGTGAAATCAAATACTGGGGGAGCTGAGCTGGGCTGCAGCGTGACTGAGCACCCATCACCGTGTTCCTTTGAAGGAAGAATCTGGCAAGCAGCATGATGTGGGATCATGCCTTAACTATGCTCATGTGAGCTTCAGTCCTGAGGAGAAATTTATCTGAGATGATTACTTGCTTGTTCCCTGGAGAGCAAGGAAAGAAAGCATGCAGGTATTGTGTGCTATGAGTAAGTGGGGCCATCTTCACTGAAGTAACTGGAGAAGCATTAGCACTTAACAAGTCAGGGTTGTGGGACTCAAGATCCCATTTTATTTGCTAGAAGCTACATATGTAGGATGAGGTTCTTTGGAATGTGCTACACTAAGAATAAATATTTTTGTGTTGTACTAATGGTTTACTGAGAGAGAAAATCTTGCTCATTATAGCTATACTCAGAAGCCACTCTGCACTGATTTCCCATACAGACCAAGGAAGCTGATTTGGAGTAATTCCAAGTACTGTGTGTGACATGATGCAACCTTAGTGCAACTCATCTGCAGCAATAACACATATTTCAGCATAAATGTAAAGACAGAGAAATAGACTTTGTTTTCCCAGAATTTATAATTGAACTATGAGCATGCATATGTATTGGTAAAAGCCACTAAATTGCATTAATTTTAGATATGTAGGAACCAATAGCATGTGAATGTAACCTTTATCTGGATGTTGAATTCTCATTTATTTTGCCTTGTAGGATTGATTACATAGTGAGCTACAGTATTTTGCATAGCTACTATGTAAACAATGGATTTGAGACTTTGCATGGTCTGGGAAGGAAGCCTCCGGATCCATCCCTTCCCTGTTACACAGAAGGAAAAGTTAAAGGAATACGAAACTAATAATTGTGATGGAGGAAGTGGTCTTAGGAAAATAAAGAACTTTTTAAACACATCCCTACTCAGTTTCTGGTTGAGCAACTGTGCGATCCTGGGCAAATAATTTAGATTTTATCTGTAGGATATAATGTAAGATCCTGCAGAAATACCCACAGTGACTTTGACTGAACTGTGAGAACTATTTTTTTCCTCATCTCACTGAAATTTTCAGCTCTTGCAAAGCTGGGACATGTCGCATAGACCACATGGTACTGGAATAATAAACTGTACTTTATCAAATCAGGTATAAGACATCAAACTACTGAAACTCTTGGGCGAGATTTTTGAAAAGAAAAGAAGAGCAAAAAGAAAAGCAAAACTTAAGAAAAAGAAAACACTTTAATAGGAATAGTGAACTTTTGAAAAAAAAAGCTTATCTTATTTCTGAATCTGTTGTCCTTAGATAAAATAGAATTTATTATAAAATTACAATGTGGAATTAAATGGAATAATCTGTAGATCTGGAGAAAAGATTTTTTTCATATTGGTTGTTACACTTCTGTCTATGTATGCAGGGAACCATGAGTGTGTCAGGGAGCAGTGTAAACTGAACCTGGCCTGCTTGGTGCGGTGTGTTTATCAACATGATTTCACTGTGTGTTTGGGGAAACAGCAGGCTGACCTTGCTGGTCCCTGTGTTACAGGACTGGGAATGTCTGTGATTCTTAGGGACCCTGGTGAATAGCTCCAACTCTGGGGTCAGCCAGAGCAGCCCTAAAGTTTGCTGAGTTTCCACATAGCCAACAGAGGTGCTGCCATTTCAAGGAGCCCTTGAAAATTTTTAAGTGCATCCCATCACAATTCACGGGTCCCTTTCTGTGTCTCCCAGTGGGCTAGAAATGCTGCAAACTAGGAGTGACAGAATGGTTCCTGGGCTTCCATCAGATTCCTGCCATCCCTCCCCTGCCCCTGTGTGAGAGCCCACGTGTTTGCACACTCAAGGTGTCTCAGAGTCTCAGATGTGCACATTGCACGGGTGGGGGCAGGTGATTCTCTGCAGTGAGGAAGCCTCAGTGCAGTGTGCTGGTAGGAGATGCTCTGGCTGCTGCGTGGCTCTGCCACATCTCCCTGCTGACACCTGACAATTGCACATTGCCCCTGATCCATCCACTGGGGGCCTGGGGTAGGGGGTCTGAGGAGCAGGTCCTGTGGTGGGGAACTAAGCTGGAGACAATCGAGCAAATCTCAAAGACTCCTGGTAACTCTGCATTGTTCTTGAAGGTCTTGATGGCTGTTATCCCTCAGGAAGAAGGGGACAGAAAGGGAAGGAGAAGCCACCTCAAGCCAGCAGGAAGGGGCCATGTAACAGCATCAAAGTGAGCCAGCTCTTCTATGAAATCCTTATCTGAAAAACATCAATTGTAAATTTGCAATCTCATTTTTCCACATTTGCATGTGAATAAATCTGATGCTTAAATGCTCTGTGGTAAATGAATGAGGCATTTGTGTAAATGTGTATTCATCTTTGAAAATATCAACTAAAAATCTAGGAAGTCTTTGTACACCCACCTTTGCTATCCCTCTTTCAGCTGCTCTGCGGCCCTTTCATAAAGTACTCTTTTTTACTTACAAGAAAAGCATGTATTGTTGCCATGTTTGTGCTCTGGTATTTTTGCTTTGCCTCAGAGAGAATAGCTGCTTTTTTGCTAACCCTTCAGTTCAGTGTCTGATCCTACAGTTTTCTTCCTTTTTCATCTCTGATCTTAGATGAGCAAATACCTCAGAAATACATTTCATAATAATTGCAAAGACAGTGTAAAAAACTACAGCAGCATTAGTTCTGGTGGTGATGGTGAGTTATGAGAACTCCTTTGTGTGAAGAAGAAAACAAACTAAGAGGATGGTTTTCAGAAGCAGAAAAACAACTGCTAAGTTAGCCTGAACAGTTCAGAAGTGGAAGGATATTTTGATTTTGCTCAAAGCAACAGTAGCATTGATGTTTTGCTTTTTGTTTGTATTCTTCCCTTTTTTCTCTCTCTGTATACATTGTATATATAAAAAATTTAGAGCAACATACGAATTTCTCTTTTTTTCTATTTTATTGTAGGGAATATTACTTATTGGTTCAAATGCAGTGATTTCTTTCCAGATGCAAGATGTTTTGCAGTTTGGGTAGGAATAGCTTGCATGGGAACAGGACAGATGCCTGGCTAAATATTCCAGGCAGTTCTTTTAGAATGACATGGTAGTTGTGATACAGGTCACAATTACACCAGCACTGAAGTTGTTTGCACTCAGTATTTGTGCAAGTAGGTCTTCTTGATGTCTTTTTTAGTGATGCACTATTGCTATTTGGAAGACTACTTACTTTCATGGGAAATATTGTGCAAAGTGCTCCACATTAGTTTTGGCTGATATTTATTTAACAACAACAGATACTAGTGCAGGAACTCAGATCCAAATTCCTCTGAATTTTGTAAATATTCCAGTCCTGTTAGTAATCTGTACATTTTTTATTTGTCTCTAGAAAATACCAAAAGCATTATTTAAGATAGTTTCTTGAGCAATTACCACAGCCTTATTCTGAGGAAATTGCCCCACAGGAAGTTTCCACATGCAACATAGTGTGCCTGTATAGCCCAAACAGACTTGCAAATTGATGTTATGCATGTGATAACTATGCAGTGGTATAGAAGATATCTGGTATAGTTCAGTCACCATCTCTCACTGGTTTTTAATTAGTTACCTTTGTTTAGATACCAAACACAGAAAATTATTATCCTTCTGAACTGCCTTTTGCAATTACTATTTGGCAACTCTAATTTCAATATAAGATGTAAACCAGCTCTCTGAAAACTGTTAAAGAAACACAACTGTCTTAGATAAACTTAGTGAGGGTTAAACTTAACTTTTTCTTCCTGCAAGTGTCATAAGCCTGACCTAGAATTCGTTAGTAGATACAATGCAGAGCAGAACTGAAAGTATTTTTAATTTCACTGCTTTGTATATTTACAGAGGGATTACAACAAACTTCTACACTTTATCTACATTTTAATAGGTCAGTGGGAACATATGAAGTGTATTAAGGTGGACTGACTTACTTATGAAACTGACGTGAATTCGCCCAAAGCCCCCAGCAGTTGTGTGCAGCAGGGGCTGGGCAGACATGCATGATTGAGGTCATGCATCCAGCCAGTTTGTAAGATGATCCCTCTGTACTGAGCCATCAGCCATCCTTAGCATAGGGGCGCTCTCATACACGCATTCCTGTCAAGTCATCTTGTGAAAGGCTGCTTGCTTTCAGCTTGGCTTGAAAGTGCAACCTTAATAAAACTCACTGAAGCCTGAGAGAAAATAGCAGTTCTGCAGCAGATAGTGTAGGGGAAAGAGTCTGGGATATGCATATGCAGCTGACTAAAGCAGGCTACATGCTGGACTGTAACAGAGAGGAAACAATAAATCTTAGCTACTATGCAATAAATATTCCCAATTTTAACTAAGGAAGCTATCCTCACAGTGAAATTTTTAAAAAAACCAAAACAGTTTATCCAAGCTTTTTTGTTAAAGTGTGCTGCTCCGCTTCTTTTTCCAAAGACTTTGAGGGAAATTAAGAACAAATTTAAAGAAAGAGGAAGAAAAAGTTTTTCTTAAAGCAGGAAAGGAAAGTAATAATAACATGTCAGTTTTCTTTTCCTTTGCTTTCCTGGCAGTGATTCTTGCTCTTGTAGGCTGTACTAGCCAGCGTCGGGGTCCAGAAGGCAGTGGGAGAAGATTTAACCGGGTTCAGCACGGGCAGTGCACCTACACTTTCATTCTACCAGAACAGGACGGGAACTGTCGTGAAAGCACAACAGACCAGTACAACACAAATGCTCTTCAGAGAGATGCTCCTCACGTGGAACAGGATTTCTCTTCCCAGAAACTGCAACATCTGGAACATGTGATGGAAAATTACACTCAGTGGCTGCAAAAAGTAAGTGCTTCTTTTTTTCTTTCTCACTAAATGATTTTTGGAGGGATGTTTATGCTGTTCAAAGTTTTCATTAGTTTCTATGAGAACAGAACTAATAAGGATGGATACAGTTCTTGGCTATGTAGGAGAGAAATGTTTTAGCCAGAGTGCACCCTTCCTAGGGACATTGCTTTTGGGAGCTGAATTTTCTTTACTTTACTGAAAGATGTGACTTCTTAAGGCTTTTTTTTTTCAACAAACTATGGATGCATGTGAGTCGGAGAACACAAAAATCCTCCAGGGACTCTACTGACAGAACTTACTAAGTTCTTATAAGCTCTACTTATAGTTTACAGATTCAGCTCAGATGTCATGCAGGATACCTGCTGCTGTGACAGCAAAGGGGAGCATTTTAAGAAATCAGCATTTAAGGGCATTGGGTTAAGAATATCATAGTTCCTTCATAAACAGATCCTGTAATACTATTCTACCCAGCTGATTGCTGGAAAGAAACAGGAAAATATATAGGCATTCACACTTCTAAAACTTCACAGAAAACATTTTTAACCATGTTGAATACACTGGTCTTGACAGCCTGCTTCAATTTGTGTACATGCATTCTTTCCTAGAAAGGGGAAAATGGGTTTCAAGGTGTTGCAGTAACTTAATAGAAGTAATTATTTTTATAAAATTTGGGTCTGAAAGGCTTAAATATGTGAATAATTTCACTCATATGAGCAGTCCCAGTCACCTTAGCATGATTACTCACATGTGTAAAATTACATGTCTTGCAAAGATATTGTGCATACCTTGCTAAAGAAAATGCTCTGGGGTAGCTGACCAGTTAAAATAAATAAACAGTCTGTGTATAGCTATTTGTGATATTCCCATTCACATGCTGCCATTTTGACCTGGCAAAACTTAGAAAACTGCACAATTGAGTGATGCAACTAGTCATGTAATCTGGTACAAGAAAACTTCTGTATGTGTCAAGAGATACAGGATTTAACTCCAGCACAAATTCATAATAAGAATGAACATAAATAAAACTCTAATGACTCTACTAGCTGGGCTGAAACTTCATATCAGCATAGTTGGTGCCAATCTATCTCATTTACAAGTTTTGTTTCACCCAGACAGTACGCAAGACATGAATATGTTAAAAAGCATATACAGGTCTGCCACTCCCCTAACTCAACTATAATTTTTAGAGAGGATTTCCTAAGTTTTGGTAAATTTTTTGTTCTCTTGCATATCTGGCCATAGCAAGAGAGAAAAGATTCTGTGCAGAAAATATAACCAAGCATTTAATTTACAGACTACTTCCCTCATTTTTTAATGTCTTGATCTGCCTTGGGGAATATAGGGCTGGAAATAAGCGGATATGTTTTATGTAGAGGAAAAGAAATTATTTTACTCTGCCTTGGCAGGCTGAGACAAGCACTAAAAAGAGGAAAGTTGTTTTCTGTTTTTATACACATATGATTTTACTTGAGGAAATTGCCTGCTGAATCATGCTCCTAAGGCTTAACTTATTCTGTGTTTGTCCACTAGAGACTGAACTAAGATCACTGTTTCACAGTGATCAGGAGGAAATATGAGTCTCTGGAGTGTGAATGTCTGAGGGTTAGTTCTCTCACACTTTGGAGAGAAGTGATTAAACAGGTAGGAAGTCCAGTGAAAGGGGTTTATATTAGGGCTGTTTTCTTCTGCCATGATTGTAAAGCTGGCTGAGGGCAGAACTATTCCCCTCCTCCTTTCCCTCCCAGCCCCCATGCCTGGCTCCCAGGGGTTAGGATAAAACTGGGATTATGCATGTATCTCCATGTGTCAGTTTTCCTTGGAATGAAAGGACCTGTTTCTCTGTGTGAAGGACCATGTCTCACTCTGAACAAATGAGGCTGATGCAGCTCCTTTATAGCATCTCTGAATACTGAATTTGCTTTGTTGTTGTTGCCACTACAAAGCATCTCAGACATAACTCATTTCCTTTCAAAACCTGCATAATGCTCAAGTGTAATGAATATATTACGTAGGTATCTCCCATCTCATTTTTATACTCTGCATTTATTTTCCCCCCTAAACTTTCTACACTAGGCAGCATTTTACAATGCACCTGCTGTGAATGAGCTAAAGAATAATTAACAGTTGCAGGTCTTCTACTGGAAGAGAATACTTATAATTAAAAAGAATGTTTAAGAATTTTAAAAATAGTCTGATTTACATAAAGGAGTTTTGTTTTTTACTTCAGGTAATATATATATAACTTCCAATAAAAATTTACATAGCTAATGTTTGGCAAAGTGAATTCTTTTCTGAGCACAAATGCTCTCCTCTGATATTTGAAAAATACTTAATGTGAAATTTTGTTAGAATCATGGCTTGCTTAAATTTTAATTTAAAACTGTTATTTAATATCCAAACTATCAGATTTTTAGAAGCAAAGCAAGTATACTTTTCTGTGAAAAAATAATTTATTTTCTTAATGCAAAATTTCTTCTTTGATGCTCTGTAAGCTTGATTATGGATAAAAATGCCCTTGCTTGGGGACCCAATTATAGGCAATTAAGGCCCAGCCTTGTCCATTATAATTTGCATATCTATAATCAGTGTAACTGGGGTTGGTTGACAAACCAGGGACATGGCAAAATGCTCTGCGCAGAAAGTCCACGGAAGTAGATGAGTTGGTAAACATTTTTAGAGATTTTCCTAGAACTGTTTATTTTAATACCAGATAACTTTCCCCATTGTTTAAGCTTGGGTTTCATTTCTGCAATATGTTTATACTGATAATTCAAAACAAACAGTTCATCACATTTTCTTTCTTGCAGTAACTGACAGGCTCACGTGACACTCTTTGGTATTTAGTTGCAGTGTCTAAGTATTGCCAAAGAGGAGTTACATGAAATGTTATCATCATTTCTTGCTTAGGAAGTTGCTGTTTGCTTGCTGAACTTACAGTATGGATGGACTCCGTGTACATTCAGGATAGCTCTATAGATGAGCATTCCATATACTTTTCCTGGCAGGAAATTGGTAGCAATAATTGTTATAAGAGTAATGAGGAGTTTTACTTGATCCACTGCTTCTTTTCTTCCAGCTCGTTATTTAAGCAGAGTATTATAAAAGCTTAAAAATATTGCTTAATTATAGTACACTATTAGAAACTAACACATACAAGTATTACAAGAAGGTAGATAAACAAATAAACAAAAAAATGCAGCTTCAACTCACTTCCTCTCCCTTCAAAGTACCCTTGCTGTTATTTACCAGCTACAGCTGAGGAAGTATGAAATTATTGTCTTTATTCAGTCACTAGAGAAAAAAAAAATATGAGCAGTTTTTGTGGTCTTTGTTGATTTCCTTATTTTGCAACAGTATCAACATAAATACTCACCTAGGTTTTAAACAGGTAAGAGATCTAGGTTTTGAGGGGACCAGTCATTATGTAGAAACAAATGGCTTTTGGAAAGACCAGTGTCTGTCACTGTGTGCTGTGGCTCCACTGAAAGTCTGCCCCTTTGTGCTGTCTGTACAGGGCTTAACTACTGTTTTCTGCAATGAATTATAATAGGCTTATATGTGTGGAGTGGCTGATTTTTGCCTTGGATTTGGTATGCTGAAGATGGGAAAGTCCCTTACCTGTCACTCTTGTGTGCAGCAGAGTGGAAATATGACACAGCAAGCTGAGTGAAAATGTCACAGAGCCTACCCTAAGCAGTACAGATCTAAATAGCTGTAATCATGTCCTGTCAGGAAAATTTATGTTAATATAAAGATGGAGATGTCACTGTGTGTGTGTGTGAAATTTTTTTCATATTAAGAAACCAATTTTCATGAGTTGAACTATCACAAGAAAGAGTATTAAAAGTTCTATTTTATTTATAATTATGTTTCATTGGGCATTTTGCAATGTAACATGTGACCTAAAAGTTCACACGATATTTGGGTGTTAAATGCAACCATGGATGCATGATGGACTCCTGAAAACTCTCACAAACCAAAGGTGGCCAAGGGATTTGGAACCTGCTATTCTGCATGTATGAGCATCACTAACAGAGCTGTGTAAAGAATGGCTTTCCAGTAAATCTTTCATTTTTCAAGGTAGACCAGAGCTAAAAGAAAACAGTGAGAAAGCTGCATCCAAAACTGGGCATTATTTGGTGTCCAGCTCAAACCTGTATTTATTTTTTAGACACAGAAGCTGCTTATTAATCTGGGTCCTCCCTTCTGCTTTGGAGCCAATGAATTCTCATATCCAAAGGAGAGTCTCATCCTAGTGATAGTTGAAGTGCACTTCCCACAAATGTGAAACAAAGGGTGGAATAAAAATTAGTGGGATTTCTTAGTGTACTACTCAATGAGCAAGTATATATGTGTCTATATAGATATAAAATACAAATTTAAGGACTTAAAATAACTTAATGGAAATAAACTTGTTCCAAGAAAATTAATGTTTGAGTGTAAATCCAAAATTGCTTATATTCCCCCAAAATCCTATTGGCCAAAAACATGCCTTCTTTTCAAAGCTTTATTAGTCAAATTGCTCCTTGGAATATTCTGATGTACCCACAAGGAAGAGGCAATACTTCAAATGTGGAAATGCCTGAAAGCTTTATATTATTGGAGAATAATTTATTTGGCAATTAAGCTTTTTTAGAAGCAGAAGAATCGGGGAATTAGACTGAAAGACAGTTTCACATGTTGCCACATTTGGTAGCAAATTACTTAAAAAATATTTCCCATGCTTGGAGGGAAGGCTTTATCATAATTTTCAGTAGGAACTGAATGTGTTTATTTACAGTGATGACAGCCATAATTAGGAAATTTCTGGTAACAATAAAATATTACGTTTATTAGTCATCAGAATTGTCCAACAGAGATGCCCCGTGGGAGATCTCATTTGGAGCAGAGAGCTTTTCTAAATGAAACTGATATACAGTAAATGGTATCTTATTTTCAGGGTGCTGAGACCATTCAACCAAGCAACCTACTCCACAGTGCTGTGTGTCCTGGGGGGGAAAAATCACCACTGGGGGAAAAGTAATGAGGTTGGGTATTTCAGGCCTGCATTATCCCACCCAAACTTAGAATTATAGAATCACAGCATAATTAAGGTTGAAAAAGACTTCCAAGATCAAGTTCAACCTTTGAACCAAACATCATCATGTCAACTAAATTATTGCACTAGGGGCTACATCCAGTAATTTTTTGAACTCCTTCCTGGACAGTGACTCCACTAACTCCCAGGGCAGCCTGTTCCCATGCTTAACCACCCTTTCAATGAAGAATTTTTTCCTGACATTCAACCAGAACCTTCCCTGGCACAGCTTGAGGCCATTTTCTCTTGTCCTGTCATGTGCTGCTTGGGAGAAGAGGACCACCCTCACCTCACTACAACCTCCTTTCACGTAGTTGTAGAGAATGATAAGGTCCACTTTAGCCTCCTTTTCTCCTGGCTAAACAACCTCAGCTCCTTCAGCAGCTCCTCATACAACTTACCTTTATACTATTTTTCAAACTTATCTTTAAACCAGTTTTGCTGCCCTTCTGTGTACCTGCTCCAGCCACTCACTGTCCTTGAATTGAGTGTCCTGAAAGTGGACAGAGCACTTGAGCTTCACTAGTGCCCAGTACAGGACAATTACTTTCCTAATTCTGCTGGCCACACTATTTCTGATCCAAGCCAGGAAGCCATTGGCCTTCTTGGCCACCTAAGCATGCACTGGCTCACATTCAGCAGCTGTCAACCAGCACCCCCAGGTCCTTTGTCACTGGGCAGCTTTCCAGCCACTCTTTCCACTGTAGGGGGTTGTTGTGACCCAAGGGCAGGACCCAGCACTTGGCCTTGTTTAATCCCATACCATTGGCCTTGGTCCATTGATCCAGCCTGTCCAGATCCCTCTGCAGAAACTTCCTACCCTCCAGCAGATCAACACTCCCACTCAACTTAGTGCAGTCTGTGAACTTACTGAGGATACACTCGATCCCCTCATACAGTTAATTAAAAAAATCATTAAATAGGGCTGGCCAGTACTGAACCTTGGGGACCGCATGAGTGACTGGCCACCAGCTGGAAGTAGCACCATTCACTATCCTGCTCTGGGCCCAGTCTTAGAGCCAGTTTTTAACCCAGCAAAGAGTGCACCTGTCCAAGTCACTGGTGCCACCTTCTCCAGGAGAATGCCAGTTACCCAAATAGTTTTTTCTTTGCTGTGGGGAATCTCTTAGTGCTGTGTCAAGAGACCGTAGCAAGTCCAGAGGAAGACTCAGCTGTCTGAAGTGTTCTGTGGAAGTCCCTCTTTCTCTTCACTGACCCCAGGAAAATCCTGAGCAGCTTGCTTCCTGATTTAAATGCCTCAGTTAAGTGTGAAGGATTTAAGCTTTACTTCCGTACTTGCCTGTATTAGGGCCTTCACTTGACTGCTAGGAAATTGTAAACTTTAAGTATTCCAGTTTCTCTTTTCTAATACAGATATAGCACTACTACTCAATTTCACAATGCTGTTGGGAGGCTTAATGTGTTACTTTTTGTGTTGCTTTTGGAGTCTTTCTTGTGGAAGGTATTTTGTGCTCTTAACAGTGTATGTATTATAATAATGTTTCCAATATTTACAGAAATTTGTGAGATTAAAAATAATTTGGAAGGAAAGTAACTACTAGTAACTAAAGTACTTCATTAAAAATAAGAAAATACAATGAATATACATCTATAAAGCTGAGAATATCAAAGGTTGCCATTGACTAAATGGGTTATTTGTGTCCTGCTCACAGAACAATCCTCATTCTTTCAGGGTTTTTAAAACCCATCAAGCAGCTGCTGCCCCAGCCTGTATCCATCTACAAGGGACTGAGTCTTGTATGGATTCTCATGACCAGTGAGGAATACCTTGTTTTTCAGTGCTAATATTTATTATTGTTAATTAATGAAATTAAATGTTATTTAATAAGCAATTGTGTTAATTTGCCAAAATTAACAAAATTTTTGGATAAACTTGTTGTTGTGAAAACTAGGGTAATTTTCATCACCTATTGCTAGAAAAATCTGGAAGATGAAGATACTTAACCATGATACTTGTATTCATCTCAATTTACAGTTTAGCTTAGTTCAGTCTTATTGTCTGTATTTACAATTGCAGACAAGGAAGAGCTAGTAAATGAGGACCTTCTAGAACCAGTATCATGGTTTAAGTTTGCTGTGAACTCATCTTTAACATCAGCAGATCAAGTGTCTTGAATAAACAGCCCTGGTGTAAAAGTCTTCCCAGTAGCATAAGAATTTGCTCTCTTGTTAAGGGGTTGAAGTTTGATCAGGGAAAGGAAATTGAAATGGTTTCATATTTCATAGAAAAAACTTTTTCTTATGAAACAAGCTGTACTTAATACAAGGTTATTTTTCTGCAACCACATGTGCATATTTTAGACAGTGTTATGAAACACCATGGTGGTGAATATTCACTTGGAAGGGTAACTTAGAAATGTCATAAATTGTTGCACATTTGCACTGCATTCTCGTTAATATTTCTGCACAAAGATCAAGATTCACTTTTCATTGTCTTAGGAATCAGGTTAATCTAAGCCAGTGTAAGTCACTACTCAACAGGGATATGGATTCTAATCAGGGACTTGCACCACTTTAGCTATTCCTCTTTAAAATTGATGCAAATCAAACTAGCACAACTTTCTTGTCTAAACAAGACCTAACAGTGAGTAACACTCAGCATTGAACACATATATGATGCAGATGGTCAAAGCAAGACAGATACAGGATCAGCTAGAAAGACGCTCAAGTTACATTATCTAAATTATTTGCTTTCAGATTTAAATGGAACAAACCCACCAAAAGATTGTTTAAGTTAATGCTGTAATTACTTAGAGGAAGTCACATAGAAAATCTGTATTCAAGGCCATGGAGCTACCTTAAAGGAAATTTCTTATACTTCCTTGACTAGCTTCTCGGAGGAGAAATGAAAAAATAAAAGAAAAGGAAACAATAAGAAAAGGGTAAGAGTAAGAGAACTATGCCAGTTTCAGGGTGGAATAGGTGTGTCTTTAAGAGAGGTACTTTAAAGGTTTGTTATATGATAGTATGTGATGAATCACATGGTCTGTGTTACTAATCCTTTCTTAAAGGAGAGAGAAATAGGTTGAAAGTAAAATGTTGCAATTGGAAAATCTGTGTAGAAGATCTATGAGTAAAAAGTGGATGATGGAAAAGTCTCTAAGAAGTCTGTAGAATTTCTTTCGCTTCAACAACTCAGTCTGGCGCATGAGTGTCTGCACACATGTATGCATTTTGATCTTTGGAGTGTTTGGTTTTAAGATACTTGGAAATCTGTTTTGAAGTGTGGTGTCTTAAATCCATTGTCATGTGTTGCACCAATGTACCTGCTATCAATTGGTTGTTCTCTTCAAACTGACCTGTTGGCTTAAAAAAAAGTAAATTTGTAGCAAGATGAAATCTTGTTTGTTGTACATGCCTTAATTCTGTGTGAACAACTCCCCAGCTGTATTGCTGAAAAAACATTTTACAAAAGCATATTTACTTTTGTCCCTTCCAGAATGTATACAAAGCAGGACTTTTCATATATTCTGGAAAAAGTATTGGAATTTTGTTCTCCCCATCCCAGACACGTTTCTGTCCTTACATGTGCATGTGTTGGAAGACAAACCTGTTTGTGCTCCATGCGTGCATGACATCTGCTTTTTTAATAGAAAATGGCAGAGGTGTATAGCTACAGGTTTTCATCACTTCTTCTGGGGATTTTTATTTTTAAATTCTTGCCATTTGGCATGTTGTCTCTAGTTGTCTTGTTGCAAATAGAGGTAATAGGTATTCCTACTGACATAGGAATTTATGGAAACAACAAAAATTCACTTGGCCCAGTTAGCCGAATTTTCTTCTGATTCTGTTCTGCCTGAGAATTTGTGTACTGGTATTCTTTCTCCTCCTCTTGTACGAAGAAGGCTTGAGAGATCACAGTAGAGATAGGATAAACTCTGGGCATTCCTCCCAGGATGAAATTAGGGCAATACTAGAGAACTATGGGAGAAAATTTGGAGTATGAGCAGGCAACCTTAGAAGGTAATTTGTCTGTTTTTGACAGCATGGCTTCTTTCACACTAGAACACAGATGATCAGATTGTTGCTAATCAGTTTTGAATCTAAAAATGATTTCTGCTGCAGAAATTTCTGATGTGCTGTTTGTAGACTGATCGTTCTTTCTTTCACATCTGAACTTCCCCTAAAGGCTTTCTGTATGCAAGATTTTTCTTAAAAGATCTTATTTAAGTTACAAAACTTAAGTCTTAGGGATAACAATGTTAGCAGGTCAGACTTTTATTTTCCCGATCTGTGATCCACCAACCTAAAACTGCAGAAGTAACTTGCAGGATTTCAAAGTGAAAAGCACTGAGTTTGAGGCAGATGAGTGGTCCTGTCCACTATTTTAAATGTCACAGTAAGCTTTGAGTCATTACCAAAGGCAATTCATTCTTTAAAGAGAGATTCATATGTCCTGGTTGTAGGTGAAAAGAAAAATCTGATTCTTGATATGTATGTTTAATATTTTGACATGTATTTTAATTTTTCACCTTTAATACACTCCAAATTCACAAAACATACTTTAAATACCTGCAAAAATCCAAGGAGAAGTCCTAATGCAATCTCTAGAGATGCATTTGCATTTGTCTTCAGGATTGTTGTGGACTTGCCTGCCCTCTGGATCATATTATTTATGAATGTTTTGAAGTTTTCAGCCTGTGTTTATAAAAGTGTATTTTTCTTTTGGAATATCTTGCCTACGAATATGGTCTTGCACAGTGCAGACAGGAAAAATAACTTATTTGTTGTTAAATGATATTTTTTTTGTTTTCCTTTTCTAGGCAATCTATTGAATGAATGTTTGAATTTGTATTAAAACACCCATGGTTCTGTTTAACAGTGCTGATTTTCACTTTCATATATTCAGCTTTGAGTAGCTTTAGCAATATTTATTTTCTGGAAATTTTAGTTCTCGTGCAGAAGTATTTTGAAGGAAAGAAAACTGTATTAAATAAATCTTGTCTTTAAAACTCTGCCATCAATTCAGTGTGTGGGTAACAGTGAGGGTGAATCATAGGGTCACTTACATGTCTTTCTCTTCTCACTTATGAGTCATGCACTTGTGTCTCAAAAAGGAAGGATCTTCAAATAACTATATCACTACCACTATCAGATTACTTCTCCTAAAAAAATGTTGGCTTTCTTTTTAAATTGAAAATCCTGTGCAGAAATTACTCGATATTTCTGAAATCTCAGAGAAATGCTTCATATAAAATCTCTTTCCTTGAAGTCTCCTTCAACTCAAAGAAGACTCCTGCAGCCTTTCAAAAACTGGGCATTCATATGCAGATAAAAGTAACAGAAATGAGGATTTAGGATCACTGCCTTTATCATTTAAGTATTAAGTATACTAATTTGTGTCATAGTTAAATATTTACCCTTCCCAGTCTTAATTCTTCAGGAAATTCCAGTAGCCTTCTAGGCCACATCAGCAAATCAGCACAGTAATGGGAAGCCCCCAAACCATGATGCTTTTGGTCCTGTGCCTGGAATTTTGAGGATCTGCTTAGAAGGAAAATTGCTCAGAGATGATCTAATCTCTTCCTGAATGAACTATTCCCCTTTTTGTTCCTTGGTTAAAACTTCATACTTCACCCTGTGTGTGACTTACCACAGTAGAGATAAATGGTCAAGGGCCACCTATCTTTCCTGCGTCACTTCTGTCAATGGGAAAGGCCATCAATGCTCTGCTAGAAGGTTTTTCTGTGTTACTATTTTTGTGTGGAGGAGATATGGACTGCAAAATTCTTTATCACTTTAGCCTGTGAAATACAGAGGCGATGATTAAGGTTGTTTCTCTTCACATTTTTCTTTAATGATCCAGTTGAATCTCTCAGCTCTTCTAAGAATTCTGGCTGATGCAATAAATATTCTTTTGTATATTCCTCTGACACTGTTGACCTCCATGACATCCCACAGCTCAACCATTAGAGCCTCTACCTTCATGTCAGTTCTTGAAAAAACTGTTTTTACCTGTTACAATACCGAAGTTTTATGCAGGGAAGCATAAGCAAGACAATTGTATTTGCAGAGGCACACAAGGGAAGAGGCGTTTGCCATGTACCACAAGATTATTGTTAAAGGAAAGGATGATTACAGCAGAATTAATTCAATAATGATTGTTAAAAAAAAAAGATGTCTTGATCTTCTTGATGACCCAGTTTCTAACTGTGGACCGTCAGTGTAGGGAGGGTCAGCTCAGGGAAAGTGTAAGGGATCCAGAGAGATATTGAAAAGGCTAAATATAAAGTGGGAGGTGAGAGTGGTGCTTCACAGCAGGAAGTCTGTCAATTTGAGGTTGATAGAAGATTTGACTAAAAATTCCTAGGAAGGGTAAATGATACAATCCACAAATTTATGACTGCCAAGGTACCAACCTATCACTAAAGTACACAGAATCAGGTACCTTGTCCTGATGTGACAGAAAAGACTGAAATTACTTTGGTATACAGCACTGTGTTCAGTAAAATGTTCTGAAACAATGCAGATGTAAACTGTTTACAAATGTCATAGTACTGTGTATTTCAGCAGTAGCACAGCCTGCTGAAGAAAACTCATTGTAGTCAAAACAAGATTTTCCTTTTTTAAAAGAAGGAGAAAATTATTTTTCTAAATTTAAGAATATAGGAGCGAGTAAGAGAAGATGCTCAGCGGCATGCTGTAATGAGGAAAGCAAAAAATCTCCAAATTTTGCTGGTTTTCAAGGTATATCTAAAATGCATCCCAGGCTGAAATGCTGAATGGAACTCAAATGCCATGTGAAGCATTACAGGTTGTAACTAATGTGTCACTGTGTCACCACAAATGCCCTTGCATCTATCAATGATAACCTCATAGATGGTGTTTGTGTTTGCTGCTTATACCATCAAGTGAAGAAACAATTTACTAGCATCAAGCAAGCACCTTGGACAGTTTATGATGATGAGCTAGAAGTCAGGAATACTGGAAAGGCATTTGCCCAAATTTGCCACCTTTAAATTTTGCAAGATCTAAGAACTTGACCTCAAATGTGCCAAGGGTCCTCAAATGTAGAATATGAATGAGGCATATGAATATATGCCTCAAATATTAATGAGTCAAGCTTTAACCCGGTAAAATAAACGGGTTTAATTTTATAATTGGAGTGTTAGCACAAGGACATAGCTACTTTTCACAGACTTCAACAGGAGGTAGAACTGAGTTGGAATTCCTCTGTTACACTGAACAAGCACATGTATATTTTATTATTTTGGATAAGTGGGTGAGAATGAGGAGTCAAGAGACTTTTTATAGAGAACATTGACATAAAGTTCAAAAAAAGGAGAATTATAATTCTTTGTCCTTCTTACCTGAAGAAACATCATTAAATACCCTTTTTTTTTTTTGCCAGTGCATGATAACCATTATGCCACATGCTGTACAAGCCACTGCACAGAACAGGAATAAATTTAGTATGTTATTGTTTATTCAACATATTTATATCTTGACTTTTAAAGTGAAATGGATGTACCAACAGTAAAAATAGTTATAAAATTAAATACAGACTGAAATAAAAAGACTTGTCAAGAATTCAGTTTTTAGTGATTGAATTCAGAGTAGTGATTGTATTTCTTTAGTGCTAAAACAGCAAGAGCATTTGTTATGTTCTACCTTAATATCTCTCACAAAAAAACCCCTGCCTTACAAACCTTATAAATAGGAGGGGAAAAATGAGAAAGAAAAAAGTTTCCTTGACCCAGGATTTAGTACTCCGACACATCTTGGAAACATCTAGTAATTTGGCCACTCACCCCCTGGGGTATTTCCTGGAAGCAGAATTGAGCAAGACTGAAAATGTTTTTGTTGCACTGTTATGGGCATGAAGATAAGACACAAATTCTTGATCCATAAAATATGTACCAAGTGTGACATCTTTTTAATGTGAATTTTTAAAGACTACTTCAACAATTTTTTTTCATTTTTTTCCTACCAAAATCATGCAAAGCTCCAGAAATCATGATTAAAACTCTGGTTGTTCATCAATAGAATTAGTCCTGTTTGGTTTTGTCTTTGTTTTTATTTTCTCTCTGGTCTATAACTCACCATGATGGGACACTGAAAATGTGTTTTAGGGTGTATTTCATATTTTCATTATTTGTGAGTTTCAAGATGAGTGTTAGTTCTATCAGTGGGGTTTTAAATGTTGTCATGTTTTCACTTCTACAGTAAAATCATTCAGAAAGGCTATAAGAAAACTGAAGCGAGACTATTTTTAGAAAACTACTTATAATGCAATACAACCTAAGTCAGAATTGCTCAGTGTTTTTTCTACCATAATGGATATTAATTTTGGTTTTGCTTCTCTTAGGTTTACTCTGGCATTGCTATTATATTTTCCAGGTGTTTTTATCATGAGATCTTACAAAAAAAAGTCAATTAGAAAAACTAGTAAGTTTCTATGGGAACATAAACTCAAAGGAGGTTTTCAACACAGTCCACAAACCCAAACTATTATCATTAAAGAGTCTCAAGAGGATTAGAAACTGAGGAAAAGGTCTTGACTTTTACTTGGAATGTGATGGTAATGTATCCGTATGGATCTTGGCCTGATGCTGCTCACAGTGAATCAGCAGGAAAAAACTATGCTTAATTTCTCTTCCGAAAAGGGGTTTTCCCAACCTCAGGCCCACCCAGCTTAAGCTGACTCCTTCCTTTCTCCTTTTCCTGTCGCTTTCAAAAGTGGCAGAAGTTTCAGGTCGACCTTTTGGTGCCAGCTGTCTGGGTTCACCTACATCAAAAGGTTTATGCCCTAGCATAAGAGGATTTCTCTCTAGTAAAAGACAGACAGACCCCAGCACTATCCAGGCAAATCTGTTTGGCAGAACAGGAAATTCCCAGATGGTCAGGAGGAATTTTAAAGGGTTGGAGTGGTATGTTGCAAAACACTAGCCTGGCACCCACAGAAACTGAAGTCTGTTATTTATAGAAAATCAGAGACAAAAAAAAAAAAAAAGAAAAAAAGGATGATGTGCTTCCTCACAATATGCTCTAGAATCATTGCATTGTGTCAACATGAATTTGTGGGGTACCACATCAAGATGTGAAATGATAGCATGATCTCTATCCCCAGGCAGTTCTTTTCTCCTCATGCCTAGAAAGATACCAACTAAATTTGTAAGCAGTGGAAGTTTTATAATAATGAACAAACAAACAAACAAACAAACACCTTTAGAAAGCCCTGGTACAACAACATAAGTCAGAAATAATGTAATCACTGGCATCAGTGGAACAATCCAATATCAAACTGCTGTAGCTTAAAGAAGAGGACTCAAGTCCAGCCTATGAGAAGCAGACAAGCTCAGATATTTTTGTTCACTTGAGGACAGGATTCAGTGTACAGCTTTTAGCATGCATCCAGCCTACTCCAAACACTCTCCAGGCCTGAAAGCGGGGATCATGAGGTACGTCTCATAAGAATAATTTTATAGAGATGTTTTCAGTATTTCCTTTTTATTTCATGTCAAAAAGAACATAAAAGCAAATTTGCATACCTTTTTTCCCCCACTATTCTTCTTTTCAGTCCTTTAAAACACCAGAGAGGAACTGAGATACTTGTTAAAACAGAAGCACTCAAGCAGGCAGATTATCTTAATTTAAACCTAGTCTTGGATTCTATCTAGCATCTAGTGGACATTTGAGTAATTTTTTGTGTTTCTTTTGCTGAAGCCAATCAGGAAATGGTTTAGGGTTTTTTTTTTCAAAATACCTTAAAATAGAAAACTCTCCAGACTCCTAAAATAGAGACTCTCCGGTCTGAGGTCTCGAAACCTCAGGTAACACCAGCCTCATGACACAGAGCAACTGTAAACCAAAATGCTGTGGTTTCCAGCCAAGAGGCTACAATTCTTGGTTAAATAACGTAATCCCTCTCTTTTTTTATCTATTTGCTTATAAACTAATCTTCATTTTCTTTTAAAATTTTGATTTTTTTCAAGAACTGAAAGAAATGTCACTGGAAAACATTTTCCTGCTGATAAAATCATCAGATTTATTTTTTTTTCCTTCCACATGAGCTAAATTAGCCAGCTCAAAGTTATTTTTCTTAATTAAACCAAAACCCAAGGCATTGGAAGAAAAGTTACAAATAGTTCTCTTTGAACTCAGATGCCTCTAGTTCAGTGAGGACAGTTTGCATGATCTTTTCTACATCAACAACATTCCACATATTCTTTCTATCTTCAAGAAAAAAAAGGAACAGCAGAAGCAACTGTTTCCAGATAAACAGGAGGACACCAAAACAGTGCATCCCTTTTCTTGCTAGAAAATACATCCATGTACTGTGGCTGTACACAAATATTACATTTAGGCTTCTCCTTCATACACCAAGATAATACCAGAAACTGATTCTACTCTTACCCATTAGCCCTAAGGCAATCACTTTGTAGAAGTCTGATGATTTTATCCATGGAATACATGACAACCGTCCAGTGTTGTGTTTAATGACATACTAGAAATGCATATCTGGATATTAGAATCATAGAATTCTTGATGTCAGAAAGGACCTTAAAAACCATCTAGTTCCAACCCCACAGCCATGGTCAGGTGCATTTTCCACTAGACCAGTTTGCACAAAGCCCCACCCAACCTGGCCTTTAACACTTCCAGGGATGGGGCAGCCACAATTTCTCTGGGCAGAGATGCCCTGGAAACCAGGGGTGCTCTTCTTCCTGAACTTGCTGGAGCCTCCATGTCTTGTTTGGTAAGGTTTTATGTCATCCCTCTGGCTTCTTATGAGAAAGTTGTCTTTTAATTCCATATACCAGTCACCAAGACCACATACATTTTAGTTTTGTGCTTCTACACTGCTGCACACTGGGAAAGAAATTCTTAGTGTGAAGGCTACCAGACAAAATTTACAAAAAAATCATAAGGGCTGCTTGATCATCCCTCCCCATAAATGACCTCACTGCTTGAATTTTTAACCTGGAAATATTTTTCAGCCTGTATTATCTTTGATAACAACTGAGGAAACTAAAGTTTGTCATTCTTTTGTGTAGTGCTTTTTGAAAGTTTGTTTATTAAAATTGTAGTTTCCAAACAAAATTTGACTGTTACTGACATTGTTTGGGATACTTTTTGTGTGTGGAATAAAATAATTTGCCCAGTTCTTAAATCCAGAACTTATTCTATAGTATTACTACATGGAAGCAAGTCATGTCATTTTTCAGTATTTCTTTTAACAACAGAATGTAGGTATGAATCACTTGTCCTTCACAATTTATGACAGCTGAATATTATACATTAAATGCAACATAGTGGAGCAGGAACACTTCTTTTTTAGCCCAAATGAAATTTCATTGCAGTAAGCATTCACAGGATTTTCAGCTTTAAACAAAGTTTACAAAATGAATGACAAACTTGAGAAGAAAATACTGTAATGATTATATTTCAGATTACTGGAAATGGTTTACTTACATTTTCTGATATAAAGATTCAACCTATAGAAATACCATCTGTAGTGACGTCAGAGGCAGAACTCAAGTAATTTCATAATTTCAGTGCCATCAAGACTGCACATCCAACTCTGCTGGTTAAATTTCTGCCCCTATGAAGGAAGTAGTGTTATTGCTGTAAGTTCCATGCATGTACCTGTTATAACTCTCTCAATATTGACAGAGGTTCAATGGTTGCTTCACAGTCTTGCATTCCTTTTTAAAGAATGGCAACAACTGATCATACTTCTACAACTTTTGTGTTCAGGATCCTAACATATTTTAGAAATGTCAGTGAATATAACATAGTTCATAACATAATATAAAGTTCATAACATAGTTCATAACATCCAGAAAACTTAGAGATGGCAGTAATGTTCTTATTACCCTTGGAAAACTCAAGGCACACAACCTACAAACTGATGTACCCTTAGGCAATTCAGAAAACTGAGTACAGACAAAAACAGACAAAGACCTGGGGTAGCTCCAGTTTTTCTATGATAGCTATTAAAATACTCCACACTAATACAGATAGGTAAATATCCAACTTCTCTCAGGTTACTCCTCCCACTGCTGTCCAAAAAATTTGGGTTCTGTGGGCTAATTTCATAGCTGGTGTAAGTCTACGCTGCTCAACCGAGGTTAGTGGACTGGTTTTGATTTTAATCAGGTAGGTTTCTGGATGCTCATGCTTGCTCTAAAACCTCATTTTCAATGCATCTTCATCATTGATTAATTGGACTACTTTATAGAAATGAAAATTAAATTTGTCAGACCTCCTGCACACATCTCTGCTTTCCTTTTCTCACTCAATTTCTAAAATAGTGTTTTTTGTGTTTCTGAAGAGACCAGCCCTGGTCACACAATCTGATGTGCAAAGGAGCTGTGCTGTGGTGCAGCAACGAATCCTCAGCAGCACCCACGCATGGAAATACCAAACAATTTCCCATCTATTTCTGTTTGTCAAGTGACACATGCAGAAAGACGAGGCAGTGGGTAGGGCAGGGAGGGCTGAATGGAAAGGTTTGGCTGGAACTAAGGACGGAGAGATTCTGACCTATGGAAGAAGGGCCAGGCCACTCAGGAGCTCTACAATGAAGTCATGAGGTTCTGTAGGGTGAAAATTAGAAAGGTCAAAGCACAACTAGAGCTTAATGTGGCTACTGCTGTAAAAGACAATAAAATATTACTATAATACTACTTTAGTAGTTAGAACGGTTGATTTTGGGAAGTGGTTGAGTCACCATCCCTGAAGGTCTTTAAAACTGTAGATATGGTGCTTAGGGACATGGTTTATTGCTGGACTTGGCAGTGCTGGATTAATCTTGGACTTGATGGTCATAAAGTTTTTTCCCAGCCTAAATGATTCTGTGGTTCTATTACTATGAATAAGAGAGATGAGTTTGTTGCAAAATGCTTACACAATATGAACATTTCTAAAGGGGTTAGTCTCTACACAATGTTTTGGATTAATTTTTTCAACACTCTTCTACTGTTTTATGATAAATATGTTTTATCACAGGTAAAGTATCATTCATTGCAGAACAAATAATTATGGAAATATGGATATTTCACTGATTTTTAAAATTAGTGACTCCACGTTGCCACTAAGCCCACACGGTGTGAATTTTCAGACACACCAAGCAAAGCAGTGTGTTTTTATAGTTGCTGTTATGTGCATATTTCCAAATTTACTATTCTGTGTACTATTTTACTTGATTCTTCATATATGTTCACATGTCTTCTACTGAGGGTCTTAAAAAAGCTGTGTTCATATAAATATTTAGAATAGCATACTTTGGTTTGATTTTCAGTTTTTTGAATGTCTTCTAGGTTAGAAGTTTCAGCCTGTTATGTTTTAAGCCACTGTCATCTCTGTTGCATGGCATACAAGGGAACAACTTATTTAAATACATAAAATTACGTAAGAACAAGGAGGTTTGGTAAAAATGTAAGGAATGCTAGCAGTGAAAACATTACTGAACTGCTGAGCAGAAAACATCAAATTTTAGGTAGGAAGAAGGAATGATAAGAAAATTTCAAAGAACAAAGTTATTATGTCTGAAAAAGTTGTAGACTACATTTCAACTAAAAAAAATTAACAGGTCTACTATCAATACCTCAAATATTTCTTGCTACAGGAAAAAAAAATGTTTTATGTGGACTTGAGGGTTTATTTATATTTTTATAGCCTTCTTTGTGTTATCAGGGCTATGGAATGTTAATATTAGTTTGATTTTTATTAATTTCACTCTTTCTAGTTCTGCTTACTGGAATATCCACTGCACTTGTTCTGTTTCTGTTTATTGTACATTTGCACAGCATCACTGAGTTCAACAAAATGTAACTAGAAGCAGAACAGGCATTGTTTTCTTTTGCATATGTACACATAATTTTGAACATATGGTTCCAAGCATATTTTCAAATTAAATTGTCACTAACTTCAATGAATGCTTGTTTTTAATTTTTTTCTACTTTTATGTTTTGCATTTGTTGCCCAAGAGATTCATAGCCAGCTGCAAGACCCCTTCTTTGGGCAACACCCTAAAGGATGTAAAAATGGCAGCTAGAAATGAGAGCTTCCAATCATAATTAGGTTCCTTGGTACAAAGAGCTGTGCTAAGTGAACCTGGGTAAATGCACTTCGAGTTAGCGATTACTACTAGCAAAGGAGATTTTGAGAGTTACTAATGATCAGCTTTCATCTGGAGGTAGTCTAATTCTGGTGATGTCACTTTTTCATTCAGATACCATACTTGGGAGAGGCTGAAAAATTTACTTTTGCTCATATTTCAACACATGATCCAAAGAAAGTTTGGCATCATTAACTAATTAACATTACTTGAACACATTGTCTTGAGGAATATGATGCAAAAAGGATTATGTCTCATCTAGGAATTCACATGTTTTGTAAATGAAGGATATTGAATAAAACTGAAAACATCTGCAATTTTGACAGACTTAAAATATATTTTGGGATAATACTTTTACCACATTTGTTTATTATTTATTGTCACAGAATCTCCTTATAGTGACTTCAGAAAGAACATTAGCTAAGTGCATTTACAAATGTGAAAAGAAATCTGTCTTCAACAAGATTGGCTTGGTTGAAAGTGGGTATGATAAAGTAATTACAAATAACATGTCAGTGTGCTGAACCACTATTCTGTTAGAAAACGTAGTTTTATTTTTTACCTAGTGATAGAGAAAATTGAGATATAACAATAATTCTGATGAAAGCAGTGACAATTTACATGAATTCATCTTACTAATACCAACCTCTTTTGCTTTGAGGGCAAAATATAGCTCTTAGTAACAAAACTTTAACAGGATTTTCTTTTGTCATTAAATACTATTCTCAATCAGATTTTGTGGAATTAATAGAGTGATTTAAATATTGAATTTCGTATAGCAGTAAGAAATGAACACCCACTGACCCTAAACACCTCTCCTTAATATCCTTAAAATTGGTAGATGAAGAGGAAACTGGATTTCAAAGACAGGAAGTCGTTTAATATTGAAAAATCTTGTCTTGATTTTTTTTTTCTTATTTCTGTTTTCAAAGTAAAATAAACTGGTTGCTTTTAGTTTGTTGTCAGTTTAGGACTCTGTACTTTCGATCATCACAGTAGCACTTTCTGCACTTTTTTATATAGAATGAGAGAAGAATTGTACAGAATCCTGTCTCTAGTTTTTAAATTTTTTTTTAAACCTCAACTAATAAATATGAGGTTTTATGACAGGGCCTTCCATTTCTAAGTGCTAAATAGCCATCTGTGTCCACAATCTTCATACAAAATATTTATGAAAAGCTGCAAAAAATTCATTCATTTTTTGGGTCATACATGGATTACCTTTGATTTTCAACATTTACATCACCACCTAATTGTCTTGTTTCTTTCTTTCTTGTACTCTTTTTATTTATTATAAATTGATATTCTATGATCTATCTATTTGTTTCAGTTTTGGCATAGTTTTATTTCCTTGTAAATATGTATTTCCCGTCATCATTCATTGTAGGTAATTTTCCAGTTATTGCTCAATTATTCAGGTAGTTTCAGGAGTGTTCCAAGATTTTAAAATCATGTTTCAGTTTTATCAGGATCTATTATTCATAGTTATCTGTGAAAGGAAATGCAATCCTGGCTCAGAAACAGCCAGTCTGATGAGCTGGCTTTGTGCTGCAGGTCTTGGATTCCCTGAGACCCCAGGGTGTGGAGGAACTGGACTGCCTAGGAATCAAAACTGACCCAGAAACCTTGGCATCTGGATGTTATGGCTCCCATGAGCTTTGAAACTCCTGGCTTTATGGCTGTCCAGGATGAAATTCAGCCAAGAGCTTTCTAACCTTGGAGGACCTGAGAGTCTGGGCTTTTGCATCTGGAAATCCCAAAACTTTCTGTGTCACAGGTCCCTGCAAATCTGTTGAGTGGCTCTTTGCAGAGCTGGGAGCCTGGAAATTGCTTCATGATGGGCCACACAGGAGCCTGGCAGTGAAAGTGACAAATCCTGCCTAAAAAGCAGGTTTCCACTGCAGTTTTTATATTTGAACTCCTTTCATGAAATATTCTTACAACAATAATTTGGATTCTTTAAAGGGGAAACAGTTTTGGAGCAGCTTGAAGAGCCTCTGTTTCTTAATGTTTTGCTCTTAGAAACACTGACTTGTGGAACAAGAGCATCTGAGGTATCTTGCAACAGCTCCAGAACTGATTTCAAGTCTTGCTCCAGATTTCTCATAGATAGGAAGATGTGTCCTACATTACTGATGACCTCGAGGTTATTTCACATAAGGGTACATGCATTTAACATGAGGGTGTGCACAGTATGTGTTTATGTTGGAATTCCACGATGATCATAATTCTACTTGCCCTAAAATCCTCTGAAGTTTGGCAAAGAATTTCAGTAAAAACAAATTAGATGTTCATTAGAAATAAACAGACTCTTTTGGTATGTTGAATTTGTGTCTTTTCATAATGGTTGTGAGGCCTGTTACTTTTAAAAATTGGAATGGGGTTTGTGTAATTTATGGACGGAAACAGAAACAAAAAAGAATTCCACAGAAAGTGAGAAGGTTGTTCGGGTTCCAGTAATGTGGATATTTACTGCTTTTAGTTAATTATCTTTTTTCTAAAGGACATACATTTCCCAAAGGAAATACATCTTTAGTTTCTGGCTAGAAATGCAGAATATTACACTTCCCTAGTATTTTGGATTACCAGAACTTTGTGTGGGTCAAAGTCTCTTTTAGTTACAAGATAAGCATTCACAAGATCACTTTGGATGAACCTCCAGACATTCAATGCTTATTGTATCTTAATATTTCAATGCCTATGGGTTAAGAAATGTATCAACTTCTTTATTATAGAAAACCTGGGCTAAGAATTTTATAGAAAAATTTGTTAAGATTTCTAATACTTTTTGCTAAGGAGCCACAAAGTTTGTGGAACAGTCTTTGACTGGTTTTATTTTATCAGGCTCTGAATTTTCTGAAATATTCAGTGCATGATCTAATATGAGAGGGAAAATTAGGCTGGATATTGTCCTGCTTAGTCCAGTCTGTTTGGACTCAGGTTTTCTGACCAGTAATGGTTGTTTGTCTAAAACCACCACATAGCTTTACTTGTATGGCTGTCCTAGCACACAGAGGTCTCCCAGAAAGTTTTGGCACTGCCATCCATTATCTAGGAAGAACTTACTCATCATCTCACTCTTCTGTTTGCTGTCCCAGCCCTGAACTGGGAGAAAAGCTACAACCTTGGTTCATCAACCATCTTCTGTGAAGTAGGAAAAGCTCTTGGAGAGGAGTTCTGTGTGACCAGAGGGGCCTGGTCCTCAAAAGCATCAACTGCTGCAGTTGGACTGGGCTCTGCTTTGTTTGACTGTGTCAGTTAACCTTTGTTAACTGAACTGATGCTTTTGGACAGGACTGTGCAGTGGAAAACAGCCTTTGAAACAAAGGTTTAGAATCACAATATTTATTTTCAGGCATATGCTTTGGTTTAGGAATGGTATTTTCCAATTTAGTACTCCCACTAAAACTGCTTGCATCTCCTGTGGCAGGATGGAGCGGGGAATTAGAGGCAGGAAAGGCAAAGATCACAGGTTGAGATAAGAACAATTTACTGGTAACACCAATGAGATAAGAAATAGAACAGTAATAGAAACAATACTAATGACAGAGGATACAAGAAAAGGAAAAACCCCAATCTCACCCATCCCCCTCTCCCAGCAGGTAATATTGGATGTCTCCGTCCAGACTGGAATCCTTCTTCCCTGGAAGAGACTCCCTTCCCATTCCCCTGGCAATGACTTGAGGTGGTATAGAGCAACCTCCAGGTCCCAGCCATGTTCCCTCCCAGGTGCTGCAAAATTTAAACCTGTCCTGGCTGGAACCAAAACAACATATTATTAAAATTCGGTGAGCAGAGAAGCAGTTAAAAATAGTGTGAACCACAGAAACCTATTCAAAGATACTACCTGAGGCTTTAATACAAAGGTAGAAGAATACATTGAGTTTCTATTGCAAACTTTTTAGCTGATCAAACAAACAATACAGTCCATGTTTGGTATACCAGGGATAGAGGTATATTTACTGCTTAATATAGACGTCTAGAACTGAAAGTCAGAGGGTGCAATTACTAACATGAATATGAGAAGAAAACAGAAAAATAATATTTTTTACCAAAGAGAGAGTATTATAAACAGTCAAATGAAGTCCCTAGAAAAAGCAGAAACTATTACACTGATAACATTTTTTTTGCTCAGTCAAGATTCTGTTCAGCAACATTAAAGTTTAATGCCAAAAATATGCTTGAGACTCATTGTGGTTATATCTTAAACAAAAGTGTCTATGGAAGTTAGTTATTAGCTTTAAAATCACTTGTGATTATAGGACATCTTAAACTACAGATTTACATATAGGGCTTGTTACATGAAACTTGAACTATGAAGTTGAAACAAGGAACTATGCCTTCAGTGGTTGTAGTGGATCCAGAATCGCATACAAGAGTAAAAGGAAGGACTGGTGATGGTATGAAGGTCCTCCTCCTTTTAAACTGATTCTTAATGTTCTGACTGTGTTTAATTGGGAACTACATTCTTCTAATTAACAAAAGTATACTCCTTAACAGAGGCAACATCTGATATTTCAGGATTTACTGATCAAAGATATCTACTACTTTGCAATCTTTCTAATGATTTAAAAAGACCTATTCAAGAACTTTACTCAGTCTGACACTGTCCTGATAAGGTGATAGGTAGAAGATGGGAGACCAAATGCTCTCCTGCTGAGAAGGTCCTTATATTACCTTTGAGTTCATTAGGCTAATTTCTACAGATCAGAAAGGTGTCAACAAGGCTTTCATATATAATAAGATACATAAAGCCTTATCACACCTTTTAAGAATGTTTCTGTATGTCTTTGTGAAAATATATTTGGTCTTCTAACATGGAGAATATAAAAGTGCATCTTTTCAACTCATGATTCAGACTATGTAAACACCCCAAAAGAGAGAAACGCTCTATTGTAATATTTCCTGATGAACAATGAGTAACATGTCTCAAGAGCTAGAACACAGGCTCAGACTCTGAGTTTAAACATTAATCACAAGGTTATGTCTTTATTGCTTCACTACATAGGATGTAGATGCCTAAGTGTCTTAGATGTGAATCTAAATTAACAGCATGCTTCATGTTTATGCATTAATTGGGAAGTTAAAGAAGAAAGAAACAAATAATGAATGGAAAACAAAAAAGGAAATTATAGGCAGCATCATAATAAATTAATAAATTATTAATGTTACTACTTTTAAAATATTTTTAAGAGCTCTGTTCATTTGTTTTCCATTATAAAAATGTTATTTTATTCAATTCAGAACTCACTTCTGCCTGCTTTATAGAACACATAAACAGCAAAAGTTGTGCAAACCAAATAACAATTCAAATAGTCCTAAAAGTTTACTTTGTGCTGAATGCCTGCATTAATAGATGTCAAACAATTTGGTTATCATTAAATGGATTTTAGAAAAGTTTACAATTTCAGAGGACCTGGATAGGAATTGTTCACATTATTGACAAAGTTTGTATTCTGCTTTCTATCAATTGAAATAAACAGCTAGAAAATGTGTTTCTCTGCAGCCATTTTCTGTATTATGTTAAAGAAGATTAAAGGATGATCATTAATTTGAGGTGATTCCTTTATAAACTTTGGTCAGTGAGCCACTGAAGTCAGACAGTTAAATCTGGGTTTTTTTAAATTCTGATTATATTACTAAAAAATAATTCTCTAAGAAGTTTAATTCTTATGTCATGCTGATACAAATGGGAATTGAGATTATTTCACATAGATGACACATAAGCAACTAAGTCAAATAAGGACATGAGTTGCCATGAACAGATATGGTTGCTAAGGAAAATAGATGCAGGGAATTGGGTAAAGCTGTTTGTAGGGTTGTATATAAATAAACAGCAATAACAAACATCTATTTTTCAGAATGACTTAAATAAAAATATTTTCTTTTCTATCAGTGGGAAATTTTGCATTACAAAGAAATAGACACCATCTGAATCTCTCTTAGAAGCTAATGGATGTCCATGTTTTTAATAAATGGACTACTTTTAAACATAAATGACACATTTTAATAAAAAGCTTAATTTTTTAAAATTTATTTTGTATCACTCTTGATGGGTTTGAACACAGAAATCACATGTTAAATGATATAGTGGAAGAATAAGTCACACAGATAGGATGATATTAATTTACATTCATGACCTGTCACTGATGGAGTCACAATATTTTCCATTATAACCCTCCCTTGAAGTTTCTTTTTTCCTTTTTTGTAATTCACAAGATGGCATTCACATGTATCACAGATGTTTATACATTTTTATGCACATTTAAAAAACATATGTTTTATTTTAGATGACACTCCAAGTGGGGAGCAGGCTGGGCGCAGGGTGGAAGTGTGAAGGGTGCTGTTCCTGGCCAGGGTGATCTGTGCTCACAAGATGCAGCTTCTTCTACAGCTTTGTGTGACTTCTGGCTCCTCATTTGTTGCTGTCATGACATGACAAAAGGGACAGGTACAAAACACAAGCAATGAGTTAGTTCAAGGAATAAACTGGTTCCAACAACTGACTTGCTCTGGAAGGCTAACTGAGTTAAAATTCTGAAAGTCTTTTTCTAAAAAGACTTCAAGTCAAAAAAACATTATAGTGGCCCTGAATGGATTGGCTATGTTTGCTTTTTTCTGTGAAAATAGGAAAATAAATATAAAATATATTATAATCCAGTTGCAAACTATTATGCTGGCACTTGTAAATTCAAAAACTAAATTCAGATTCATTGACCAGAAATTCACCTTGCATAGCTTATGTAAAGATTTATAGAAGGTGGTGAGTTTTGGAGATTTTTGTTCAACACAGACTCGGAGAAAATAATGGAAAAGGGTAGTTTTGCCCTGTCAACAGAGATTTAAAAGTCAATATTCTTTGCTTTATAACTAACAGTGGCATAGGCAGTCATGTGACTCATTCCCAGAAAATGAAGGGAAAAGAGTGAAATGAAACTAATTAATGCCTATAAAATGATAGACCTCTCTAAGTCTCAAAAATATCAAGGAAGTATGAAATACTAATTCCTTTCATGTCATGTTGTTGTATACACCACTTGAGTTGGGTCAGAGCACACTTCCTTTTTGTGTAACCAGAAAAAAAAAATTGTTAGTTTAGGCCAAAAAGTGGAAAATTCTAGTTATAAAATAATAAACACCCTGAAAACTTGTGAGACTAGTACTTATATTTCATGAAATTTTAAAACTTAGGCATGGGACTGATTTTTCTTCTCACCTAATGGGTACCACAGGCTTTTACATATGCTTTGAATAACACAAAAATAAAACCAATTCTTCTTACTGCTACCTAAGATTCAAATTCATATGAATTTGAGGAAACCTGGAAGTAATAATTTATTCTGTACCACTTATGCTACCTGCTTAGTATAGGGACTGAACATTCTATCAGCTAAAGAGAAAAAACTGTTTACACGTTAACATGTAACCAATGTCTGAATCACTTGTCTCCTATTGCATTTAATATTATATTAAAGCCTTAATTTTGGCCAGTAACCCATAATCTATGGTCCTTGAAAATATCAAGGACATACCTACTTGCAAACTTCCACAGGATGTCATCCATAGGACAAAATATTGAATTGTGCATTTCATTTTTTGAAAAGTAGTGATATGAATCAGTACTTAAAATTGTTTTAGTAGAAATTACAAACTGTATTCATTATCTCAAATTATTTAATTATATGAATTTTCCAAAATAAAGGAGTGAAAAACCATACAAAAAAATATATTTTCCTATACAAAGAGTTTTACAAAAATTTAGGAGTCTTTAACAGCAGAGGGCATTCTAATTTTCTTGGACAGTAGTAATAGGACATTTTAATTTATATAAGAATTGTGAAAGAATTTATATAGCATATAAAAAAATAAGAAAAATACAAATATAAGGAAAAAAATCTCACAGTGAAATACTAAGACCTGCACACATTTTAAGAAGATTGTCTTGCCTGTATTATGTATTTTAGAATTAAAGGATACCCATACCCATTAATATTTCACAAGTATTTGTTTGTATGGATTCTGGTTTGGATACATGTGTGAATGTATGTATTCATTCATACATGTGTTTATATATATATATATGCATATATATATATTTCTTCTATGTTTCAATCCATTGTTTTGTTTGTACAGATAAAAATTTGAAGCACTTCTTTTGATAAATACAAATCTATTAATGTAAGGTTGAAAGGAAATATATTAGTTAATATAAATATATTTCCTTCCAACTTCACAGTTATGAGATGCACAAGTGGCTACCATTTTGAAATACCTCCCTGAACAACTTGCCAAGTGTCTAAACTTTTTCTTCTGTGGAGATAATCCTGCCATCCTCTTTCAGGCAAAGTTCCCACTGACATGAAGAGTTTAGTCTGAGCAAGTGTTTTAGGTTTAAGCTCTTTATCAAGACATAGCTGCCAATAAACCCATTTCAAAGAACATCTGTGCTCTGACAGAATTGTATTCTGTTAATGTTTTTTTTAAACTTACATTTAAAAAACATTTATGAACATATGATTTAGAATTAACATCTGGAAGCTCAGAACAGATGAAGTTTGAGAATAAGGTAGCTGCAAAAATGTTTCCCATCTACTGGTGCTCAGGGTTATATGGAATTTGCTTCCTGGAGCAGGAATGTGAGGCAGTGCAATGGCTTTCATATGTTTACAAATGGTGCATGACAAGCATCACCGTCCAGCATTGTTTGGGTAAGTCAGACCCACAGGTTGTATACTCAGCATGGATTTTTCCTGTCACAAGAGAGGATAAACTCATCAGGTCCATTAGGTCAGAGGTTGAATAGGAAAGGCAAGAGACCATGCAAGAGTTCCCACCACTATGCCCGACTTGTAAATAAATAGAAGACTTCAGTCTCCACCACTATCAAGTCTTCTCTTTTCACAAACACTTAATTCAGCAGCACAAATAGACTTTTTCCTTTTTTTTCCCCCTTAAGAGATAAAAAGACACCTACAGATCTTATTCTGTTTGCCTGGTCCTGTCTGCCTTTCTTTACCATTCTTGTTGATTGATTGCTTCTGTGTTTCATCAATTAAAAATGTTTTAGAGTACAAAGTCTTCAGCATGTTTAATAGAGTCTGGTTAAGTAAACATCCTCCACCAAAGCAGCACAAGTAGAGCTTAAAATAAATATTGCTACTGTGCCAAGTTCATAATTGCTTGCACATTTAGCACTTTACCATATCCCAATCAAAGCCATAAAAAAAGGAAAAACGCTTTGTGTACTTACTGTAGTTGTCATGAAATTGTAGCCATTTAAATACTGAAGGGTACTTACATTTTTTAAGTACTTGGTTTTCCAGATTATTTTATATACAGAACTTGTTTCAAAGAACAAAAAGCTGAACCAGAAGGTGAGAGGTGGTCAGGTTTAGTCAACAAACTAACTATATAAGTGCTTTTGTACTACTTTCTTTCTGTCAACACAATAAATTTTAATCAATAATATTAAAGACTAGAAAGGATCCTATGCCTCTGTCACTCCTACTGTTAATCAGTTTATTGGAAAGGCAAACTTTAATTTGTTATTTTTACTGTGAGACAGATAAAAGCTATTATAATTGGGTGACAGATACCTGTTACAACCACAAAAAATGACATTAACAACTGGATTGTGAAGAATAATTTATGCATTAAAATAAATGTAAATTTAAAAAATGAAGGCAAAGCAAATCAAAATATTTGTACTAGAAAAATATATGAACTGTTAACATTACATGTAATTTCTTCCAAATGTAAGATGTTTTAATCTGCTCCAGTAATACATAAAATCTTTATGGCATGTTTCTAAGAAGGCATACATATAGGAAATATAATTTCTGTAAAAGAAGTTAATAATAAGCTTTGAAAAATAATAAGGGAACAGGATATAAATCTGATTTGTTGTAATTAAAACAGTGTTAGGAAAAAAAAAGTGTGTAAAATATTGAAAATTACAAGTCCTATTTTCTAATAACTGCTGACTCCAAGAGGAAATGATTGTCAAGATTTTGAAAAGCCATTAATGTTTTGTTTGTATCTACTGCTGATAATGATTAATTTGGACATGTTGAGGAGAGTAGGTTTTCAGAGCAGAGATACTCAAGTTTTCCAGATAATCAAGCCTTAACAGGAAAGATAAATTCAGAGAGACTTTACATGAGCCTCTACAGGAATCCAAGGTAAACTTGGTGCTGGTCATGAAGTGATGTTACATATGCAGTCTTAAAATGTGGTCTCTAGATCATATCGTCAATATATATACTCAATAACATATCCTCTTCTAGGGTATGTGTTTGACAAGCTTATATTTTATGCATCAATGGTATCTAGTTAAGTCGCATTAGGTTCAAAATTCCAGGTTTGTCTACCTCTAAACCTCCAGGAAATTTGAGGTTGGAAATAGGCATATAGAAATGAAATAGCTGTGTTTACATGTTTCTATGGAATATCTGCCAGGTTGGTGCAATATTTATCTTTCATCTGTCACTAACTTATTTTTACTTTTTTTTTTTTTCACATAATGTCATCTCTATCACTGCTAAAAACATCATTTTCAATCTCATTGTCTAGAGTGAGGATGTATTTTTTATACAATTGCTGATGAATTTGGTAAAGAAAGTAAGAAGTTCTAAAGAAAACAGTTGAAGTGCTTTCCTTCTAAATTTAGCTTGAGATTAAATTCCAGTTTTTCTGTCTCCAGCCTGTTCTACCATCCATGCTTCTTTCATTTTCCCTTCAGAACTCCTTTGGGCCCATGAATTTTGACCATATTAATTTATCTAAGAAGTGCCTTACACTGGAATTCAAAACACAAGATAGTCTACATGTATGACTGAGAAATCAACTATTTAAAGTACAAATTATTTTTAGAATTTCTACTGATTATATTCATGCCATGTTTGACCAAACCACTGGCAAGCAGTGGTCTTATTTGAAATCCAAACAAAAAGTTTGCTATATTAGAAGATATTCTTTAATATACCTGAAAACTAAATTTTAGATTTGTTCGAGCATGCAACAACCATTCACTAAACTTAAAACTAAGTCAGGAGAAGTATTCATATTCCATGAGTCTTTATGCATTTGGCTGAAATAGTTTCACAACATTTCCAGCGAATTCTTACAATTTGCATTGCGTAAGTTAACGGAAGTTTGTACTGCTAAGAAAAAATGGATCTTTTAATTGACTACTTCAATTAAGAAAACATATTAGATGTTGCAATTTCATAGCTGTGCACTGATACAGTGCATTTGCTTGAGGATGCCACAGCACTAAAACTACCCCAAAAACGAGTATTCCAACACACTACACTACTCTTCCAACAGGAGAAACCAAAGCATTACAGAGAAAGAAAACAAACAAACAGGTTTGCATCACTTCACAGTTCAGCTAACCAACTTACTTTAATAGGAGATTGAAAAGTATATTAAATAACATGCCATTTATAGTTCAGGAATATCTGATCAAGAAGGGGAGATTTTTGAAGAAAATGTTATCCTTCTGAGAGGATTTATTGAAAAGCATTTTGTTTTAAGGACTTTGGAAAAGAAAGACTTATCCAAGTTAAGAAAGCAATCTCTTAGTGGATTTTTTCTCTGTGGATTTTTTTTTTTTTTTGTTGTTGTTGCTTTGTTTCGCATTCCTTTTATTTCTTATCTCCTTTCATTCCAAAACATGTGTGAACATATGTTGTGGAATATTTATAGGCACCTAAAGATGTTTTAGAAATTGTACCATAATGTATGGATCCAAAATTGAGTATGTGGCTAAACTGTAGAAACAGGAAAATTTAGATTACAACATTGAAGACATCTTGAATTCAAAGGTAGATTACTATAAGAATTTCAATTACTTTGTGTAGATGCCCAGATTACATAGTCTTTTTTCTGCTACCATGGGTCTTCTGGAAGATAATTGCTCTAGTCTGCCTATGGCTTTCTTGTATTGGGATGAAGGCTCCAGGTACAGTCTTGTGAGTTTTAAATAGTTCAGGGCTGTTTTCAGCAAAGTGCCAAGAAGGGAGGGAGCCTCTCAGCCTGCAGACTGTGATCCTTTATTGTTTTTGTGGCTGGCCTTCACTACTGCAAGGACAACCTCTCATGTGGCTCCTCTGGGATCCCCAGGGCCTCCTCTGCAGAGCAGCTCCAGAGCCACTTGTCCCCATCTGCACTGATGCCCTGGGCTGTCCCCTCAGCATGAACGAGTTGTGCCCCCCAGTGCTGCACTTTGTCAGGTTTCTGTCAGCCCATTTCTCTGAGCTGCTGGAGTCACTCTGAACTGCAGCCCTGCCCTCTCACACCAGCAGCTCCCTGCAGTTCAGGGCCATATGAGTATTTGCTAATTGAAATGCTTGGACTTTATCTGCTGCACACTTTGCCAATATTCAGCTTTAGGAAATAGTGGATGCACACCAGCCATCTACAACATGCCACTGATATTTTTTTGCTTCATTCAAACAGTTCCTTGGAGTTTCATAAAGTTATTGGTCAAAATCCTCCAACTTTTAGGTCACTTCAGTCTCTAATTCTGAAAATCTAACACTTTCACATCTAAAGTATTTGAGTTAATGGCTGAAGGGTACTTACAGATTTGTTTTAATTTCCCACAGATAATTGCACACATACAGTTGCAACTGTGTTGTATTTTCATTAGGGATTTATTCTGTGTTGAAGGAAATATTCAAGACTTTTAATGAGTTTTACATAAAAAGCTAACTTGAAATTAAATCCACATAAAAATGACTTCTATAATAATTTAATAGCCTCCTTGAGCAGAGAAAATGTCCTTTCTGTCCTTTACAGATGACTTTATGTTACAATGAATGACCCAACCTTGTCACTGAGTTTAAAAGGTTCCCTTTTTATGGCTATCAAAATGCCCCAGTACTGTATATTCTCCTCTGAGAGAGAGCAGAATTGTCCTCCCAACACCCTTGCTCAGGAAGGAGACATCATTGTCTCTGAGGTATTGAGGGAATAGTAGATTAAGTGACTTTCTCAAGGACACAGGAAACTGTGGTAAAGCAGAAAAAGGAATCCCAGTATCATGAAACTCTAGACAGCAGCGTTAATCACCAGACCACCAAAGATCAGGCCTGAGGCACACTCTGCTGAAGGGAAAAAAAAAGTCAAACTAAATGCTTCAAAAAGATACTGGTAGGACTTCCAATCCCTTCCTTTACTTTCCTGCACAGCTGCATGGGACCTCATGAATTGTCTGCAAAATCAAATTGTTACTGCAAAAAACTAAAGTTCTAAAAGACACACAGTAAGGGGTGTTACAGGGGACAGCAAGGAGAGGACTTGGTGGACAGCACTGCACAGTGTGCCAGCTTTCACATGTGTTGTCAGCACAGTGCCTGTGTCAGTGAGGAGCCATATAAAAACCAAAAAAAGCAGCTGCAAACCCCTCTAATTTGGCTTGCACTTCACATTGACAGACGACACCAGGGGAAACAATGACAAAAAATGGACCTGAAAGTCTAAGATAGCTTTATTTAATATCATGTGTGGACTGTGGCTGTGGAGCAGGTGGCAGAGGAGACACCTGGACTCTTGCTCTGTGTCCAGCAGTGACAAGAGAGGCAGTCACAGAGTCAGCCAAGTACAGCACCAACCAGGGGCTGTGCCTGCATGCCGCACCTCCCACTTTCCCATCACGCCTGGATGCCAGGGTAGGATAGACAAAGCCATTATTTTGGTTAGTACCCAGAAGTCAGGATAAGGTGGAAACAAAAACATAGAGGCTGTTGAGACCCACAAAGATGACACAGGACAAGTGAGAAACAACATGAGGCTGTCCAAAGTTTGTTTGGGCAAGATTAGTCCATTTTTGACCAGTCATATATTGAATGTGGATTTTGGAAACTGGGAACATGTACTCTCATTAGTGCTCCAGTTTCTTCTTTCCTGGAAGACTTGTTGCCTGTATATATGCAGCATAATGCTGGAATTCATTTGTCCAACTGATATTTCAGAGCAAGAACATTTCTAGATGGACGACCCTGATTAGGATTTCACAACCCCATGTACCACAGACACACACACACACACACACACACACAAAACTCCAGCTCTGCCCCATTCTGTTTTCTTTGAAAATAAACTTCTAAAGTGGAGACTCTGATTCAGCAGGACAATGACTGGTTAAATTGGACATACTCTTTGGAAAGAGAGGATTATACCCATGGGTGGTCAAGCTGATATATTTTAGCATGAAATTCAACAGTCCTACTGGAAACATAGATAAAAGAATAAGACAACACTGAAACACTTAAATTTCATTTTGACAGTGTTTTTACTCCCTTGCAAGAAAATGAATTAGAGATTGATCCAAATTTCAGCAAATTAAATAATACTATCTCTTTCTCACCAAAAAAGTTTGATGAAGTCACAGTGAGAGATACAGTCTAAAGGTTTACTGAAATTAATGTCAGTCCTGTAACACTGTCACCTGGAAAATTAAACAGCATTTGTGAAGTGCAACTGTTATTTAATAAAATAAAATCCCGAAATGACTCATTTCAGTTTCAGTCACAAGAGACAATACGAAGTAACAGATTTACCTGTGCTTCAGTGTTTAGCTGTGGTAGGCAAAAGCCAAGGGGAAAAAAAAAAGCATTGGTCTCAATGTGGGCAAATACCTTGAAGAAAGAGTTTTACATCTGATTGCAAATCAAATTTTATAGTTAGATCTTTCCTTTGGTTCTTTTGGTCATAAATGTAGGATAAAAGATCTCAAACTCCATGGATTTATTTAAATTTTTAAGCTTGGCATGGTTTCTGACAGTCACCAGCACCAGATGTTTCTGAAGACAGTCGTATTTATTTTTAACTCTGCTGATAGGAGCCATCTGCTTCCAAAATATCTCATCTAAAGAATGACTGTAATGTATATTTAATAATTAACTGGTAATGAGCTGATTGGAGCAACTTTATAATTGAGTAAGCATTTATAATTCCTTTCTTTTCTTTTTCTTACCTAAGAGGATTTTAAACTTTTGGGGTTTGCATACCATGGTTTTCCAGTGTGATAGGAGGGCCTTTTTGATATCAAGTAAAGTTACTATTCTTTGACACTTTTCACCAATCCTTAGAGAAAGGTTATGAATCAAAAAATCAGTTGAATATATCTTAAAATTAGTGCCATAAGTGTATTCTGAACCAAAAGTATGTTCAGTACAGATAAAATGGCAGCTCAGTCTTGGAAAAGACAAAAATGGAGCAGAGAGAAAAAGAATCAAGTTATACTTTGGTAAATTTGCTTTCTAAGTTTTCCCTGTGCTCATTCATACATTTTTGAGTTTCACTTATTTTATTAATGACAAAGTAACCCACTCCTAATAACAAATGTTCCTGTTCAAAAGAATAATGGAAGTTTTTGAAATTTCTTATACAAATCTTAAGCAGGCCTCCTGATCCCAGTTTTCCCTCTGTTGCTTACAAAGATCCTTTTGCCTTTGATGCCTTTGATTCTTAAGGATTTTGGCCAGTACACCTCACTGTTAGGAATCACTGATGATCTGTGATTTATAGTTGAATGTCAGCACCAACTTTGAAAACATGAATGTTCTTTTCTTCAGAATTTCTCTGAAAATCCCTTGAGAAGAGAAGAACTGTCTGGCCCTTCCATTTCCAGCCTGAGCAGGAAGTTCAGGGGAACAAGAAAGCTAGAATAATACCAGAATATTTTTGCAAAGTTAAGACAGAATCTGGAGAGAAATCAATTGTATGCTGTGTTCTTTTTCTTTTTTTAATTAGGCGTGTAATGCTCATGAGCAGATGATTTTATTCCTGTGCTTTGGTCACATCTTAAGGTTTCCACAAAGACCTCCTCTGTAATGAGAACATGACTCTTAATCTTTTCTGTCTTTATGTTCTGCACAGCACAGAAATGCCACGTGGATTTATTGTACCCTGAGAAGACCACCGAGAAGCTGGGTTTGGGAGGCACAGCCAGGGTCTGAACTCCCCAGTGTGCTGGATTAGCCACCCAAGCCACAGCACATACACTGACCCATGTCAGCTTCTCCTCCTTCTGGTCCCATCCTGGTCTCTTGTCCCCAGTCCTGCTGCTTTTAGTCACGTGGAGAGTACGGATTTTGCTAGCTATGAAATTCAGAAGCAGAAAGGCACTTTGTATGCCACAATTACTTTTCAACACCATACTGCCCCATATTTAGCTACAAATGACCATAAGATATCTAAAGAAAAACACAAGCAGTGAAATTACTAAGATGAATAGCATCTCTCTTTTGTCTCTAGAGTAGTCAATGTCCAAGAACACTGGTTTGTTGGGTTTTTTTATTATTTTTCCTCAGAAAGACCTTTCCATTACCTTTTGGCTGACCTCAAATTTGATTTTCTAACTAAGTATTTTGTGTTTTGTAACTTCAGTCTTAAGCAAGGACAAAACCATTCAAACTCCAGTGTTGTCTTTGAATTATGTAGGTTGACCAGACTTTTCAGGCTGTTTTCCTGCCTCAGCATAAAGAAAAACAGGGAGGGTGAGTGAGAATGAAAAATGGTGAAGTTGAATTTTGGGGAGGGCAGGGGGCACAACTTACCAGCTCTATCCTGTAGGAAGACAGAAATGTATAGAGTGAAATCAAGGGTAGACTTGTCCACAAAATAATAAAACAGTGCCAAACAAGGGATTTCTCAGTGTGACATTTCTCTTTGCAAAGCTGGCTCTTAGAAAAGCTCTGCATGTGGCTCATTAAAATTACAGTCCACAAACAGAGCAAGACACACATTGAATAAAGATCTCTACAGACATGGAGTTTCAGAGAAAAACAGGTTGCTTTGTAAAAATCTGATGGTTCAGTGTTGAAAACCATAGTCTTGGTAGTATTCCTGTGAGATTCAATAGCACGATGGAAGCCTCAGGACTGCCTAAAGATGAATCAACTGCAGACTCATCAAAAAGCTCACCATTCCAAATATTCACTCCTTCTCCACCTGGTTGCCTCAGTATGGCTAAGCATGCATATTGCTCCCTTTTTTTTTTTACATGAAAGGGCATGTGAGGCCAATTGCACATGATATTATCTGTGATTTTTCTGTACAGAAACAGAGAAGATTTTTTACTCATACCTTTACAGTAGAACACTGAATTTTTCAAAAGTGAATATATTTTAAGATTTGAGAGGAACAGCTAGTTAGACCTCTTTCATAACATAAATATATGTTTATTTACAAACTCATAGTCTGCACTTGATCTGGACCATATTTTCTAGAGGGTAATCAAAGGTGAAATCTTGATTCTGCCTTTTCATAGACATGAACAGCTAGCAGGGAAGGAGAACTGAGTTCCATAATTTGTTAGTTTGATTTTCTTTAATTCAGTGGATTAAACATCTATCTATAATTATAATTATGAACAGGAATGTGCGCAAAAAATACTAAATACTCTACAACCCTGCTCTTGAAAAAAAAAAAAAATTCCTTACTATTAACATAAAACAGTTGCTCCAGAAAGTCCAGTGCTGTCCTCCCTTCTGCTGTCCTGCTGTCCTCCTTTTTTGGGCAGCAACCCCCTTCCTTAGCTTCATCTGGATTTTATCTGAGTAAAGAGCAGCACTATCTGCTCCTGTGGACTGTGGATGAAATAAATTCAAGAGGATAACTCATTAAGAAAACAAGTCAAATGGGATTTTTCTCTCTGTAGTGTGAGAGATGTTGACAGCAGCTAACCTTACAGGCAAGCTTGTTGCTTCTATGTAAACCTGTTCTCTTTCAGTTTTTTGGGACATGTTGCCAAAGAATTTTGGCAGAGTCTACATTTGCCACTGCTGATCCCTTTTAATGAGGTTTGTGGGTCATTTGAAAGCTGCACAGCAAAGTGAGACTTTGCTTTTTGTGTTTTGCCAATTTCATTATTATTTGGCTAGTAGTTAAGGGTCATTTCCAAAAGTCCAATAGACATTTTATTAGGTTTCTATAGAGGTACAGCTAATATTCTTTTCCTGGCAGATTTCCATATTCTCTGTGACTAATGCAACCTCTATTGTTTTTTGACAAGAGTAAAAATAGACAATATTTTATTCTCCAAGGAGAGAAGCTGTCAGCTACCAGAAGAATAGACTTACAGTGTTTACCTTTCCACTCGCCCAATGACTACATAGAGACAACACAGACTTTTAATTGCTAGAATGAAAGAATATGCAAAATAGCATGCATGGACTGGAAAGTAAACCATCTGCATATTTATTCTTGTCAGTACACCTTTTATTCTGTGGCATTTCACCATGGAAACAAGTAAAGATCACTTTAAGATGGCTATTAGCATGTTAGCCAAACAGTCACCTTTTGGCTACTACTTAAAAGGTTGCTATGTCATCTGGATGCACCTAAAGTGACTGCCAAAGGGATTCAGAGAGCCTTGAGTGCCTGGCTATTTATTGTTTTTAGGACTGACCTTATCTATGTATGTAGACAGGATTGCCAGTGGAACCGAAAGAGCCTTTGGGATGTGTACAGAATGAGAGATGGTGTTGTCTGGAGCCAGTCATCTGCTCAATGCCTGATCTTAGGAACTGGCTTGAATGTCAGACAGATGTATTTGAGTGGGAAACCCCAGCTCCCTGATCCCAAGATAGCCCTGCCAGGAGGATACTTCATCCCATTCACAGAAAGGAAGAGGGGGGATTTTCGGATACTGGAAGCCTTATTTATACTTTAGGGTTTTTTTGCCTGGAAGTCTCCTTTCTTTGGAGAGGTGCAGAGAGCAAGAACTTCTTGTTTATCTCCGTGCATCTCACACCCATCCTCAGACTGTCCCTCACTTTGGCAACAGCGCATACAATGATCCTACTCTGCAGAGTAGGATACTCTGACTTATCACTCAGCTGGACTAGCTGGGATATACATTTTGCTTTTTTTGAAATAAACTGTGTTTTTGCTATGTGTGCCTTTAGGGGACCAGATGCATTATTCAGGAGATGAAGCAGGGCAGAGAGAGTGTGATATTCTTTATTTACGTTTCAGTGACAGTAGAATTATTATAAGGATTTGACCCTAGCAATTGCTGAATATGCATGGAAAATAGAGGGTCAGAAGGCTTTCCCTTCCTATTGTTTCCTTACCACAGCAGCACAAATTCAGCATTTATGGTCCCTTCAAGCTTCTGTAATGTGGCCCAATCATTTTCTTCTCATTTGGATGGATTGTTACTTGAAAGGATCGTGTGGCACATACCAACTCATGTCATTACAGAAAGACTTTCTCTGCATGCTGTGGGTCTCCTGTGGGTTGGTGGCCTCTGTTCCTTTTGCCAGCCTCTTCAATGATTTGTCTCCACCACTCCAGGCCAGTTCCACAGGAAGCAGAACTTTTTATCAGTTACTTTCATCTTCAGAGAGGTTTTTTTCAGTGAAGATTTCTAGAATTCTCAAAGACATTCTTAACTATCCTTCAGCTGGAAGGAGGATAGCATGGAGCCTTGTGCTCCTCGCACCTTCAGCATCTTTCTGAGGTGTGATTTTTGGTCTTGTTCCAACATGGATGATTGGCTGAACCAATTTTGTACCATTGTCCTTTTCTTGGTCTTAATTTTCTTACATGGAGAGAAAATTCTCCTTCCAGCCCCAGGACATCATATCTGCTCCTTAGGAGCACATTGGTAGCAAGGGGAAGGACCTTCCTTCTGCTCTGAGACAAGAGTCCAGTCTCCCTTGTGAATCAGCCAAGCCTGTCAGCTCAGGGTTGGATGCTAAATGATGTCCAAGACCTTAGAACAGGACTGTTGCTTTTCATCTATCAGTGTGCAATGTAAGCATCAGCCCCTGCTCAGATTCCTTGATAGCTCACTGCTTGATGAACTCCTCACCAGATTTCTAGGTACCAATCTTCGGACGGAGCTGAAGCCCCATGAACACAGGCTGAGCAAACTGGCTGAGCAAACTCAGGCAGGTTCAGCCTGCCATGCATGAGTGCTGCTACTGGAACTGCTGCCCTGCACCACTGCCTGCAGCACTGAGCCCCTGCAGCTCACTAGGAGAGAGTGCTTTGCCTTCCTCAGGCACTGAAAGAGCAAAGTTGGAGCACATTACAAGTTTCCAAGGGTCCAAATACAGACTTTGCTGGTGGTTCTTATAAGTATCAACATTCCTATATATATTCTCATATATGCTTCACATTTGCTGTGCTTCAGAAATATTATAATTTAATAACAAAACCTTGTTATTCCATCTTTCATTTAAATGCCTTTAGAAAATGTCTTGATTTTTTCAGTTAATCATTTTTTTTCCTCAGTGTCAGTAGCTAATATGTGCATTTTTAAATGCTTAAATTAACCACTTTTCAAGAGATAAATATTACTGAACATATTTTATCTCAATAGATCATGTAAAATAGGTCTTTAAAATAATTTTTACATTAAAAAATAAGTAATAGTTACATTATATTAATTTTTAAATCTAATTTTTCATACAAATTTATCTAAAACTAGTGTGTAAATTATGTAAATTATAAAATGAAAGCTAATTTATGTATCATTGTCTTAATGTTACAGAAACATTGCTAAAATTTTATAAAATGGATTGACTTATCAAGTTTAGGAGCTCTCTGTGTCTACCTCATGATGTTTCAACACTCCAGGAGTTCCAGTACTGTGGAAGTGAGAAGCCAAACTCTCCCAAGCATAGTGACCTCCTGTGGGGATTAGAAATGTCTTGATTTGTCACCTCTTTTTTACTTCTGACTACCCAGCTCTGTGCAACATATATATATAAATATATAAAATATATAAAATAGTGTTATGACAGTCCCTTGGGCACTCACTTTCTGTGTGTCCATGTTTGTTTCTTATATTTTACAGCGAATACTATTTTGACAATATTTAGTTGCTGCTGTCAGGATAGTTTGAATCCTGTGGCAGAATGTGAAATAAGACTTGCCATCAGAGAGTCTGGAATCCAGTGGTTTGATCTTCTGATAATTTGCTTTGTAAACAGAACAAACAATGCATCCAGAATATTTTTTAAATATAACTGAAAAGTGGTGAAAGAATACATTTAATGAACTCAGTGAGTCAGATTTCCCTGCCAGGTGTTCAGTTAGTATTCCATACTTTCTGTTGAGGAATCAGATTTGTGTTGACACATTATTAGTGCACTCTAATCACTATAGGACCATTAACTTACTGCTGTCATTTCTGCAGGATGGACCTGTCCCAGCTGCATATGATGAGTTAGATAGGGTCCCATACAAACTTCAGAACGTGTGATTCAAGTTTCTCCTCTGCAAAATGAGAATAATTACATTTTTTGCTTCTAAATGGTGTTGCATGGGAAAATAAATTCCAGATTGAGAGATAAGAAGATAATGCAGCCATAATTAGAAAGGGATAAGGTGATTACATAGGTAATACCTCAGGTTTTAGCTTTTATATTTTTCAGATTCTGTACTGCTTTAATGTGTAGTTCTGAGCTTCATATTAGGGGATAGTAATCTCCACAGAGTAGGTAGACAAAGCAATTCCTTCTCTAGCTGGGGAACAAGGACAAATGATCCAAATTTCAGGCCCAAGAGCATAAACAACAGTGGACTGAAGAGAAAAAAATAAGGATGGGACTTTATAACCTAAAGCTATAATTGGACAATTAACTCCAATATGCAAATGGACCAGAACTTATAAAAGTGTGAGACCAGTCATCCATTTGATGACCATTTTGGGTTCCTCTTGGGTGTAGCCCTGGCTGGGCTCTTGTACTGCCCAAGGTGTGTCCATTGAGGCCTTCTAATAAACACCTACTTTATTGTTTAACTCTCTCTAGTCTCTGTTCTAGGTCAGCCTTCATAAGGCATCATAGGAATAGACCTAGGAGATCCATTTGGCTCTAAATAAACATGAGGGAATTTGAATACATTTTAATTTAAATAATACAGTAGAGTTTGACTGAAACTTTTTGACAAAATAATAAATAAAATGTTTTTAATGCTATTCAATTTGCTTCAACTTTCCAAAAAAGAACCACACATATTTCACAGTGGTTGGTTTCATAAAGACATTTATGCACTCACTCTAATAACAGCACAGAGCCCTCATGTCTTTCAAAAATGTATAGATAATACCACTTATCTGTGGAAGGTTTCTATTAAAAATCAGCTTTGTCTGCATCAGTGAAGGATTTTATCCTACCCTCATGTGTACATCTAGGAGGTATGTCCCAGCATTCAAAATATTGAGTGGCTAAACCCTCTAACTCTCTAGAACTGAAACAGACTTATTTCAGTTTGTTAACAATAAAAAGAAACAAAACAAATTTTAAATTAATTAAACTCCCAAAATTAAAAATCAGTTTTCTGCACGATTATCTGTGGAAATGCCTTTCATTTTAAATGCATTTAAAAATGCATGTAGACTTGTGTTTTAAATGCAATACTGTAATATTGCTCTGGTAGTGAGTTTCTGCTAATAAGAATGAAAACCACATCCAAACCAAAGTTTTTGTAGCTTTTAAGTCAGAGGTATAAAGAGTTCTCAGGATCATCACTGTAGATCTGATGACTTACTGATGTCAGGGGTTTAAGTGATTATGTTATTAACAGTGTTTATGTGTGGGCCCCACCTCTGAACTTTGCTGTGCTCAGTACGCTCCAGGAGTGTGTCTCCTTACTTGTCTGAGTAGGAGAAATTTTATTGTGTTTCAGGCACTATCAGAGTTACGACACTGAACTGTCAGCTCACAAGGTCTGTAATTAAGATATGAAATTATTTTACTCTGAGTAAGGAAATAAAAATAATTTTTTGGTACAGAAAGCAGAGATGTCTACCTCGAGCATCTCGGCTTCTTTCATGGCTGTAACACTCAAGTGTCTCTGGACCATTGGTACAATTTCTGATTGATTTTATTTGCTAATTTGTGCTCTTAATAGACTAAATCTAAATGTTTTAGAAAATACAAGAAGAAAGGCACTGAAAGATCTGAAATAAAAAGTGGGTTAAAGTTGATCTTGCTAGCCTTCACTAGTTAGAAAAATGTTATTGCTTTAAGTTGAAACATGCCCCATTGGTTTTAGAACATTTTTATGAATGACCACAACTGTAGTTTGAGCTTTTTATGAGAACTGATGACTCATTTATAAGTACTTTTTTCTGGATCTATTGAGTTTTTGAAAGCTTCTTCTGTAACAATGATTATTTTTACAGACTTGTTCTACTAGATGCTTACTTCATTGTCCTTAGTTGTTAGAAATGTTTTAATAAGAGAGCTAAATAAGAAAAAAAAACCCGAAAAACTATTGGGAACACTTAGAGCTCAGGATTTATTTTATTCACAAGTATATGTGAGATAATCCCTTTTTTTTTGCAAAGAAAACTAGAGCTTGGGGATGGCAAATGAAGATAGTGGCACAGTAAGATCCAGACCACAGGAGTTTCTAATTTGTACTGTGTCTATTCAGCTGGCAATATAAAATGAACTTTTCCACTATGCCTGTTTATCTCAGAAAATCACATGCTATTTTTCAGTTTCCTTTCAAGGATCAGTGTGTCATGCAGCGATTGCTATTGACATGGGCAGCCCCATGTCCAAGTTAACACCACAGGATCACATTTTCTAACAGCTTCAATTAGAAGCTAGTTAAAATCACGTCTATTTAAAATGAGAAAGAGGCTAGCAAAGCAAGCCAAAAATAAGCTGCAACTACCTCAACTCTGTTATTATTTGATGGGCCATAGAGAATAGGAAAAGGAACCATACTCTGTTTACTGTTCAGCTTCAGGCACTTGAGCTATTTGGGTATATGAGGAGTGTAGAAAATTTACATAAGCAGTGAAGAAAGGAGGGATCTGTGAAGAGCAAGGCAGATCAGCAATACTGTGAGTCAGCCTTTACAGACACCAGTGTGCTCTGCCTCAGGCAGGTGGTCTGAATAATAGCTAGATTTGTGCTCTTTGAGCCTGTCATACATGACATGTACACCTTTTGGCCTTAATGTTCACACACATTTACCAATATCCTACTGCATGCTAAAATCTTGAAACTGTGATGCCTTTTATTATTCTTCAAATACATTAGAAGAAATACTGCAGAGATAGGGAAGTTAAAAGATGTCCCACTTCCTACATTTATACATTTTTCCATACCACCTAAAGAGATTTCTGTTATCCAGTTACCTTAAAATAATACTTACTTCAAGTCAGCTGAAGGTGACAGTTAAATAAAGTCATTGTGTTCAAAATAGATAGCATGTTTATAGGAACTTGTTAAATTGAAGAGAAAGGACAGTAAACTGTGTTTTGTGAGGCTGTACTGGTTGGTGTTTCTTCCCTGTGACTAGCTTAAGTGCTTCCAGGAAGGTGGTACTCATGACACAGTTTTTTAAGGAGGAGGCATAACCTGGAGCAATGCTAGTTGGAGACCTGTTGGAAAACCCTGAGAACTTCTCATGAGAGAGGCCTTTCAGGAGCATGTCCTTTGAATATTGACTGTGCATTGGTGATGGAAGTTAACTTTGCAGCATTGGCCCCTTGAAGTCTTTGAAGTCCAAGTCTTGAAACCTCATCTTCAGACTAATCTCTTGCCTTTCTAACAAAATATTACTTTCACTGTGCTCTTAATTGAAGTAAGGATACCTTCACTTCACTGAGGATGTCTTTTTGTTTGATTAGCTGCTATCAATTGGTATAGGCTAAGTAATAAATATCTCCTTACATTTGTAAGGTATAAACTTTCTTATTTTTTTTCTTCGCACTTTTTGGCAATTTTTGGTATATTTTAAATCAAAAGTTTTGTCTTTCATTGGACTTTATATTTGCTTAGCTGCACTAGTGAATTTCCTTGTTGAATTAGGTGACATGAAAATTTTCTCTTCACTTTCATGCATAATAATTAATTCAGTAAGCATTGTCTCCAAAAAGTTTTGGTATCTATCTATACATAGATACATAGCATAATAATAGCTTATTTAAATACTATATAGAATAATAGAATAAGGAGTAAAAAAATTCAGTTAAGTAGCTTTTCTAATTTCTCATTTTCTTGGGGTATAGTATATTGAAATTTGGTGTACTTCAGTTTCTTCCATATATTTCTCTGGAATCCTTCCTGCTGTCAAGAACTCACTCTGATTTGACAGGTAATTTATGTGAAATGTTGCTGTCATAATTATGTTCTAGTTCATAAAACATTGATAAGTAAAGACAGATATGGTACCTACTCTGTGTAAACACCTTTGCTTGTTAATTAATTCTCCCTTTTACCACCACTAACTATTTTGTTCAGAGAATGCCTGGTAGTACTTGTTTTTAATGTAAGGTAAGACACAGGAATCCAAAGGTGGTCTGAAGTACTTGAAATACTGTAAAAAATAAAAGAATGACAAAATGCCACTGGGTAATGCAGATTCCTAAACCCCAAAGATCTTCAGCTGAACTTATTTACAACTATTTCATGCTTTCCAGGTGCTCAGTTTCCTAAAATTACTTGAAGCAGTAGCCATTTATTGGAAACTTCCTCGCTCAATCAATTAATAGCAGTACCCATATCTATTTTTTACTGGAAGCTTGACATGCAGCCAAAACCCGCAAAGCCACAATTTTTCACCTTGTACCACACATTGTAGTCCTCCTTCTCAAGCCTGAGAAAAGCCTCAAGAATCTCAGCCCCAGCCCCACTATGTAATTCAGCAAACACCATTTACTTTTAAAGAAAAATAGTGCTTGTAGATTAGAGGTTATATTTGAAAAGTGCTGCCACTGCCTTCAGTCCTTAGTTGTGAAGTCCTTAGCTGTGAATCCATACTTTCTGTCTAAAAACACAGAATACTTTTCAGTTAAGCAATAACAATTTTAAAAGCCTGTAATTAGCAGTTCAATAATGTGGCATTTTAGTCATTTGTGCATTGAAAAAGTAAGTACAATACATTTGCTTTGTATTTGATAAACGGAAGAAATGTGGGGAATAAACTGAGAAGTGTTGGGTTTTTGCTTTCTGTCTCTAGAAAGGGAACAAGGGTAAGGGTGTCCGAGGATGTAACTGTCCATTAAGTAAGTCACACTCTGCAAAGTGGAAATTCACTACCAGCAGACTTATATATATGTTTACCATCTAAATGTGGATATTTTCAGCTCATTACAAGACCACTTTGAAAAGGACAAACCACAGAATATGAAAACATGCAGTTTGCCACACCACAGGCTGTACTCTGGGCTGCCTTTAGGATCCACACAATTTCCTGTTCATGTATTTCTATAGCAGGCTGGGGTTGTTCAGTAGATTATCCAGGAGAAAAAGCTTATTTCCAGTGACTTGTATTTCACACTAGATATATGCAGATAAACATCTGGCATTGATTTGTGGCACACAGATATCCAGGACTCAAATAGCATTGACAAAATGAGAAATTCTAATGACACACTACAAGAAAGGACTTTGCTTTCTCCTACTGCAGAATTTCAGCTCAGTCTTTGGACTGTGCTGTGACTGCCCCTTGCTCTCCTGCCTGCAGAGCCTTGGTCATAATCAGCACCCTCTTGTGCAGCTCTGCAAGTATCTGAAAGTGTTACTGGTTACTGGGTAAATACAGCCCCTTTTCATTTGTCCCTGGTTCCCTTAGGGACAAACAAACAAAAAGAAGAGCACTTTTTCTCATGATACATAATAAAATTATGGAACTTTGCCACAGGATGTTGTGGAGACCAAAATTAGAAATTTTTTTTTTTTTTTTTTAAATTATATTAGATAAATGCATGAGGATAGAGTCCAGAAGTGACCATAAAGTACAATTTTCTGCATAAGAATTTCCCTCACAAAGTTCCTAAGCTGAGGGTATCTTGGAGAATATACTGCCCTGGGCTTCATTATTGGTTGTTGTCAGAAACAGGATTCTGAACAAGATAAACCTTTGGTATAAATATTGTATAGCCATTTATGTCTTTCTGCTTTTGTAATTTTTAATGCCTTATGAAAATACTTAGTGCTAGTGTTAATGTACAGTATCTCAGTATGTTTCTTATTTCCCTTCTCCTTTAACCCACATACTTATTTCCCAAGGTAATGAAGCAATAGAAAATGTTACTAAAATGACAACTTGTTTCATAAAATTGTTCTCAGATTACCACAGTGGATGTTTTTAGTCTAACAGAAGATGGAAGCCATTTTGCTGAACCAGAGCAGTTTCACTGGGTGTGTAACGAGAGCACAGCTTGCAACACATTTTAACCAAAATAAATTACTCCATCGCTCTTCAGGAACAAATCATTGCTTTTTAAAAATTGCTAAATATTGAACTAGTTTATACTTACACCACTGCATTCCATCAAGAATCTACAGGAACTTCTCTGAGACTTGTTTGCACAGACTGCCCGAAGGAGGTCGTTCATAGTGCAAGTGGCTAAAGACTTATGAATATGAACTTATGAATATTAAAGGTGCAGATCCGTATTCAGCAGGAATGAACTTCACTATTTCCAGCTGGGTCAGATGGTTAAAGATGAGATCTGAAATTTCGATGAAAACAGAGACATTGAAGTTATATATGTGAGAAATGGCCACTCACTTTTCGTAATTTTAGAAAGGTTTATTAAACCTTACCAAAAATACAACAGAAGACTGAATAGAGAAAATATTCCCAGTGCCAGGAGCAAAGGATTTTCCCCACCATATGCTCTCTCACACAAAGGAGGCATTGCCTTTTAACCCTTTAACCCCTCCCAAAGTTCTGTCCATCGACCTCTTCTTTGCTGTCAGCGGTGGAGATCTCTTCCTCAAATCCTGATGGGAGGTCAGATGTCACCATAGTGACAAGACAATCCTCCCAAACATCCCAGCCCTGGTTATCTCTTGATAACAACGCAAGGGGGGAAAGCATAACTATAAATCTATAAAACTTTTCTTAACCTATATACATGATATTTGCCTGTTAATTGTGAGAATCAATCATCTCATTACTCATCAACCACATATATTTTAAAAGTTTCTTCTTCGTCAGTTGCTTGCTTTCAAAGGTCATATTTTTCCCTCTTAAATAAACTACCACTCTTGATCTTGGAAATTCTCTGTAACTTAACTGCTTGTGAAGTAAGCTGGAATGAAGTCATAAAAATCCAAATGTTTGTAATGAAAGCAGAAACAGGCCTGTAGCTTCATTCTTATGTTGTATTTGAATATTTTATTTCTTCCCACTCTCTCTTTAAGCACCATGCACTAGCCTTTTTCCATACAAATATAGAGTTCCCTCTAACATTAGTAGAAATTGTGCATGTGACCTATGGAAGCTGACTATGTAATTTCAACTGGCAGTAATGGTGTTTTCACAGTAGAGTTGTATTCACAGATGGGAAAATAGTTCTTTTGTTAAGTACTTAATTCAGCTAGAAAACACCTAATCCAAATCACCCCCAGGAGGCACATACAGTAAATACTATCTACTCTGTGACTATGCATTTCAATAAAAGCTTCTCAACTTAAAGTCATTCTTCCACTAAATACAATCTGTCTCAATTTCACAGCATTAAACTAAACTGCTTTTGAAGGAAATAAGTTTTGCTAAAACAGGGCTAAGAGATTTCTATGTAAAAAGATAATGATGTGCTGAAAGATTGTGCTGAATACTTTTGCTTAAAATGTAGACATAAGATACATAGTCAGATGGCCACAGAGAAAAGGAAACCTTTAAACAAAGTGTGAGAAGGAAAGAAAATTCTGTGATGTAAATAAGGGAATGCAAACTATGCAGGCCTAGTTTATTGAGAGAAATTGCAAAATAGAACTGGAATCAATGAGGGTGGGTGTATTTTTTGGGCAAATCTCCATAAACCTGTAAACTTTCATCATCACTTGTTAAGAAAATGTCTTGGCAGCCAGCAGCAGAGGAGAAATTACTTCCATCTTACCAATGCCTACCACCTCTTTCAGATAAATAGTTGTTGAAGATATCTTGAATGTCTTGAGTTGAACCACACTACCTCAAGCCAAAGTCTGCCAGTGTTGCATTCATTAAAGTGTTTGTGCTCTCTAAATCCTCCTGCAGGTAAAACCAGGAAGTTATATTTACAGTCACAGCCTGAGGGGCAGGGTTGTAAATGCTCCTAAATATCCTAAGAAGATAACTACCAGCTAAGTACCACCTAAAAGGCTAAATACCATCACTGTACAGCATTCCATATTCTTTAAACTTCTGGAAAACCCAAAATTTTGGTAAGTGATGTCAGAAATTTAGTGTATTTGGGATCATATCTTCATAAAAGACAGAAAATGAACGAATAAGCTCATAAAATGAATACAATAAATTCCACAATAAAAACCCAGATAATTAAACCAGTAGATAAAACTTTCCTGTTAAATATGAAGACAGTAATCACACTGGGAATGACACATTTCAGTTTCTGAGTTATTCTTGCAACAATTTGGTTGTTGTCAGTTTGAGGGATCTGATATGATTGTGCCAGCCCTGAATTATCAATTTTTTTTTTCTGTAGCCTAATAAATATTTTGCCAGTGCCTTTTGATTTTTCCAGTTGTGCTTGCACTAAAGAAAGAGACCAATTAATATGTTTACATACTGCTCTGATAGCTGGAAGAAGATGATAGTCCTGAGAGTTCCTTTTCACCTGGCATGAAAGAGAGAAGAAATGTCTAGCCCTATCATGAAGGGAAGGAGAAAGCCAGAAAAGAGTAAGAGGAGGAGAAGGGGAAAGGAGAAAATTAAAGGAAGTGGATAGGGGAATTAAAATTTCTTAAGTTGCTTTAATGCCAGGTGATTACTGACATTTATAAATTACCTCATCTATGAATGCTGTGTTTGTTTTAGAAGAAGGTGATTATATATTTATGGGTTCTTTTGAAACCTGCAGATCCCCAACTTAATAATTCCCCTGATCCTTGACAGCAGATTCGCAGAGCTTTGTGGTGCTGTATAACACTTGAGGATGTGGTCCTCTATCACCAAATCCTAACAGCCATGTATTAAAACCTAGATGAGCATATTCAGTGGTAATCGAGCTGAAGGTGAGGTCCTTAATTGCATTCTTGAAATGCAATAGTTTGATATTCCTATATGCCTTGTTCCTTATCTGAATCACAGGAAACAAAAATCCTGTTACACAATGAACAGGAACCATTAGAAAGAACTAAATGGATTCTCTGGAAAAAAAATGTTTTGCATGTGAAATGCAGACTTTCATCAGTTTTGTTTCCACAGTCATAACCCATGTAGGTAGTCACAAGCTGATAATAGTACTTTCAAGTGGACATAATATCAGAGACCACATTATTTGGGAAAAAAGAAAGCCAGAAGCTCTATTTCATTTAAGTGATGACTGATAAAAAGCAGTTCATTTGAAACCTGTTTTTATTGGCTGTGTCATACTATTTCTTTCAGTGCCACTTTTGTCTGAAAAAATATTTTCTCAAACATAGCTGCTGGCTGTCTTGTAAGTATTAAACATGGCCACAGCACAAAACTGAATGGTTTTGATGAGCATTTTAGGGTTGTTGTGTGTAGACATCCACATAATAGGTAAAGTGCTTCAAAGAAATCTTATGGGGTCCAAGTCCTATAAATCCTTAATTTTTGTAAAGATAACTAGTTCTGCCTCTAAAAGACATCATGGGCTGGATGTCCAGTGTTTGTGTACAGCTTTCTATTCTGATTTCTTTAGAAGAGTCCTGTCAGAGTGGAATGCAGTGCAACTGTTGTGCATGTGGGGTGTGACAACTCCTGGAAACAAAACATTTCAAGGCAAAGGTTTGTTTATGCACAAAATTTGTAGAGCAATTGTCTGACTATTTTTCTACTTTTCAAATAAGAAATCAGTGGGACTTAAGTACAGAAATACAGTATGGGCCTAAGCCAAAGATTAAAAATATCTGATGCTTACAGAGAAATTTTAATATGGAGGCACATAAATTTAAGCATTTTACTAATTTACAATGGATTTGGCTGTGATCACCCAAGGCGAGAACCCTCAGGCCAGTATGTTTTCACAAGTGTGTTCAAACAATGTCTTCAGAAACTGTGCATAACTGAAATCTTAAGCTCACCACGAAGTACAATACCATCCCTTCTATACTTTAACAACTTAATTATTAAGAAAAGTTAAATTGTATATTTATTTAATAATCCCTACAAAATTAATAAACAATATTCAGAAAAGAGACAAGTTCTTAGACCTGACACATGTATTGATGATCAGAGCATAGTTACACTTGAGCACTTCCTCTTTAGCATTATGAATCTTGTGCTTTTCATGGCATAATGGTCCTGCTTTAGCCATTATGGAGAATTGAGGAATAAAAAACACACTTGACCCATCCTAGCCAATATTTCTGTGAACTAAAGTCTTACTTTGAAGAGGATTTGTAGGCCTGTAATCTCACAGACTGAAGAGTGAATAGAAGCCCTGTTTTCCAGTCTCTCATGTGATGGCGTTCCAAAGAAAATTAAACCCAGGTAAATCAGTTTAATGTAATTGAGTAAGTGTCAGCTAATTCATGAGGAAATGTCTAACAGAGTGAGACACACCTGAACTGCTTACTGTGTTTGTGCCCATGAATCATGTTCCTTAGAGTTTAATCTGTTTTTGTTTGAGAAATTCGGGTATTTATCTTAGTTCCAAACTTCTCTTTATAGATATAAACTTGACATCTTTGATATTCTTGTCCTAAAAGACTATTCTTAAAATTGTTTCTATACTTCTTCATTTATATAAGAGATACAATCTTGAGACATAATTAATAGCTTTTATACTGTAGAGGAGTATCTTGTAAGAATAAGACAGTGAACCTTTTGTAGCTTGACACATACAATCTATAGGAAGGCAAGGTGAATGTTCTGTAGTCAATGTTATGTATACAGTTTAGTTTGGCACTGTTCTCTGTGCAATTGGCAACGTTTGGCTGAAAAGTACTTTTTTTTTTTTGGTTTTAGGTTGGCTACTTTAACAGTAGTTACGATTTCAACAATCATCTCTAAAATCATTAATCATATAACAGGTCCTGCCATGGCCTATTGGGAAGTATTAGTGAAATGACAGTATTAATGTCATTAATGCAGATTTGTTCTAGTGCCCAGGGTAAAGGAAATAATAAACCACAGTAGTAAAGCTGTACCCTCAACTTGTAAACCTAAAGGAATATTCTTGTAAAAGAAGTGAACTGACAGGGCGAATTCTGGCAAATTTATTTGAGTGATTCACACTGTTTCTTTGTTAAGAAAAGCAAAGAGAAAAAAAAAATTCTACCTTTTATAAATACAGTAAAACAGAGTTAAGAGCTGCTCCTCCATATCTCCCATGGCACTAAGGTATACAATGAACCATCTATGAGATATCTTAAAATCAGACATTCCTTCAAGTTAGCAATATTTTTCTGTTTTCCCAGAGCATAAAAGTAAAGAGCTGAATTATGCCAAATCACACAGAATGTCATTATTTTTAGCTCTGATTCAACAGAAGATTTACAGAGAGATTAGTGGTCACCAAAGAAGTATTTGCATCTGTTGTTTATGTTATGACATCTGAGATCAAAGTTAGGGTTTAAACTTTAATTTTCTGTTTTGCAAGTGGATAATGAAACTGGAAATAAAGCTGAAAATGTGAGGAAGGAAAAGCAATGGAGTATTAAAAACACTGCAAAGAGTTTTGAAATGAAGGGCATGTGTGGGGTGAAGCCCAGAGGCTGGATCCACCAGCCTTCTGAACACTCTGCTCCTCATTCCCCAGATGAAGTACACATCGTGTGTGTGCCTGTGAATCACCCCAGAGATTGTGGAAACACTCCATGTTTAAATTGAGGCTGGATTGACCTCAGACTTTGCTGAAAGTCCAGCCTTTGCAGCACTGTGTCCGGCGTGCTTAATTCTGTGTAGCCATGGTGATAAAAGATTTCTGTGGCTGAACCTAACAAAGTTAGTACTGAGTTGCAGTGGCAGAAACAAGTCCAGTGAAAACCAACAGTGGAAACTAAGCTGCAACAGGGATTCTTTCCAAGGAAGTGCTAAGATTTTTTAAGTACATATAAACCTTTGAGTAGCTGATTTTAAGTAAATTGAGGGTCTCTGAAGAGATTATTGGTGTGCATTCCTAAGGTAAAAGAAAGGACTACTAACAACCTTGTAAAAGATTAGATTACCAACAGGCAGAAAACCAGGACAAAACCCCTACTTGAGCCACTGTCATTAATGAGATCATGATTAGGTCTTTTATGGAGATAGCTAAGAACGACAAAGAAGAAAGACTCCTATGGTTTAAATGCAGAACTCAGAAAATTATTATTGGTCAGGACATCCCGTCATAATTGGCTGACTTGTAAAACATCAAACAGATCAGTGCAGTCAAAGGCATTTCCGTTTATCAGTTTTTGGAGAGTTTGATGAAATAATTTACTGGCTTCGTTTCAGTTCATATAGCCTGATCCTGTACTGATTTCTCTGTGAGAGCAGACCATGTGATAACAAATGCTCACAATTTCAACCGTTATACAAATGTACCAGTACAGTCATACACACTTGATAATATTGGTCCATACATGTTTGCAAAGGCTGGAACTGAGAAGTCCTTCCTCTTCTTCAAAGAACAGAAGTCATAAATTATATTAATTTGTCTCTGTCTGAAGTTGCCTGGCTATGGTCTAAGTGTTGGGTTTATGTGTAGACTGACATTGTCATCTTGACATTATTTATAGCCCTTCTTGGGTACAGTTAAGTGAGTAGAAATTGAAAAGAGACAAAATGTCATCAACTGTGAAAATCAAACAAACTTACCAGAAATATTTTCTTTCTCTCAGCACTCATTTACATATTACTGTTGGTATTACTTGGAAAGAGTGTAAATAAGGTAAAAAAAGTCTAAATAGAATGTTGACTTTAAGCTGGCATTGTCTTATAAAAATATTTCTAGTCACTGTGTAGATTTAGATTATTACGGAATGTTCTGTTCTCTTAACTGAACATCACATTAGATTTGTCTGCATAAAAATATTTGGATTATTTATTTATGTTGGAAAAACTGTATGAATTTAAATTTAATTTAATGAGCTAACTAACTTGAACTTTAATGATACTGAAGTTTCATTAAATCGGAGAAGCAAATGCAGTTTTAAATAAAATTAGGAGGACAGTTGAAATACTTAATTTAATCTGATTTTGGAAGTTAGCATAAAAAAGTATAGCTGTCATGTTTTATCATCAGTTCTGAGGTTCTGTTACAAGTCTTTCCTTTTTAAGCGAAATGACATATTTCTAGCAGAAAGGCTGGCCTGCAGTTTGAAATTCAATGTATTTATCTCACACAACTTTCTGAGTAGAAATTATATTGTTTTATTTTTAAATAAGGCATGACTTCAAAATAATTTAAAATCATTCGAGACAATAAAACATATTTTTATGTTTATATCTTATTTTGCATAAAACTATTCTGGAAATATATTTATAGCAATCAATTTTTTATTAAATTATCATAATTAAATAATAAATCCTTCCAGTACCTGAAGGTGGTCTACAAGGGAGCTGGAGAGGGGCTCTTCATCAGGAACTGTAGTGATGGGATGAGGATTGGCTTTAAATTGGAGAAGAGGATGTATTAGATTGGATATTAGGAAGAAATTCTTTATTGTGAGGGTGATGAAGCACTGGGACAGGTTGTCCAGAGAAGCTGTGGATGCCTCATCTGATCTGTCTAAGTGTTCAAGGCCAAGGATGGATGGAGCTCTGAGGAACCTGGCCTATTGGGAGGTGTCCCTGCCCATGGCAGCGGGAGTGGAACAATATGGTCTTTAAGGCCTCTTCAAACCCAAAACATTCTATGTTTCTATGATTTGTTATTAAGCAATCCTTTTGCTGAGTTACCAAAGGACAACTCTTCACAGCATCCCAGGAATTATAAATTGAATAAAACTATTTGGTCATCTATTTCCTTCTTTGAAAGCTCAGGATTATTTCCTAAAGTATATCCCTCCAACTACTAAGTCTACCATAGCTAATTATATACTGTATGTTCAATTTTTAGTATTCAGCTCACTCTTTTCAATAAAAGCTTTACAGTTCATGCACAAGTAGAATAGGCTTTAAGTATAAAAGAAATAAAATTAAATACCAATCTGATTAACTTTTCAGGTCTCAGAAAGCCAGTTTATATTAAAAATCCTTCTTAGCACACGGCTTGTGAACCATGTGCTAAAAAATGGGGATTATGAAGATCCATTGCAGCAAAGCATTCAAACATTCTTCAGCTGGTTTGGCTGATGTGCAGGGCAGTCTGTGCCAAGACTCTCTGCCGTTCTTAAACATGTCAATGAAACACATCCACCACTAGAGCTGTTCTTCATATTTGTGACTGGTCATTTCACTCTTTTACATGTCATTAGTAATTTGTCTGAAACGTCTTGACAATGAAAGGGCAAATGAGGCTGGCATCATATTTTAATCAGGCATGGAAGAGTTCCATTCACATTTATGACAATATTTGTTTATTAACCAATACAAAACAGCACTGAAGTAAAAAACAACTGGTAGAAAACTATTTTTTCAATCAGCAATTATGTGACGTATAACCACAGCTTTCTGATTTTGATAGTTCACACAGTGCTACCTCCAGAAATGTGATGTTAATACGTTATTTTAAAAAAAGAAATTAGCGCTGCCTTATCAAGGAAAACTACTGGGACAGCCCATGTTTTAGGTTATTATTTCACAGGTGTATCAGAGACTTCTTGTCAGACAAGTCAGCAGCCTTGTGGAAAGCTTACAGAAGCCAGGAAGCTGTAAGTTCAAATATCACTTGTTTTTCAGCCACTCCTTTTATTTCAACATGCTTTATAGTTAGTTGCTAAACAGGGACTCAGGCTCTTAATTTTAGCAGTGACTGAGTTATCAGTGTAAGCCTCTTTTTACCTGATAAATTAATGGACCAATCTGTTGAACACAATCTTTTCTGGCAGGATGAAAAAAAAGCTACTTCTTAGATATTGCAGAGTTAACTGCCACATACGTGAGTATACTGTCACCACCAGGAAAGTGGGGAACGGATTAAACCCTTGTTTTGAGCTGCCTCAGGAATAATCAGCTCCAACCAACAATAATCCTGAGTCTATATCCCTTCTGCATAACATAAATAGAAGCAGGATTATGAATGCATCATATTCACATATAACTAAGTCAGTCCCTGATCTACACTAAGTGTCTGAGAGGTCCTATGAGATTAAAACGTTAGTCTACTTTTCTCTTACACTTTTTTAATATTGAAAAATATATATTTTGAGAATTTTAGTAGTCCAATTAGAGAAATTTCTTTATACTTTCTGCAAAAATCTGCTTTCACTCACAAAGGCAGGTTGTTCACCAGTGAAAAGCTGTGCAACCATCTTGAGTAAAGGGGGACCTTGCAGTAACAAAGCCTAACATAGATGTTAGTAAGAGTGTGAAGGTAAGGAAATAGAATCACATATTTTAAACACTCAGCTGCATGTTTGGATAAGGGATTTTCATTTAGAGCAGAGATCTGTAGTACATTTGAGATTTTTGTTCTATTTCTTTTTTGGCAATTAGAAGAAGTCCTACCTGGAAAAGTAATTCATATCAGTCAAACTGTTGCAGTGTTCCAGCTGAGTCTCTACTCACAATTGCCACAGATTTGAGGATGACAATGAGGAAGATGCTTTTATGCCATGATCTTCTCTCATGTGCAAGTGGACTGCAGGTCTGCTTGTAATATCCCCTTTTTTGGGATGCCATGAAAGCAGAGCTCTTGCTTCTGCCTAGCTGTGAAAGATCTGCTCTTGAATGGCAAAGAGTCAAAAAGATAAGCTTCAAACAAATCCCCAACACCTGACCTTTTAGGAAGTTCAGTTCTCAACTGGAACTCTGGAGATCATTTTACATAACCCTTTCTGTATTCTTCCTTTTAAGGGAAACATCTTTGTGGCCTTGCTGTCCACTTGCAAAGAAAGAATGAAGTCCTGTTTTCCTACTATTTGTCTTTACATTGACAAAAAGAACAGTGACACACAGAACAGTGTTATCACCCAGAAATCCATTAAACATTCTACATATTGTGAAGAAATTTACACCTCCCCTTCCCTTTTCCTGCTGGGAATTTGTGGCAGCATGGTAATTTATTTCAAGTGGAACAGAAGCATTTCTGTTTTAGTTTTCTTTTCATGTCTAGAAGTTAGAAGTTTAGTCCAAATGCAATAATGGTTAAATAATCCCTATGTCCACACTTGCATTAATGTCAGCAGTATACTTTTCACAGGAAAATAATCTTGATTAGCATGTTAATAGGTTTACAATAAGGAAAAGCCCAAATGTTTGGTTTTAGAGCAGATTAGAACTGTAGGCAGAAAAAAAAAATAAAATAAAAGCATTCCTGTGGCTTTGAGAAGACACTTTTACCTGTTCTGGAACTGAAAGTCAAAAAGGAAAGCCTTAGTAATTAAACCCTGGTCAGAGTGTGGGTACCTCCCACAAAACCTCCTTGACTTTAACAATAAGGAAAAGCCCAAATGTTTGGTTTTAGAGCAGATTAGAACTGTAGGCAGAAAAATAAAAAATAAAATAAAAGTATTCCTGTGGCTTTGGAAAGACATTTTTACCTGTTCCGAAACTGAAAGTCAAAAAGGAAAGCCTTAGGAATGAAACCCTGGTCAGAGTGTGGGTACCTGCCACAAAACCTCCTTGACTTTATTATGTCAGAATTCCAGACTTCTGATGCCATCCCCTCCCCCTCAAAAAACTTACTGTGCCATCCCAAAAAATCTGTGTCCTAAACCCATATTATTTGACCTAATGGAAATTGAAAACATGAAATTACCTGAATGCAATTAATTTGATGCAGATGAGACAGGGATGCATTGGGCAATCAGGAGTTTTCTGACCTGTTGCCCCCAGTTCTCTTGTATGGTTCAGTTGGCTTTGGCACTCTTGCCAACCCCTTCATCAGATCAAACCTTCAGACATGGCACAGAGCTGACCTGTTTCCATCAGCATCAATACCAGACGCCAGTTCTCTTGTATGGTTCAGTTGGCTTTGGCACTCTTGCCAACTCTCAGATCAAACCTTCAGGCATGGCACAGAGCTGACCTGTTTTCATCAGCATCAATACCAGGCACGGAAAATGTTATCCTTAAAAGGAGAATACCTGTTTCTGAACATTTATTTTTCAATGTATTTATGGCTTATATTTAGATTTTCTATGCTCTGGGCACAGGAGTTTGCAGGTGACATTGGGGTTCAGTAACCAATACAGTTTCCTTGGGTCCTCCAGGAGCAACAGATATGACTTTGCCAGAGTCATTGTTACAGCATTTCTTTAGTACCTGGCAGGATTTTTTCTCTCTTTCCAGTACTGAAGAATTCACTGTGCTGTAAAGTTTTGACTACAGGGCACAAACATTATTGCCAGGTCTTGGGCAGAATGTATAACTGTTAACATTATTGCAACTTACAGCTCACTGAAACAGCTGCCAAACTTTCTTTGGGATTCATAAACACTTTGTTCTCTACTATTATACTACAAAGTGTGATAGATATGAGCATTATTGATGTCAATTCTTCTTTAGATCAAATAGCTGTAGTCATGGGAAATGTTATCCTAATTCCTATATGTTCTGCACATGTGGTTAAACTAATTACTTGAAAGTCTGCATTTATATACAGAAAGTACAAAGTCAGTAGAACAGATATTTTTCCTTACCCATGAGGGAGAAGAACACTACCACATGGCTATCATTATGAAAATGAGATTGAAGTAAAATCCTGACTTGGAATACTTGAAAGTTTAAGAAGATCTATATTTGATTTTGAGCCCTGGTCATCTCTGAAGAGTTACAGCATGTTTGAAAGGCCTAGGATATTTTCCTTTTATTTAATAGTCCTGTTATTCTGATATGTTGGTTTATTCAATGTATTTTTTATTACATTGTAAATGCTTCTGAGTTATTACTAAACCACCCTTCTGACTGTGGTTTTACTTGGCAAGAAAGCGTCAGTCTTATTGTTATGCATGACCTACTTGGGATTTATTGTAAAATTAAAAGTATTGTAGAATGAAGAACAAGAGAACTGAACCAGTGATAAATGCTAAGGATTCATGTAAGATCTGAATGAAGTTCAGACTTATAATAACTGGTGTGTCTCATCTTTGACTCATGGCTCTGTGTTTTCACTACATTAATCATGCCAAAAGGGTCGTCACTTCATATTTGTGAGCTGTGAAGGTCTGTCAGGGCAAGGTCCTGTATGTGTTCCTGGATTACAAATCGGAAATGACTGTGATCGTTATCACTTTGGGCACAGGGACACTGTGTAGAAATTTGCAAACAAAAGTAGCAACTTAATCAGTGACAGAGTGAGCCTGACAGCTATGCTGCCACTTTGCTGAGAATGCGGGAGCAGCACGGGTGCCAGGACTCCTGGATCACCAGAAATATATTCATATTTAGATTATCCGAAGGACACATCAAAGACATGTGAACAGTTTCTTGGTACTAAAAATAATTAAAACCATTCCTCTTCATTATTAGTATAATGATTTGAGTTTGTATTGAACTAGAATGAGTCTTAAACAATCATCATCTAATTGTGGCCATTAAGTATAACATTTGAAAATGTATGCTTGGTGGCTTCTGTTTTCCCTTGCAAAACCAGATGTATTTTCAAATTTCTGCATCCAAACTGCCCATGTCTTTGTCAGCGAATCCATTTCTAATATATGTCACTGTTCCTCTATCACTTGTTATGTCTGTACTGCACGAGTGCTTGTGGACAGAATTAGTAGTTCATCTATGAACACATTTGTACTATCTTTGTTAAGAACAATAATAGAAACTCTACATCAGCCATAAAAAGAGAATGACAATGAGTTAGGAGACACGTATTTGAAGGTTGAGAGCTTCCCCACTTCAGCTCATGATTTCATGACTTACAAAAGAATGCATCACAAAAACATCGTCTTCCAGGAAGAGCTGTGATTATGATAAACCAAAGTAGGAGAGAATATTCTTGCCAGGTCCCAGAAAAAAAAAAAAAAAAAGGCAAAAATGCTTCTCCTAAAGTAAGGCTTTAGTTCAGAGACTCTTCCATCATTCCTTTTCATTTGTCTACTCTTTACAGCAACTTAAGAGCAGGAATATCTCCAAAAGAGTTTTATTTTCAGATTTTCCCTAAATTTAAATATTTGAAATGGCTTTCGTTCTTCAGAGCTACATTAAAATAGATATTTTCCAATCCAGTTATCTTCTTATTACTGCTGAGCTTGTGCTCAATGCTGAGCACAGAACAGCCCAGTTCTGCTCCTCATTATTGCAATTCCAGTATGGTTATTCCTTTGGCAGTTAATGGAAATAAAAATGTTTATTTGTACTATATGAGCTCTCTAGAGAAACCCAAAGTTCTACATTCTTCATTTAGAGATTGTGACATTCAAAAAGGGCAAAGATTTGATCCCTGTAATCATACCCTGAATCTCACTCCAGAAACAGGGGATGAAGGAGATTGTATTAGCACATGTTTACTATAAGGAAATGTGATTTCTCTCTTTCAAAATCTCAAGAGGAATATAATGAAAAGAGGGACCAGAGTTGTCTTCATATGCTTTGGCTGCTCTCATATTTCCTATAACAAAAAAGGTCTTATCTTTGAATACAATTATTAAAGCCGTAAATGGATATATCTCGAACTATATAATTTCAGATAAACCAAGGCACTTTTATCTTATTAAGTTTCTTAGTCTTTTCTACAGGCTAATTCAAATACATGATATTTCATAATATTGTTTAGTGACTTAAAGTTATTTCCAATGCTAGTTGTAGAACAGTTTTTATAATCTATTTGGTGGAATTAACTCATCCTTATTTTATGTATGTACACCTGTATGTGCGTATGTAAATATATACACGTGTACTGAATATGTGACAGTTTTACTCTGAGATTTTTAGGCATTTTCTGATTTTAATAATCATTTGAAGGAAATATTTGGCGAGACTTTAATTTATGGATTTTAATACACTGTTTGACATGTATAAAGGCAATCAGATCCATCAGCATGGAAAGAAACCAAATTTTTGTGGGCTGCATATATTTTGGCCAGACCATCTCCCTGGTATGCAGTTACACAGTCATTATAATGCTGAGAATTATAGGTATGTCTGGAGGCACTTAGAGGTTGGTGGGTATATATATAATTTCAAGAATGAGAAGAAAAGGTGTTGGAGTGTGTACTAGCAGTTAATATTTTTATAGTGCTGTGGGAAATTGAAGCTCTTAGTTTACTACTCCAGATATTTCTAGAAAAGTCATTTATTTATATTACTTATAAGTATTTTTTTAAATTATGAAGTGATTCCAGTGAAGATGTATCAATTTTTTTAATGTCTGTATTAAAACTAATGTAAACATTGCCACTTATCCAGAGCACCTCTCGTTAAAGTGCTTGTGCCCAGATTATTGTAATTAAAGTTGAGAACCATAAATATAGGCAAAATTTAAAGGACACAAATTAAAATTGCTGCCTACAGAGATTAAACCCCACAATTATGTAAACTGTTGTGTAGATATTAATTCCTTATTGACTGAAGAAGTTTAGCAGCTTTCACATTTCAGCCTCCCTGGGTTCTCCAGGGGAATGGATTTTACGACACATAAAGGATTTGCTCTTTGCTATCTTAGGTACCAATGGACAAGAACATTTTTCTTCATTATTAACTAGAATCATATTGTTGGAGCCAAATGCTGAATGCAAGATAAAAAGCATAACAAAATAAGACTTGTCGTTATTAGGCAAGGGAAAGGAGAAGAAAAGGACAGGGTTTGTGACTAAAATGTTATTATTCTTTGTAGTCTAGATAGAATTTTTATAAACATTTTTTGCTAAATAAGATATGTTGAGCTGAGGACTCTCATTTGCTTACAAATACCTTGTCCACTCAGCTGCTGTACCTTGTCAGAGGTTTGATCGAGTCAGAAATTGGTAGCAGGATTCTCTGCTTGAGAGCAGACCATTAACCATTTTGTCCATGCAGATTTGTTATGTTTCTATTTTTCCATGTGTTTTGAAGTAAAGTTAGCTGCATAAACACTAAGTGTGGACACACAATGTTCCTGCACTTTATCAGTTTTTTTGAACAAAGCAAAACCCTACCATGATTCAGTCCCTACCAGGTGCCAATGAGACATTATAGGACAGGGAGTGCACAGTAAGATTTACATTTCCTGTCACAATCTAACTTGAGGAAGTTTTCATTACTCCCTATCACCTAGGAAAATATCTGAGATAGGTTTCAGTTCTCCTCACCAGTAGGTGATTTATGATAGAAGCACACACACACAGAGGATGTGAACATGTAGTGTGCAGATCACGAGTTCTGGTTCATGTTATAAGATTGATGGGATGCCTAGAGTGGATGTTTTGTCGATCTCTCTGGGATGAAGATAAAAATAAGTATTTACCTGGAAGAGTGAGGAAGTTGTTTTATGGACCAGGGGATGCCTTTGAACTCCTGTAGGCCCAAATGTACTGAAATTGCAGTATTTTCAGTGGTTTCAGTACATCTAAACTTATGATTTATGCCATCCAAACTTCCAATTTAAGCTTTCAAATAGGATTAAAAACTGAGACTTTGTTGGCAGTTGATAAAATGTACTGCATCTTTAGTTGACTTTGAGACTTCATATCAGGATAATGAAAGGCAGAATGGTAATCTGCTACCTGGAAAGAGAGAAAAATGGTAATAACAAAGAATTTGTGATCTTTTCATCAGGAACATCCTAAGACAGAACTGAAGAGCTGAAGGCAGAGCACATGGCAATGAATAAAGAGCTTCAGCTTCTGTGAGATATTATCTCTATATATAAATATATATAACATACAAAAAAAACCCAACTTGTTGAAAGACTAGAGCATAAAACCATTGAGTCTTAATTTCATAACCTTTCTGGGAAAAGTGTGCCCATATGTCATAGTGGTGAGTGTCAGAAACTAAGCAGAATTAAAAATAGATTAAGTAGTACAATGTTAAATCATTATACTATCTCCTGTAACACGTATAGATTCCAAACTATATTCCAGCTTCCCAGGTTCATTGAAAGTTTAGCTATAAGCTGGCAGAGAATATAGCAACCAGAACTATTTATGCAGTTTAAGATTACATTTTTCAAGAACCATATTCAATGCAGTAAGGAGATATTTCAGTGGAACTAATTTTGATTATGTCATATGCACACAAGCTAGGAATGAGCCAAAAAGTGTTTAAATATTCTGCAGAAAAGTTGTTCCAAAATTAGTGTTTCAGAAAATTAGGCCTCACCAAAAGTATATTTTCTAAATAAAATTAATTAGTTCCATATTTTAATAGAAAACATTTTTTTTTAAATCCCCATAGATGTTAATGTGCTTAGGGGGATATGACAGATGTTGTATTTTTCACAACTATATCTTCCCTTTCCCTGTGTATGTTGAGGATGGTTCAGATTTTCAGTCAACTGTAAAACCAAATGAATTTAGTTTATAAAATTAAGTGGCTTAGAAAATGATCAAGAAAAATATCATCCATACAGTAACAAAACTTATAAATTGTAACATTCAACAAGATAATTCTTTGAACCAGAAATATTACTAATCAGTAGACAATGAAAACATATATTGTTATGATTAAATGTTATCAGAAGCTTCCTTGTGGGACCCATTTAATCATGTTTGATGAGATTCTCAGTTATGCTGCTTCTTGACTTTATTAAGCCTTAAGGCCAAAAAATTAGTTGTATTAACTAATATTCATACAAAATTAATTGAAATTTATTTCTAAATGCTTTGTATTCTTCTGTAGAAGAGGTAATTAATTGCATTTCAAGTGACAAATTTCATTCATAATGATTTTTGGGTTTTAGGTCTAGAAATGGCTTAGCCTTTAGGATGACATAAAACTTCAAAAACAAATTGGAAATATTTCTTGCCACATAATAAGGAACTGAAATTCATATTTCAATATTACACTATTGGGTAAACCTATCTGGGGATGTCTTTAAATATCTTGAAACAAAGAACTATGTGTTGCGCATATCTTGTATTTCTATTCATAATAAAGTACAGTAATTAATAAAAAAAATACTTGCCTTTCCAGTTTCCTAAGATTTTAGTGGCATGCTACACTGCATATTCTTCCACCATCATTATCTGTTTCTACCTGTTACATTTTATGTACTTTACTGAATACACAAAATGGTACAAAGGTGCCAAGACACCACTGACATAAGCTTGGATATCTGGAAATTGACGGACTTTTTAGAGATTGCAGTTTTGAAAGCAGCCTCATAAAAGTAACTTGAGTTTAAGAAATTTCTGCCAGTTTATAATTGCAGAGGTAGTTCATGAAATAATTTCTCCGATCATTCTCATGCAGAGTGCAATTCCTATGGAGGAATATTCATACATTCAGAAACTTCCTCAATGAATATCCTAATTTGGTTGATTTGGTCTATCCAGAACAGTTCCTTTTATTTATATCATTATGCGTGGCTTGCTTTTCTTGGTTTGGCTTTTCCTTTGTTTGTTTGTTGGTTTTATTTTTTTTTTAATTTATTTTTTGTCATTTAAATTCATGACACTCCTCTGTTTTATTGACTTCCTTCAAAAAGTCTCACTGGGAGATGGGTCTTCCAAACCTCGTCTCAGTTCAATGGATATTTTACTATAGAGTTTTATTCCAAATATTGAGCCTGCAAGATTAGGTCTGAAGCATAGTAATAGAAAAACCTATGATTAATGAAATCAAGATAACTAGAAAGAACTATACAATGAAATAATTTGTCTGATCTTTACCTGAAATATTGTCCACAGCAATGGAATTTTCACAGTTTGCTCACAGAAGAATCCCTACCAATATTTTGGAACCTGTACTGTTAGAAAACTTTTCACTGAATGTGTAAAAATTAAACTTCCAATACTGAAGCTTCATAGATGTGGGAAACAGGTCATTCACTTTCCCTTTACATTTTTTGTGTCCAGAAAATTTTTTTTGTTAGCCTTCCTATCAAGCTAAGCAATTCTAAGTCTTTCATTTTTTTAAATTTATGACAATTCTTGGTCTTCTGTACACTTTTCCAAATGTTGTGCACCTTTCTTGAACTGCAACACACAGAACTGAAAACAAAACCGCTGCAGACACTACACTGATGCTGAATGCAGCAGAAAGATTACTTTGCCTGTTTTGGAAAAATCTCTTGCATATGTTATCCCTGATTTCTTCTGACAAAAAGATGTCTGGTCTTTATCTGAAGAGGAAAACCTGGTTGATTTGGGGTTTTATTTTGTTTGTTTTGCAGCTTGCAGAAAGATTCTTCTACATTTATAGCACATTTTTATTTTACTGAAGGATATAAACCCTAGCTCAACTTCCATGAGGACAAGTGTCATTAGTGTATTGGAAATCAACTAGACAAGAAATCTCAGTATCACTCAGCTGGGGCTGAATCAAACAGTATTTAGTCATTCTGTGAGGGGAATGCAGCTGTGGTTTCACTGGTCACAGTGGAATTGCATCTATTGAATTATGCCTTATAGCCAGACAGTAAACATATGATATGCCAAAGACTCAGACATACAAGGAATCAAGGATTTGAGGAAAAGTATCATTTATGTGTTTGGAACATTTGGTTTGGAAATAACCAGTCCAGTGTTTCAGTCAGAAACGAATATACATTCCCTGCAAGTCACTGTTTGTCTGTCAGGAACAGAATTTGGGAAACCACACTATTGTGATTGAGGATTGAGATGCAAAAAATATCTGAACAAGAAGTCAAAATGATGAATTGCAATATTACAGAAACTTATGAAAATGCAAAAACAAGTACAGAATAATTGGACAAGTATCATGCTAATATTTACTTTTATTAACGTGCAACTGGAAAACTAACAGGCTTATTTTCTTGTTGCTTTAAGGCTAGAAATCTGGGTACATTGAACTAAAAAAAAAAAAGGAAATACTGTTTCTGCAGACAGATTTTCTTACAAGTGTTTGTTTGACTACATATGGATTTGGTGGATTAGTTTTCTGGTTCCTGTTAGAATTGTAACCCACAAATATATTTCATAACCAATGTATTTCATAACCAGTATATTTCATAACCAATGATTTTGTGAAAGCCCCATATACCACATATCCCAATGTGCCTTTGTATGAGTCCAATTTTTGTAGCAGTCACTTAAAGATTTCACGTCAGCTTGCAAGGTTTTTTTTATAATTTTACTGAAGTTATACATATGATCCTCTATTATGTTAATGTAGGTAATCAGGTAAGGTTGTTTCAAAAGTGGCACAGATAAGAGTTTTAGCATTTGTGCATTTTTCATTGCCTTTATGTGCCATCCATTGTTCTTGGTTCCCAGTAATAATATACCAACAGAAACTGTGCAAGGATTGTTGTTCTCTACTCATTAGATTTGTAATACACGATGGTTGAATCATTGTAAATTAACCATTTTATCAATTTTCCCTTATTGACAAATAGCCTATAGAATATATTTTTTAATAAATGCAATATTGGCTTTTTCAATACATAAATAATTTTTCTCAGTGATAGTCTTTTCTAACCCCTTTCTACTTCTCCAAATCAAAAAGACATTCAAAGGTACTCTATATATATTTCTACTTCTTCCAGCTTATTCCCACTAAGGCTGTTTGTGTATTTATGAAACACAATTCACATCAAATGTCATTTTCCTACCTCACTCCCTGAGGCAGTTTGTCACTGTGGGGAGGTATGACCTTCCCTCAAACAGAAAAATAAAGAAAGAAGAATTGAACTTTCATTGGTTGTGTTGTGGTGTAGCATTGCTAGTACTTATTCATGTTTGCAAAGCAAAAAAACCACAAAACCACTCTTACAAAATAACACTGGTCATTGCGTCTCTGTATTTCCAAATGGTGTGCAGTCTGTGGTAGGAGGAGAACAGTCTATGGTTACTTTAACTTGTAGTCTTGTTGTAAGGCAGTGTATGAAAAATGTCTTCTGGGAATCATACCATATAGCTCTTACCTGGGACCAGCATTATTTGATCAAAGTAAAAGAAAAAGCTCTTATTTTATTTATAAGCCATCTGCCACAAACACTTATCATTACATAGACCCTAAGTTACAGTTTCCTTTTTAATAATTCTATTAGTGTTTTGTTGATTTCTTTGAAGGTTATTCAATAGACATTGTCCAGAAAAGGCTAGATGCTTTCAATATATAATCCTCTGGAATGCTTATTAACCAATAACACTGAATCTTCTGACAGTTTTATTTCTGAGAATGTTACAATGTTCTTATGCATCCCACTGGTAATTCAGCACTACCCATACCTCCTCTGCAATGTAATGAGACTCACTGAAAGCAGACGCAGCCAAATTAATATCAAGGACATCAATTTACTGTGGAAACCCATATAGTTGAGGGGTGGGATGAGGGGAAAAGAATGCAGAATATAATTCTGTTTCACTTTTGGAAGAAAAAGTAGCTGAAATAACTAGATACAGTAATTTAAGGACTTGTTTAATTCAGAGGGTCTGGAGGAATTGAATTTAACTTAATTATAGGATGAAGGAGTTCTAGAAAATTACTTAAACCCCTAAATGTTCTTTAATTTTCTTCTGTGAATAGGTTTCCATGTGTCAAGTCTTTGGTGAGGCCACCCTGCAAGGATCCTTTTATCACCTAGTAAATAGATGCTATTGCTCTTAACTAACCACAAAGAAAGCTCAGTTCATGTGCTTAGTGTAAGGCCTCCAGAGAAGGCAAGGCTTCAGATGAAATTCCATGCTTGGTCATAATGAACCTGGTAAATTGTTGGCTTCCTGCAATAAAAATAATAGGTGAAATCTTGGCCTATTGAAGCCAATGGGAATTTTGGCATTGATTTTAGCAGGGCCAATATTGCAACCAATAAATCCACAGAGCAAACTAAAAGAAGTAGACAAAGAGGAAGGAAGGGGAATTAATGTAACAAAACCCCTATATTATTTCAATTTTTGTTCAACCCCCTTTGCCTGAGTGAATGGCTCTTGATACTCCAGAGATGTGCTCACAGAAAGTATTGTGGTGGTATTCTGAATAACAAATATTTACAAAAGCATTTAATGAGTAATTCTGAAACAGGAAAGTCAGCTTTGTTGTTATAAGGAGTCAGTCTCAGATTCAATTTGAGGCTGTTTTAGGGGTGAGTAACAGAGGGCAATTGCCAAAGACTGGATACCATGGGGACAGTGTTAGACTGGAATAATTAAAATTGGGAGTTATACAATATGCCTCAATCTGTGGTTGTGTTTTTACTAGTCAAAGCTGCTGTAGTTCCACACAGATGCAATCACAATCACAATCCTCTCTGTAATGTGACTAAAGAAATAGGCAAAGAAATTTACTTAAAACATAAATTTCTTTTTTATATTTATTTCCCTATCTCTGGGCATTTTTTTTATATGTGAAAACATTTAATTTCTGACTTCTGATGTGTAATAAATGCTGTTACCATTTCAGAGGCATTCATTGCACATAAGCACCACATTCCTCATGTACAACAGGGCAGTTTCAAAAAGCAAATCAAGCACTGTACAGCTACAGCACAGACATGCTATGTTCCTATCTGCAAACAAAAGACATGGGATGTGAGGAAATGGGTGTGTTGGCAACCTGTCATGAGCAGTACCCCTTGTTTCATTAAGAAGCAAAATTCGTCAGAGAAATGGAACTTGTTCAGATGCCCCAGAATCAGTCTCCATATTCTGGACCTCAGTATGGAAAAGGACAATCACCCAGTTTATGGGGTTCATTCACAAGGACTATTTGCAATCAAGAGATAGTTTCAGGAAAAAAAACCCAAAAGTGTTTAGAAGAATGAGAAGCAAAGGGCGACTAAAAATAAATTCTCTTATGAGAAAATGTTATAGAGGCAAAATACTCCTGAAAAAAAAATGCTGTAGAAATGCAATGGATCAATGAATTCTTCCTTGAACCAGTTTAATATCTGTAAAATGTCTCACAGTATAAACTAAATCAAAGCATTAAACTTACACTGGGAGGTGAAAATGGTGACATCCATTGAAGACATTGCTTTGCAATACACAGTTTTCTTTGGCTGTTAAATCTCATTTAAATACTTATCAAACTATTCAAAAATAAATGTTACCAACACCTTAAAACAGTTGCCAGGTTTTCAGCCCAGAGTGGTTACTTGGCAATTCAAGCAAACTTGTTTGTTTTCTGAAACTTTAGGACATCCACTTTAGTTTTGACCATGATGGTTACTGTTTCTTCAGATTGGGATAAACAAACAAACAAATAAAACATCAACAACTGTCTTATGCAGAAAATATTTTACATTGTGTCCTATTTCTTTAATAATGTTCATAAAACTAGTAGGTACACATAAATGATCAAACTTGTAATAAATATTTTGTGAGCTCAACAGAAGTGACTCATTAGAATATCTAACAGTCATGGCCCCTAGGGACTACAGGTATACCTATAGAAAAAATGAAAGCAGCCATTCTTACTAATCACACTCTGTATCTGACTACCACTCCTTTTTGCAGTATTCAAATCAACTCTGTCTGGTTCTTACTATTTAGTTGTGCAATTTACCTGTCAGTGACTTACTACTAATTAAGGACTAAATCTTCACTGGGTTTAAACCAGCTGGACTCCACCTGGTCACTTCAGTGGAAGGTACTGAAAACTATGTTCTGGGCTACCTATCTTTATGTTAAAGCTCTGTAGAGGACATCAAGACAGAACAATGTTTATATAAGTAAGAAACAATCTCATCATACCATAGACTAATCCTGGGTTTATTGCCTGATTTGGCAGGACAAGGACACTGTTTGATAAAAGGGTATGATTATGCTAACACAGACTAAAACAAACTGCAACAAAAAGCACCCCTCTCTGGGGTACTTAATTTATTTAGAGGGTTCTAGTTCAGATTTTGTTCAATAATTTGCCAAGTAAAACCAAATATGAAGAACAAAAAAGCAAAGGAGCAAACCAGCTTTCTATGCTTTTTGGCCAACAACTTCCTTCTTTTATTGGCAAGACAATGTCACCATTCCTTTACAAATTTTTGATCTCAATTAAACTAAGCTGTGTTTATTGCTGAGTTTGTGAAAAATCTTTTGGAGGATTCAAATCAATAAAAAAATCATATTTCTGAATGCCAGACATAAACCAGGGGATATAGGATATGGTAGGATCCTGTCCATGGAAGTTTGAGTTTTATGTTTTCCTTTGGTGTGCTTTGCTCTTTTAAGGTTTCATTTTGAAGCTGCTATCTCCATTACAAATGTTCACTGCAACCTCGACACAGAGCATAATACTTGGAAAAATATTGGGACTCTAGCTGAAAGGGGAAGATAATCAGATCCATACCCCAGCAGTCATATGGTCAACTGAGACTTGAGACCCCCCCTGAAAATATTAAAATTTCTGCTTTTGACAAGAATGCCAGCTATTCACCCTTTATGACACCAGAATGCCTAAACAGGTAAAAACACTGCAGCTACAACCTTTTCTCTTTTACAGCTTGAGAACTACATTGTGGAAAACATGAAATCGGAGATGGTGCAGCTGCAGCAGAATGCTGTGCAGAACCACACTGCTACCATGCTCGAGATAGGGACCAGCCTCCTCAGCCAGACAGCAGAGCAGACAAGAAAACTCACGGATGTTGAAACCCAGGTATGTTCCCAGTGTGTTTTTCAAAAAACTGTTAATTGCAGAGAACATTTCCCAAACTCTTTCCTTTCTAATGCATTACCACACAAAACATTTCAACACAGGGGTCCAGGAAACACACTTTGTTTCTTGGTAATAACAGCATTGATGATTGACCCTTGTTATGTGTCTTTCTTTTGATTTCATTTGGTTAGTATATTTAGCTCTGTATGTGCAAAAAAGGTAGGACTGCCCAGGAAACTAGAGCAGCATTTGACTTTCAGTAAATAGCCACCTATTGTCAAGGATACAAATGTCAGGCTAAATAATGAGTAACAGGATAAATCACAGCTTTTGATCTTCATTGTTGTTGTATATCAATCATTTCCCAATTTTTCAAGCTCTGTAGGACAACAAAAATGGACAATTCTGATTGCTCCATGAATGTCAACGATTTCAAACAAAAATAAGGCACTGAACTGCCAACACCACAAAAGAGAGAATGCAGGGGAAAGCTAAAGTAGGAGCTCTATTTACAAAATAGCAGATGCAACCCTTTGACTTCATTCCAAGTACTCTTGCACTTTTCTGGTTTAAGCATGCTTTGTAGGAATGCATGCCTGAGGCACAGCTCTTGTTTTTTCTACAGAAATGAAGCTTGTTTGGCAGTCACCTTGCCTCTTTCTGCTGATGCACTACTATCCTACAGTTTTAGTGACAGAATATCAGCTGGTACATATCAGTGTAGTTTGATTGAGTTCATCTGCACCAGCTGAGCAGCCGAGGTTAAAAAAGGATTTAGAAACAATTTTTTACAAACCATCAAATCAGAATTAAATTATTATGTTATGCTGCTAAAACAAAAAATCCAGGACAATATAAACATTAATGTTTTTAATTTATCTTTAAGGTGCTAAATCAAACATCCAGACTTGAAATTCAGCTACTGGAAAATTCCCTGTCAACATACAAGCTAGAAAAACAGCTGCTACAGCAGACACATGAAATCCTAAAAATTCATGAGAAAAATAGGTAAGCATGAGTAATTTGTCTCTTTCTCTGTTCATTACAAAGTGGTCTGTGTATACTTTGTTTTAAGCAACTGATGAAAGGAGCAATATGTTAAGTAAACAGCATAGGTAATATTTATGAACTCACTGAAACACCTGGGGTGTGAACTTACACTGTATTATATCCTGTATGACAAATATAAACTGATTTTTACCACTTTTCATATTAACATCTTACTCTGTTTCATGACAACTTAGTCATATGACCACAGTTCCTACAACCTAAAAGTACAGGGATAACGTTTAAGACCATTTTTAAGTAGAAAAATATTAAATTATGAGATTTTCAACTACCTTAAAGTGCTTCTGAAACAGAAAATCTTCATTCATTCATCTTTCTAATTTTAAAGGATTCAAAGATAAGGCATGTAGAAGGATCTCTCTCCTTATGTACTCCATAGCATACTTGTAGTCATGCTCCATTTTAAGAAGTCAATGGTAAACATTTGGGGTTTATGTTTAAGCTGATGAAAAAACTATTTACTAACACAACTTTCTAGGCAGTAAATTGAGAGCTGGGAAGTAGTGCCAGTGTTCCCTTTCTGTGACACAGGGACTCAGCACCTGAAGCCACTGGGCTTAGCAGCTCAGTGTGTCAGAGAGCGTGTGTGGTGAGCTGGCCTTGTCTGGGATGCCAGACGCCCACCCAGACACTCTCTCACTCCCCCTCATCATCAGAACAGGGAGAAAATATGATGAAAAATTCATGGTTGAGATAAAGACAGGGAGATCACTCATCAGTTACTGTCATGGGCAATACAGCCTTATTTACTACCAATTAATAACAGTGTAGGATGGTGAGAAACAGAAACAAACCCAAAAAGACCCTTCACCTCTACCTCCCCTTCTTCCCAGGGTCAGTTTCAGTCCTGATTCTTCTAGATGCCCTCTGAGCAGTACAAGGGGATGAGGAATTTGGGTTGTAGACAGCAGACAAAGCACAACACATTGCCTTGCCTTCTTCCTCAAGTTTTTTCCTTCCTCCAGCATGGCTCTTTCCCACAGGCTCCTGTACTTCAGGGTAGAAATGCTCCATATGGGCTCTGCACAGGTGTCAGCTTCTTTCTGGACATATCTGCTCCACTATAGGATCCTCATGGGAAATATCTGCTCCCCCATGGCCTCTCCCACAGGCTGCAGGGCTGTGTCTGCTCCAGTGCCTCCTTCCTTCCCCTTCCCTGACCTTGGTGTCTGCAGCATTGTTTCTCTCCCTTTTCCCCTCTCTCCTCACACTGTACAGCTGACTGGAGCCAGCTGTGCCCAGCACGGGGCAGCTCTGGCCTTTCCTCACAGCAGCTGCGCCTGGGCGCTGGCACCCAGGGCAGTGGGGAAAGCTGCTCCTCTTCCTCACTGCTCTTTGGAACTCCCAATAAACCCACTGCTGCCTCTGGGCAGGTGTGAACAGGGAGGACAGGGAGAGCTCTGACTCCTCAGCCTCACTCAGCTCCCTTCTAGAAAGAACAGCTGTGAGGTCTGTCTGACTAGGACTGAGGTTTCTATTTCCTCTCTCTACATTTGATATTGAAATGAGGCAAACAGTTTTTTGATGAGGCAGACACTGAAGCATGTAATACAAGCAGTAGAGGACTTTTTAAATTGAGATCAGTCAGTCATCCAAAGAGAGCGGTGTAACCCCATGCTGTTGGACAGGAACTGGCAGCTGAGGCAGAAAATCCTTCTCCAGGGTTATGCATAAGGCAGACTAGCACCATAGTGGGCAAGAGGCTACAGGGTAAAGAAGGCAAAATACAGGTGATGATGAAAAATAGAAAATACTGATATGAGGAAATGTGCTTGTAAAATGTGTCTAGTTGCAAAGCTGTTTGAATAATATATCATTTTTGGTACTGATTATGAAAACCAATTTAATGTGTTTAATCTAAAAACTGTTTGCAACCTGTAATTCCAGCAAATGCTATTCTGAAGAAATTTAACTACACTGAAAACTCTTGAACTCTAGAGATGTCCCTTAACCAAATAGTAAAAAAGTGAAGAAATTAGTGTGGGATTAACTTTGCCTTCAGCAATCTGAAAAATAGGTAATTCACCTTAACTGCTTGTATGTTCTCTCCTTGTAATCCACAGACAGATTGGCAGGGTTCATTCTACATATTTTACAAATTTATTTCAAAATGGACTTAATTCAAGCATTGGTTAAGTATATAAGTACTCATACTTTTATCTGCTGCAATATGGTTAGCAACAAAATTTTATTGGCCGCTTAAGAGCCTGTGTCTTGTATACTTAGGATTTATTTATTTACCTTAGGAATGAATCAGAGTAAAAAGCCTTCATGTCAGTAAACAAATTAGCCTTACTTGAATTGACCTTTGACTTGGCTGACATTATGATAAAATGGGTTTTGAAAAGTCAGATGAAAAGGAGGGCTATTTTTGAAAGCACATTTTTTGTTGTTTGTCTCAGAGGTATAGATATCTGTGGATAGATGGAAAAGCACACAGAATTTTATCTTGTAGCAAAGCAAGGACCTGGTGTGCATTGTGTGGGTCCTTTTCAAGTCTCCTCGGGACTGCTAAAATTAGGGAGAAGGCAGTGATATAATTACACTAAAATATGGATCATCCACTCTTGTATCATCATCTTCTCTTCACAGAGAACTGTGCAGTCTTGGCCTTGCAGGTTCTAAATTTGAAATCAATTATGTGTGTGCCAGGTTGACTGTGATACAAATCCTGGTGACCTCAGCAGACACTAGACTTCTGGACATGCCAACGATTTTAGCTTGCTTAAATTTAAACAATATTTGCAGATTACTCATGAGGCTGTGTTTAGTAGCTATTTGCAGTTAGGTACTCATAATCCCTCTCCATATCACTTACACACCAATAAATAGGGAAAATTCCTTTTGTCCACATGTAGGTGGACTGTAAGCTATTTTGTAAAGGATCTTTCTTTTCAGTAGATTTACAGCACAGTGGGAACTAGTGTAGGAACTATTGTCTTTGCAAAAACAATCAAAAGAGATAGTACTGTGAGCTAATAAATTCTCTCCCTGGGCTTAAATTTCCTCTATATAAAATAAAAATTAAGATATTAATCACATTCATAGAACTGAATTTTGGATGAAATCAATGCAGAATCTTGTAATAACAATAAATGACCATTGATATACTACAGTAACTGGCATATTAACCTTAAATAAAATTAACACTGTGTATCAACAAGGGAGCAGTGCATGTTCTTTGGACTGGAAATATGTCTATTCTTGGCCTTTCTCTTTACTCCCTGTCTCTGCTCAGAAGAGGGGCCAATTTTTTTTTATTCCACTGAAATGGAAGATATTCTGTGGCACAAGTAGAGTCACATTTGCCTTAGAATCATGTGTCTATTGAGTGTTCTCATGCCATAAATAATTTGGTTTTGTGGGTTCCCACCCACTATAATGTAAACGGTGGTTTCTTCCATTGCCATTTTTTTCCCACAAGAGCTTTCTAAATGCTGTTTTGATTTATTCTTGAAAAAATTTCTTTCTTAAGTGCCTTATGAACTCCCTTTTTTTCCCCCAGAGTGTACCAGCTGCATTTAATTTGTAATGTGCCATCTGTTTCTATATGCAAGTGTAAAAAACCTTTCTATTTGCTAAAATGAAACAAATGAGAAAAAATATAATGAAATTCTGGATCTTCCATCAACAAATTGTGGAAGTGAAATTTAAACATAAAATCTTGCTTGAATTTGCAGAAAATAATACTGGATTAACAAGTTCAGTGCAAGAATTTTTGCATGCTATAAAAAGAAAGGACTCAAGAATGGTTCTTGAATGTGTCTGACTGTGTGGAAGATGAGGAATCACAATATGTCTGTCAAGTTTTATTTGAAGGTTGTGCATATACTAAAAAGATAAATCCCAATTTTACACTTCAGTTATGTGAATTATCTTGTCATTGATATAAAAAGTGGGCTTGCTGGTGCTAAGTGACTTGTCACTTTACTGGCCCTGAGAAATAGGGGGACACACATTTTCATATTTCCTTAAAGTGATCAGACAGTATCAGACTCCCAAGGTAGCATGAGTGGTCAGCACCTAACAGCATAGGGAAAATTTCACTCACCTAAAAGGAAGTACAAAGAAGCTGTCTCAGGCTTTCTTTGTAAAATGTTCTTGGACTCAAAAGTAAGCATTGAAATCCTCTACCCATTCGTCTTCCCATACATATAAATAAAATAAACTTACATATATATGGCCAAAAACCACTTTTCTAGTATGACATTACTTGTCTTAAATTATTGAATACCTCAACAAAGTATATGTTTTATCTGTATATTTAATTAATAATAATTTTTAAAAGATTATTTTAATGCAAAAGATGTCCATCTCCAAGGTCTGGTCTATATCCTGTTCTCACGAGTCTAAACTAAGGATTCTGAAAACAAATATTAAAAAAAAATCTCTTAAACTTCTGTGGTCTGGAATGGATTAGTGATTAAACTACCTTATAAGGCAGATTGTCTAAACCATACTTTCCTTCTCACTTGGACAGCTACCAGAGTGTTTCCTACATGTTCTACTTCATCACCTTTCAAAATGACAACAGCCTTCACTAGAAGTCATTCTTTGCCTTCTGTATGAGTACTCTACCCTCTCCAGCATTGGTAGAGGTTTTTTTCTGAATCAGCTGGACATAGCACTGTTGCACTGAGGCATTGCACCGAGTCATTCCACAGGCTGACAAAGCCAAGTTATCATTTATGCCATTGGAAATAGATTCCTAGACCTACCAAAACCACTACATTAGACATTGAGACATAGCTAACCCTAGAAATATTAAATTTGTCTGGGTTAGGGATCTGCGTGTGTCTTTGTCTGTGTGTTAAATTAATATTCTCCTAGGTAATTACTTCAAAGCATCATTATCCAGTGGGTAATATTGGTATTTGTTCATGGTAACAACACTTGTTTATTCACAACTTTATTCTGTTCCCCAAATGCCTGATTTATTTCCCCAAATTGAAGGCTCCAATTTTAAAAACATATCTTAGTGTATATGTGTGCATCTTTAGAAATAAATATATGTATATTTGTATGATGCTTCTGGTGAATGGTGATTTATTTTTATTATGTTATTGTTCCAATGAATGTTTCATGTGCCTAGATTAGTAGTATTTTCAAAAATTTAGAAATTCCAAACATATAGGAATTGTATAGGAATTTGAAATGTAAAGGAAATTAATAGAGGAAACTTACTGCAAAAAAAGAGCCGTAACATGTTGCTGACAAGTGTTATAAAAGAATATTTCAGTCAACCTTTTGAGGATATTGGACTGATTCATATAGAGACAACCTTCTTTCCATTTTCATTTTTTCGTGTTAGCAATGGCTGTTAATGAAAATTATTAAAAATATTTTAATTTTAACTCTGTCTTCACAATGCTTCTTTAAAAATTTGAGAAAATATCTTTACCAAATGTTCAGCAAAGTTATTTCTTAATGGTATTTGTCCGTTAGTTTGTCTGATGTTACAAAAAAGAGACAACAGAGTCGTCTTGCCACAGTTAAAGTAACCCTAAATGCCTTTTAAATTGCTTTCAATAAGTTTCAAGATTTTTTTGAACTTCCTAGCACTTTTTAAAAAAATTTAAATTATTTATACTTTTAAATTGCTTTCAATAAGTTTCAAGATTTTTTGAACTTCCTAGCACTTTTAAAAAAAATTTAAATTATCTATAAAAATATTAATATACCAATACAAATTAATAATTCTGTCCATATTGTTGTCAAAAGCTGTAAGAGCAGCTTTTCTCACGCTATTGAAGGATTTCTTCCTTTTGGAACAGTCCAATTCAGAAATCCCCAATCTGTGCAAAGACTTTGCTTTTTCTCATTTGGAGATTTGACCAAAGTTTTCTCATTGTTTAATAGTAAAACAAAAATGAATGTTTTGGACTTCTCCCAGAAATACAGGGCGTTGTCCTATCCCCAGGACTTACTTTTATCTGATATAGATTTATGGATGTAGAAAGCCAATCACATAAATATATCTGCATTCCTGAAAATAGCATAGTTTTGCAGTTTATAATTACAGGACTTTTAGTCTACATAGAAAACTAAACGAAGCAAGTGCTGTGATACTTCCATCTTTCCACCACATGTTGACACACCACTCAGAAATATTAGTATGTATTATTATTAAAGCCATAGAACATCTGCTTCCTGTTTGGCTCTGTAGATTCCAAACTGTGGAGCCCTAAACATTGTCAGCTTCTCTTTTCTTGCTTGAGGTGGCCAGTGCTGCCACAAATAATTGTCATCCCCCTGGATTAATTTACTATGGTTTTAGAAAGGCCACAGTGGGAAACAAATAATGCAATGCATAAACTGTGGCTGTCAAAGGCTGTTTCTTTGACGTGAAATGATTCAGATATGGAAATGATTTAGTTGTGGACATGCAGATAGGATACTGTGGAATTAAGGAAATACATTGTAGTGTACTACATGGATTAGGAAAAGGGAACTTTTTGTCTTTTCTTACTATATAACCATAAAGCTGTGTTCTGTCTTCCTGATTGACATCTTGTCTTGTATTGAAAATACACAACATTTCGGGGGACTGTAAGATGTCAGACTGGGATGTGGCCCCACCTAACACCCTTCTATTACAGAATATGACCAGGCCACCTTTCTCCTATCCCAAGTGCATTGATGTAATTAGTCTATCAAAAAAGTTAAAATCTAGAGTCACAACCAGGACTTCAATAATTTCTGTGAAAAATTATCAGTGAGTAAAATTATTCTGTGGATAGAACTGATAAATTTCAAAAGGAGGTGGGTTTTTTTGACAATATTTTATGACGAGAACCAAATCTGTCTGAAGATTTTCAAGTGCTTCTGCCAAACTAAACTACATTTGACCTTCTGCATAAGAAAGTTCAAAGGCTACCACATACACATTCTCAAAAAAATCCGTGTGAATCTAGACCATGGTGTGAATCTAAACATGATGTTTAATGTTAGTGTTCAAGTGATGAAAAATCAGCCACAGCTCTGATAAGGTGCTAAAATAATTTATAGTCTTTGGCTTCAAAATCCATATTTTTTCAGGGTGTAAACTTCTGCCATCTTATTTCAGTCCACTAAATCTTGTTATTTAGTTTCTAATTAATGAGCCTTTTAAAATGAAATTAATTCTCCTTTGTGTTTGGGACCCTACAAAAATGTATTTTCCCTCACATCTTTACTTTTTTGCTCCCTTTACTCAGATGCTTGTGATTTTCGCAGAATTAGACATGTTGATATTAAAAAGTATGTTTTCTTCAGGATCTTTGTAAATTCCACATTTATAACATTTCAGAAAAAAAATGCTGCTTTAAAAAAAATTATCTCGTTCTAGCTTGCACAGCAAATTTTGGTGCCTGAATTTAATCTTTGCATTGTTATCATCTTAACAGCTCATATTAGGACTCCATGATATAGAGTAGAAGCAACTCCATATGGATTTTATTACATTCCTCTGTTAGGTTAAATGACCTAAAATTTTGCAGGCATTTTGCCACTGATCTATTATCCAGAAGTAAAAACAAAGGTAAAGAGAGAGTGCAAATAAATAAAACCTAAGACTGAGTTGAGCAGGAAGCAGTTTGTTGGCAAGTTTTTAACCATCATTTGGTTTTTGGGCATGAGAAACACAACCTTTGGTGCATACAACAGAAACCCCAAAAAGAAAGTAGCAGTGAGATTAAATTAATTTCTTTATCTAATACTAACACATTCTTTCTGTTAAATTCCCACCACAGCATCAAAGCACTGTCCTAGAAATGCTCCTGCTTCATGGTTGACAGATATTAGCTGTCCTTTAAGTCTACAACATCACTATTTTTCTAGATGTAATCTGATATGCCTTTGATCTTGGTAAACTGAACACTTCCAGCACAGGACAGAAAGGGTACTAGAAAAAGAATATTAATCCAGAGAAAGTGTTTCTTTACATGAGCAAAATTCTTTATAAAAATTGATGCAAGCAGATAAATGATGCCAAACAATTTTCTGCCTGAGGGCCTTTTGTGGAACAACCAAACATGGCTGGGCAGTGTTAGTGGGATAGGTATGTCAAGGAAAGAGAGAATCCTACATTAAAATGCAAGTGCTGATTTACCTGTTGGGAAAACAGTACTATTCTTAATGTGAAAGCAGGTACTGCTTATCTGGTGGGAAATTCTTATCCCAGCTTCACAGACCACATCAAAAAATACATTTATTGTGAGTTCCACACACTCTGATGGTCCTCCATAACTTATAACGCTTATTTTCCTCTCAGTGACAAGACACTTCACAAATTCTTCTTCAGTTTGCCCTGATTTTTCTCTCATCATATTGATCTATTAGTGTTACCAACCATGTCCTCCTCAATTCCCTGCTCTTCTCTCTCCTCTGCCTACCTCAGGCTCTTCTGCCTCAGCTTTTACATTCAAATATTTTACTGGCCCTATGCTTGTGCATATTTTTAAATCAGAATAGTACCTACACATGCAGTTCCCTGCCCTTTAAGCATTACAACATGCAAACAAAAAATGAAGTTTTGGAGATCAGTTATGGTTGACTCAGTGGGCTAAATTACTACATATGTAACATATGACATATGTCACATATGTCATAATACACATACATAATGCGACATATTTTAGAATTGTTGATTTAGGTAGTGAATTATACACTGAAAGAAATGTTCTCGTTACTGTATTATTAACTATGATGGCATGAAATAATATTTACTAATTGTTTTATTTCATTTTAGTTTACTTGAGCACAGAATTCTAGAGATGGAAGAAAGGCACAAAGAGGAGCTGGCCACTTTGAAGGAGGAAAAAGAGAACCTACAAAGCTTAGTCACACGACAAAGCTACATAATCCAGGAGCTAGAGAAGCAGTTAAACAAGGCAACAAGCAATAACAGTGTCCTGCAGAAACAGCAGCTTGAGTTGATGGATACAGTTCACACCCTGATCACCCTCTGCTCCAAGGAAGGAGGTAAGAAAGTGGCCTTATAAAGTACATTATAAAATACATTAGAAGTACTAGGAAATATCTTGTGAATTAAGACCTCAGTTTTTTGAAAAAGCAAAACTTAATGGTCTTATTCCAAGAAAGAAAAATACATTATAACTGGGGAGAAAAGAGCTGATGAGAACCCACAAATCAGATAAAGTTCAGATAATGCTGAGGCTGATCCTTGTACCAACAGCTATATTTGATTCTTTGAATTCAATATAATTGAGTTTTTGTGTCTTGACCATAGCAGATATAGGCCAAAATTACATTGCCTTTGTACTAACAATACTGATTTGTTCCTCTGAGTATCTGTCTCCTTCTGCTGGAAGTAAGCCAACCAACTGTGGATCTTAACTTTACAGTACCTCATCTACTCTTGACTTCCTTTTCAGTCAATGGAGAGAACAGGCTCCTAACCAAAGGAAAGTAATTCAGAGGTTGTTACATAGACATGTACATAGTCTGGTTATAGGCTCTTATGGTGCTATAGGTAGATATCCAAAAGATTAATTTCTTCTGTTGAATTAGATCTTATTTATAATAAGGGATCATTTTGCTTTCTTGTCTTGCTGTGTTTTGTTTGTTTCTGGGTACTCCAAACGAAAAAGGTAGAAATAACATTGAAATAAGAGCTCTGCAAAGACTCTGTAGGACAATCTTCCTCAAGTATGTCTTTCTTAGTAAACAGTTTTCTTACAGAAACAGAGACAGAAATTCAGATAGAATTTCAATTTTCAAATGCCAAGGACACTGCAGAATGTATTAAGAAAGAAATCCTTTTCACCAGAACTGGTCCAGGAATGGGTGGAAACCACTGTGCAAAATGGAAGTGGTACACTTGGAAGAATATATTATTATCTATGAAAAGTAAGGCAAAGTCATACAGAAATGACAACATAAAAATCCTTCTGAGAAAGGTACAGGATAAACACAGAGAGAAACTGTAGACATGTGAGTGTGATGGTCTTTCAGCAATTGTGGAAGCATGGATCAAGGAGTCCTCTGACAGGTATCAGAAGTCTGAAGAGCCCAGCATAATAGATCGTTGTCATTCTAGAGCTCTAAGTTCCATAAACTTTAAAAAAAAAGTAAAATACTAAAATGAAAACAGCAAACAAATACCTGAAAACTTGTCACCTGTATCATTACTATCATTACTTGCCACCTGTATCATAATTCAGTGCTTTCTGCAAGAGGCAGAAGACATACTAGACCAATCAAACTATGCAGCTCAAGGCAATGTGGGTTTTCTCTCTGCTATATATTCCCATGCAACTTGTGTGGCTTAAATATAAACTGCTCCAGTCATGAGGATTAAATCTCTTACTTTGGAAGTGTTGCTTCCTTGGGCCAGTGTTGATAGACTACATTTCTTTTTTGAAAAAATGTTTTCTTCCTCTCATGTTCATTCTAAATGTTCCCTTCTGCTCATTCTGTTATACAGTTCCCTAGCATTTGGAATTAAATAACATGTTTCATAGAAGGCTGTTCTCATATCAGTAGAGAAACACTGTGATGCAATGCAAATCCTTTATTATGTTTTATGGCCTTTTGGCAAAGAAACCTGGCAAGGCTGTGTCCAGTGTGTTCTAATAAAGCTCAGGAGTATTTTAAAATCAATATCAAAATGAAAGATATATTATTCTCATACAGAGATATATAGCAAGTTCTTTAAAGCTTAAAAAGATTTTCTAACAGTCTTGAATATGATTCAAAGAAAAAAAAACAACAAACAAACCAACATTTTTCCTAAACTTAGTTTTCTCAGCTGCTTCTTATAAAAATTTTGAATGAGGAATACAGAAGTAGATGTTTCAAATTGGGCTCCTGGGGTACAAATTCAGGTGCCTGAAAACCTGAGTTTTTGGTCTTTTTAACTTCTGAGGAACTATGGAAGGAAATTATGCTTAGCACAGTTAAATACCTAAATACAATTCCTGGGGTACAAATTCAGGTGCCTGAAAACCTGAGTTTTTAGTCTTTTTAACTTAGGAACTATGGAAGGAAATGATGCTTAGCACTGTTAAATACCTAAATACAACTTTAATAGCCTAACTAAGCCCTTGATTTTGAACATTACAAAAGGTAATGCATATTATCATGTTCAGAATTTTCCTTGGAGACCTTTGTTCTTTGAGAAGAATCACTTAACAAGAAATGTTCAAGTCAAGAAATGTTTCTTTCCTATTGTTTGATTAGGTTTTTGGTAGGTATATTCACAGCTGAAGAAGTAGCCAGATAGCTGAAGTTAAAATAATATTTTCCTGGAGCACAAGACCACTCTAATGAAGACTATGTACTGAAGGTTGTGCCAAAAATTAATGCCAACTTCAGTCTGTGAAAATATGCGTTGAAGGTGAGAATGTATGCATATTGGGAAGTACCACTGCAGCTACTCTAAATTTACACCAAAATAAGATACAACAAGTCTTGATAGGTGTACTAATGATCAAAACAAAAAATTCTCTGTGAGAACTTGTCTTTCTTGGGAAATGGAGAATAACAAAAAGTGATACATAAATCAGTGACACCTCTTCTGTCTTATACTTTGGTAAATTTCAGTAATCTAATTTCATAAGGGATATAGCAGAAATGGAAATGGTCCAGAAAAGAATAGGACAATAGAAAAATAAGAGTCCTGGAACAATTTTCATATGATGAGAGAGAGCTGTAACATACAGATCTATTAGGCGGGAAAGAAGATATATGGAATGCTGTTATGGAAATGTCAAAAAAAAAAATTAGTTATAGGGAGAAAAGGAACAGCCAGTAACAATGGGAAGTATTTTCCATTGATAAAAAGAGGACTCAAGTAATTCAGGTAAAGGTTACTAGATATCATAGAGATTGATGAATATTTTTTTTTATTATTATTAGAAAGCTGTAGAAGTAACAATGGGAAGTATTTTCCATTGATAAAAAGAGGACTCAAGTAATTCAGGTAAAGTTAGTAGATATCATAGAGATTGATAAATATTTTTTTTTATTGTTATTAGAAAGCTGTAGGGATATAAAAAGATGGGTCCTCTTAAGAACTATGGGTATTTAACAGGGACACTCATCTTTGATAGAAAGCACAACCTAAGTGAGGCATCAAGTCTGGAAAGCCAGACTGTCAAAGATGAGGAACTTTATAAGTATGAACTACAGAGTTGATAGGAATTGCAAAGTATGTCTAAATTCTGGGGTATTTTGAGAATAGATTTATGTATCTCTGTCAGATTTTCCTAAATTAAAAATTTAGGAAATTAAGTCACTATATTTTATCTTACATTTATGTCATGACATTTTAAAAACTGTGTGTCTATCTATCTGTCTATCTATCTATCTATCTATCTATCTATCTATCTATTCATCCATCCATCCATCCATCCATCCATCCATCCATCCATCCATCCATCTGTAAATGCTCTCCCAAGATAAGCCATAGAGAGGACAATTATTTTCTTTTTCTTGTAATTCATAGCATTGAGGATTTTCCCATTTGTGAAAGTAAAAAATATAATATAGATAAACCAGTAAATTTGAAACAAATCTGGTGATAATCACTGTTTTTTTGATTACAGAACATGAGATATATTTACTCCAGTAATGACATAATCATATCAGAAGACTTATCTTTAGACTAATTTAAATAAATTGGGACACTAGCTGAAATTTTCCTGCTTGGAGCCTATGAATAATATAGCTAGGTAGTATAGAGATAGAGGGCTGAACAGAAACTATTTCTGTTCAGTAAAACAGTCTATGGAGCTAACAAAGTCCCTAGAACTGGATGAAAACCCTAAGAAATCTGCTTTGGTGCTTCCACTGTGCCTAGGAATATATTAGGAGAATTTCTGAAGAATATAAAGGTAAATGAGAAAGATAAAAAAACCCCAAAACCAACCAGACCAAATCAACCAACCAAAAAAAAACAAGTGAAAAGGTAAAAGCAACACAAATGAAAAATGTTTTAAATATAGGTGGATCTAAATAGAAAATCCAGATCCCATTTTCAGTGTCAGTTTTGGTACAGACCAGTTTTGGGATGAGGGCCACCTGTAAAACCTGGAATTGTGGTGAGTTCAGTTTCCAAAATACCACCCACCTCTCTCCCAGTGTGAGTGATTCTAGAGTTTCAGTTGCATGTAATCATTCAAATAGACACTCTAACAGGTCACAAAGCCTACAGAGAGTCAAATAAATGCAGGGTACCATGGGGACTCACGTCTCTATTTTGGCCTGTGTCTGTGGCTAAACAAACTTGTCACATTCTCTGTGCATATTGGTATATTTTAGGCAGGGGCAAAAACCTTGGCAACATCTGCCAGTAAATTTCTACAGAAGAATTTCTAAAATAGAAGCACTTTCATACACTAGCCTTCAAATGAAATGGTTGTTCATTATGGTGAATATTAAAAGAACTATTTAAAGATTAAGTAATCTCAAAATTAAAATGTAGATAAATGCATTAAACTTTTATTTTTCCCCCACAAAAGACGAGGAAATAAAATAGAATTGAAGGCCTCATTAATCACAGAGATATTGCATGACTATCTCCAAGACTGTAAGAGTGCTTCACCTGTAGCAAGTAGCAAATTGAGATCAAATTATAGGAGGATAGAAATCAAATTATTGTTAGAAAAGGTCATAAAAGGTTTTGTGCTTATTGTTTTCTATAAACTGGTCTTTTGTCATGCTACTTAGAGTATTATTTGTCTTAGAGTATTATTTATAAAGCACATTGCTGTCACTGTCAAACACACCTGTAACACAGTAAAGAGTATTGTGAAATACTTTCTAAATTGCCACATGAGAAAAATTATTTGTAGAGAAGATATATAGTGCTAAAGTAGACAGTCACATGAATATCACTCAAAAAACTCCTCCACCTCAAAACAAGGCATATACTACAAATTATGTTAAGCAATAGCTGATACAATCAAAGATGTGTATACAACTTCAAACCAATTACTTTAGAAAGTGTATTGGTCCACTGGGAAATTATGGTTCAAGCCGACGTCACAAAAGGGGCCTGATCAAAAATACATTGTCTTTTATTCCAGTATAAGAAAATTTATTCAATTTCTATTGTCTTAAATATAATTTGCACAACTTGTGGTAACTGCCTAGGTAATCCTACCCACAGGATGAAGGAATGTTAAATTTAGTGGGAAACAAAGAATATTTAAACATAAATTTATTTTTGTTGTTCTATTAGTTTTTTTCTTTGGCTGTTTTTCAGACTGCATGATAATATGCCTTGTTACAATGTTTGGCTTAAACTTACTTACCTCAGAAAACTAATGGAACAAAGGAGAAAGTTTTGTTATGAATGTCTGGTTTTGTGACCTCTTAGTAAAAGAGAAATGAAGAATTATGTTTCTCTTGAATGCTGACAAGATGCAAAACCTAATCCTCAAAATCATACATGCATATGCTAAGAATTTACCTCCCCAGAAGTACCTATTGACTTCATAAAATAAATAACATGGTTAGTGGGTCTGGCATTTCAGACAAGGTAAAAGTCTGCTAGTTTATGGATAGAAAAAGTAAATGGGTCCAAACGTTCATTTGAATGGAATTAATGCTTTTTAAAGGCATAGCAATTAATTTATTTTTTTTTAAATTTAAAAGTAATTAATCTATTCCACTTCTTAGTCCAAAGTTGATGGGATGTAAAAATTTATTCTGAAGTGAAAAGAGTGAGAATAGACTGAGAACTTCAAAGAAATGACCTGAAGGTTACAGGCTCAGGGGAAACTCCATTGACAGAAGCAGAATTGCCCCAGAAAGGATGCTGGCCTTCTTCATTAGACAGACTTCAAAGACACCTTTTATAATACAGGCTAGTATTAAAAAAAAAAAAAAAAAACCACAAAAAAAACAAACACAAAATTAAAAAAAAACCCACTAAATAAACAAAACCCATTAAAAAAAAAAAAAAAAAAAACACACAAAATTTAAAAAAAAACACTAAATAAACAAAACCCAAAAAAATCAACCAAAACCACAAAAAGCCAAAACCAAACCAAATCAAAAATCCTGGTGGGAACACAGGACAGAAAAAGAGTACTGTAGTTTTAAATATTAGTATTTTGACAGTGTTTGATAAGAAATATTTTCTATATTATGTTGATTCAGCCATAAATTGGAATGCAATAATGAGAATATTAAATCCACTAGATTTTAGCAGTGTAGAAGAAGGTTTTATGATACAGGTCTTGATAGTTTTACTACTGTTCCTGGAAAGAATAATATTGGTAATCATCTGAGACATGTTTTGAGGTGACATTTTGTTTTTTCTGTACCATTTCTCTATAAATATTTCATTCCTTAAGCCCATGCCTCCTCTTGGCACCTCATCCTTGACATTAATAAGGTTTTTTCCTTAATGATGAGACATAACTGGTGAGGCAGAAACTTAGAGTGTGTCACATCAATCACTTCAATACTTTTCTTTCAAAGCATAGAAGAATCTTTTGTTCCAGGTGCACAGAAGATTCTTATCAGCTTTGGCTGAAAGCTGTAGGTTTGGGTGGATCAGGATTGTGCTTGAAACATAATTTAAAAAATTAATTCATGTACGAAGTTGTTTTTTTTTATACCAGAAATTTAATTTTAGATATCAATGTGTTCTAATATACTGTGGTGTAAGAACAAAGCATGATGCTTTTGATATACTAATTAATTTTAAAAATGTATTTTTGTTAAGAATGAATTAAAAACCTCAGACTTGTAAAAGTTAGAATGCCTACACCAAAGCTTTAAACAAAATGCAGTTTAATGCACTGAAATCATCTGGTGTTCCACACTTTTTAACTTCCCCAAAGATGTCAAAGCAGATAACTTCAGCTATGGTTCAAGATTATGGAAAAAATCAATTTTCTCAGTTTCTCTCTACTTCCTCAGTCTTTAGAGATTTTATGAGCATGAGGTTTTCATTTTTACAAAGATATTCTAAAGTATTTTAAACAAAAATACTTTTTGTTTAAAAAGAGATCAGAAGATCACTATCAGAAAATGTTTGCTGGCATTTCACAAAGCTCAAAGATACATTCCAATATGTGATCTACTCTTATTTATATTCTGAAAGCTGGAGAAAAACTGAATCTTTCTTTTGCACTCAGTGTCAGGGAAGAGGGATCCCCTTACTGTGGCTGGGTCCTACTGAGCAAATGATCTGGAGAGTGCTGCAGGGCTGCAGGCAGAGGCTCTCTGTGCTGTGTGGAGATGTTCAGTGGAACCCACACATCAGCACCAGCTTTTATGTGTCTTTTTTTCTGTTCAGGTGCTATACAATTCCTGCTTTTGTTGAAGACTCTGTTGATATGCAATTTTCAGACATGCTCAGAAGGTTCTATTGGAGATTTTTGGGGTCATTCTTATCTGACTCACCTAACATTTTCAGAGTTTGGGTCTGGAATTCTTTTAGATCAATGAAGTCACTTCTGTCCAAGTGAGTTTTTTCATGATGAGACGACTTACAACCACAAGTACCCTTTTTCTCCATATTATCTGTTAAAAGGTAGTAATGTTAGAGTTGATATTTAGTGTTGATGCTAGTATTGTTTATTTATTTATACAATCACTACCTGTGCTATTTTTTTTCTAAAACTGAAAAAAAATCAATTCCAAATCATCATGTTTTAAAAATAAAAATATTTTTGTACCCTGCTTAGGCAAAAATACCTTAATTTCAAAGTTCTCCTTTATATTAAAGTACAACAAATTACATTAGGTTGTAGCAACTTAGGGTGTAATTTAATAGAGATTGAGTTCTGAAATAAGTGAATTTGAATATACAGCATTTGAAATTTATGTCAGTGGAAAAATATTTAAATTCTTCAAAACAGAATTGTGAATTCTGATATTTTATTCCTATTAATCCTCTGATGATCACAGCAGGAGATCAATATTTATTTGTACTGAAAACTTTAAACTGGAAGTGTATATAAATTCTTGATTGTTGATATTAAAATCAATTACCCACCCTCATTCCTACAGTATAGGTCAGTGCCAAATCCCTCTTCACTCAGTTTTGTGAAACTGGAGTTATTCACTCACACCAAAGATATTACAGAGAATATCAGAACGTATAAACCAACTAACAGCACTGTCAGTGTCACCCAAATGGCTTGTTAGTAAAAATTTTCTTTGTATGCATACCATTGCTCAGATGGAAATATCAAATGCACATTAGGGTATCTGTGTGGAAAAATATAAATCAATTAAAGAAATATGGACACTAGAAGTATTAAACAATGCCAGCAACTTAATCTCATTGTACAGTTAGTGAAAGGATTCTTTAGTTCTCCTCTCAGTGAATAGCTAGTTACTCACAAAATTGCTGTTTCAAGCAGAAACTCTTAAGGAGCTATATTGCAGCTGGATAATTAAGTGTCTTTATCTCTTTGTAAATGGGCCATAAGGCATTCTATTGCAGCTTACTAATGAGGACCATTTTATGGTATTCTTAAGTGATTTCTTTCAAATGCACAGTGATTTGAAGTATTATTGTTCTTGCCAGTCACTAAAGCTAGATTTATTGGGAAACAAACTTGATAACTGTAGATAATTTATTAGGTATTAAATAATTATGCCCTGGAGAGGGTGAAAGCTCTCTATGTTAATGTCATTTTCCAAGACCAAGTTAATTCCTGCAGCCCAACAGGAGGGAAATTCTGCTTTAAATGATTTATTTAATAAGCAGTTGGATAGCTTGAGTGCTCTTGCTATGCAATTGTTTGCTTTTCTTACTGCAGACTTAGAGGCTGTGTGGGAGGGCAAAGTAATGTTCTATTAGCTGCTAAAACATTTCTATAAATGTTAACCTGAGACATCTAATTGACTACACCTTTTGTCTTTCCTCCCCTTGTTAAAAGTATTGATCTCAAATTCTTCTATGTAATGAACCTTAGTGCTCCTAACAAATCTGGTACTGGACTAATGCCTAGGCTGTTAGAATCATTGTAGTCCTGCTAATTGCATTTCAGCATGGCCTGGTAGTTACTCTGGTTTGTACTTGAGCGAGGTTCACACACCTCTTTGGGCCTCCCACATGCAGTGAGGACGATGCATGTGGTCATTAAGGTCTAGAGTTTGAGAGCAAAGGGACTGTTTTTCCTTGGAAACAAAATCCTTCCACTTCTCCATCAAGTCCAGTGACTGTAGGGTCATGGGGTGAATCAAGATCATTGAGCTGCTACAGCAGAATAAACAACTAATATAACCAAAAAAGAAACCAAACAACAAAACAACCAAGCAACCAAACACAATCCTTAACCTTGCCTCCCCATTTTGCTCCTACAAAAAGTCCAAACATGTTCTGCAAGATTCCCATAAGCTGATTCGTTCTCTGGCTATGGAACCAGTCCACAGCCAACAGATACAGCCAGACCAGCGCTGCTCCTGTAAGTGACATTCTGTGATTGCACCACGTTTGGAGTTAGGACTAAGTGCATCCAAAATGTGCACGTGTATTATACACACACTTATACTGTCATAGAGTCTGAACATTTTAATGAAAGCCAGCATTTTCTATTGTCGTCATTAAGCAAATGAATGTGCCTAAGAAAGGAATTCTAGAGTTTTATTTTCTTTCACCTTCTAAATCACCCATATGAATTGAAGGTAATGTCCCAGGAAGATCTTGAATGAAAGAGGCAGGAGGTGTTACTCGCCAGTTAATGGCCCAAATGAAAATATTATTTTTAAAATTGTTGCAAAGGAATAGACAGGAAATAAGGAAAAAAATGTATCACATAATCCATGGTGTGTTCAAATACTGCATAAAATATTGGAACCACACTGCACACAAAAAAATCTACACAGACAACTGTGTGAAATACCATTAACTAAACCTATGACAGATACTTCAGGCAGTGCAAAAGATAAGAGAAGGAGATTGCAGTAGAAATTGTTGGTGGCTTGTAGAGCATGGGTGCAGACTTACTGACACTTTCATCTAAGAATGCAGTGACATCATCTGGAACACTTTTGTTAAAAGCTAACAAAGGGAAATTGTCCTTCCCACGGTATGTGTATGGAGTTCCTTGTGTTATAGGTAATAATCGATCAAGCCAAATTAATAATTAATAAAGATAAATTTTATTTTGTGGCTGAGATACGGTCTCCGATAGCCACAATCCAAAGGGACAGCGTCGAGCCCAGGTTCGGCACTGGGTGAACACTGGTCCGACCTCTATCACATCAGATCCCCCTCTGTTCATGACAGTTTGTGGATCTGGGCAGTTTTTATACACTTTAATTAGTCCAAGGCAGAGTCTCTCTTGTTCTTTTCATGGTTAAACATATTCATGTTGTCCTCTTTCTCTGCGTTGGGCTGGACAATGTAGTTCCCGGCAAACGATGAGTGCTGATGTTGGGTTAGGGGAACCTGGCATTGGGATGGAAGTCCCCAATGGCTCTTGCTATCTTGATCTCCAGTAGCTAAGTATTCATCGCCCAGGCTGTTTTTGGATAAGGACTCATCTCCTACAGAGCCAGGCTCTTTCGATTGCAGATTAGGCTTCACCTTGCTGCCATCTGTGGTTTCACAATGGCATGAGGCAGTCTCTCGGTATGAGAGAGGCTCCTCCAGTGTGTGGACTTGGAACTTTTTTGGATACTTCTTACAAACATTTAGGCTTCACCTTGCTGCCATCTGTGGTTTCACAATGGCATGAGGCAGTCTCCTCCAGTGCGTGGACTTGGAACTTTTTTGGACACTTCTTACAAACATCATAACTTATAAAATGCATATTTCCATCATATTTTACATAAGCACGAATTATCTAAATTACATATTACACTTGGTATGGGATGCTGAATGATAAAAATTAATGTGGCTTCAAAAATGTTAACTGGAGAAATTAATGGAAGAGAAGTCTTTCAAAACCTATTAAAGATGTAGGTATTTTATCTGATGGAGGAAGAACCTATACTCTAAATTCCTGGATATCCGTTCCTGAGTTTATGCTGCTCTCCAGTTTTCTGCTTTGAACATCTGTTCATATTGAAGACTCTTTTTTCACACTAGCTGTTAGCCAAGCTCTTGCAAAATCCTAGTGCCCACCTGAGGAGAAAAGTCCTAAAGGAAAAGAAAAAAAAAAGAAAATAAGTAATTATGACAGTATAGGAAGAAAAAACCTGAAGATGATGGTTGAAGGTAGTGAGGAAGCCCTACAACTTCTGGGACCCTGATGCTGGAGATGGGACACTGGAGAGGTTGGAGCAGCAAAGTAACCTGGGATATCTAGTCTTTTAACTTCATTTGGGGGAGCCTTGACAATACAGTTTTATACATTAGAATCTGCAAATTTATAATCTATAAACTTGATTATGGAGCAATAATTCCCAGATCAGAAATATTTTATTCCAATATGTCAAAATGAACTTTCCAAGTTGCCATTGGCCTGATCTTTCTGTAAGATTCACAGCAATGTCACAAAGGAATATTAGCTTTAAAAGCATTTTGGTTAATGCATATTTTGTTGAAAGGAAAATGCTTGTCTAAACTCCAGTCTTAAACTTCATTTCACCTCCCTAGTAAACAAACATGAGTACACAAGCATGCACAATGACGTATCTGAGAAGACTGATGGACTCCAAGACATACAGAAGCATCTTTCATACTAATATCCCCCCATTATGTTTTGTTTTTTTAAGATTTTCAGACTTAAATCAGATGGAGATAAAGATAAAACATAGAATTAATAAAGTAGGAAAAAATGTTGACATTGGAGAAAGTTTTGAATCAGGTGGTAATAGTTTGTCTTTATAACAATTAGAATTTATTAGTAACTATGTATAAATTCACATTTAAAACTTTTAGTTGACTTGCTAGATGCATAAAAAGCTCCTGATATTTTTTCAAGAATAAGTAACTGCAATATTTTTTTTATTACACACATCTCAATGGATGAGATGAAATTTTAATTTTCTAATTATTTTTTGCATTGGCGATATTAAGTGACAGTGGTAGCTTTAACAATCCAGAAACATATTTTGTGGAATCAAAACAGATAGTGTGTAATATGTACTTGAATGAAAATATGTTTTCAAGTCTATTTTAAGAGAGACCCAAGTGTGCTCTTGCACAGTTATCATTTCAGGTTGTAGGCATCATGGTAGTGATCTGGAGAGCCTACATGAACTGAAATCAGCCTTTAGGTTTGTGCTTTTTCTTCTGGTTTGTGTAACATTTGCAACACAATGGTGTTGTCACGGGGTTGTCTTATTGCAGGCAACACTGGGTGTCACAGTCAGCTATTAGGTTGCAGTTTAATTCTTGTTCTCAAGTGGAGGTTGGTATATGCGAGACAAGGACATTGAAACAACACTGTCCTCTGCGTGTAAATCAGCAAAAACTGTAAGTCTTTGGATATTTTTCCTCCTCAAAACAAAAAAAGAAATCTTCACCTTATTCTGTCAGATTTGTTTGTGGTTGCTGTTGCTGGGTCAGGGAACATATATCCATGTGTGGGCAGTGTTCCAGGCCTCCTCACTGGCTAACAGCTTGAGTAACATCCTTTGGATAACATTAACAAACTGTTCTGGATTTGATTCTTCACAAGCCAGGAATTATTTGCCATTGTAACTGGAATTTTCATGGTCCACAGCAGCTGCACCCAAATGGCTGGGAAAGAGGTCAGAGACAGAGGGTCATCTGCAGAAATTCAGGATTCCCCACAATATGTCTGGAACAATGACAAGATCAAGGCAAAATTTATTTGCAGTCAGGATCTAGACAGAAACCATCATTTGGCAGTCCCTATATGACCCTGTCCTGGAATGTAGTAGCTTTAGGTAAAATCCACCAATTTACAACATTCTCCTTTTTGATTTTTTAGGAGCTGATCAACATGGGACATAATTTTTATCTCAGATGCTTTTGATAGTGCAGCTAAAATTTAAGTCAATTATATATGACAATAAGATATGGAGAAAGACTTTTCCTTTCAGAATTCAAAACCATTAATGATTTTTTTAAAGTGCCATTTTGTTACTTCTGGTCTATAACAAAATTAGATCTATGTAAATAGAGCATTGAAACAATGAAAATATAATAATTCATTCAGACACTAAAGAAATCTCTGCATATCTGTCCAAATAAGTCACCATCATGCAGAAAAACAAACAGCTGTTTTTCATTTGTTGTCAGTATCACTAAAGGACATAAAAGTCTAGTGATTAACTCAGTCTCAACTGATTTCACAAACATAGCAGCTCCGATCTCAAATAATTTAGGAAGCATGATTGTGATTTATTGATTCAATCAACATAATTAACTGCATTTTAACATTCTTTATTGCTTATAGACAGGCTGTGCTATTCACCAGGTATCTGATAGAAACTTGAAATGCAATGAGACAACTTAATTTTCTCAAAAAAACTCAGAAATATCAGTTTAAAAAAATCAAGTAGATTATTTCAATTTTTTTTTCTCCTAGTTGAGATGAAATTAGATAATTTACATACAGCTACGAAAAACAGATATTGTATGATTTCGATTTCATATTCCTAGAGAATACTAGATTAGTAAATATTTCAGAAGCTACTTATTCTTAGTAGTCAGTTGGTATTTCTTTCAAGCTGGGAAAAAAAGGACAACAGTCTCTATTTGTGATACCTATTAGGAAATAAACTAATTAACTATTGATTTAATTCTACAACTGACAGCAGAAAAATAGTCTCACTCTACACTGGGCACACATAACTATCAATCAGTTAAATTTCCCTGACTATTGATTTGGGAAATAGCCCTATATGCCTGAGCTCTCTCACTTGCAAGCACAGGTAAGCCATTCTAATAAAACTGGAGGGGCTGCAGCCCCAGGTGCTGACCCTGGCTTTCTGCTGAGGGTTAATATCCTGGGAGCAGGTGCAGCAGGACACTGCTCAGCTCTGGTGCTGCACAGCCCATGGGTTAACAGAGACCTCATTGATTTGGGTTCCTGTTCATCATCCACAGGGCCTGGGCAGTTATGGATGGCACTTCCATTACTGTCTGGGCTCCACTCATCATCCGGGAACTGAGGAATAGGAACAGACTGACAACTGAAATAAATAATTGCCATCAAGTAGGGGAAAGTGGATAGTATAGCCCAAGGAGGAAGTTCTTGGGCTAAAAATTACCCAGAAGACTTTTGGAAGTGCAGTGAAAAAGTCATTATTGGTTCTCCTTCTGTTCAGAAAAGCAGGGTTTTCCACACAGGCACCATTGTTTTAAAGAAGCATGACCAGTTTATTCATCCAGAGAAGGGAATCAGAAAACCCTCCCAGGTTCCAAACATTGGATAACCGTTCCGGTTTAAAAAATTATAATATTACTTTGCTTCACATAGACTTATCTTTTTCTTCAGGTACATAAAACTCTGTCATAAGCATTGTATATCAAAACAGCTAAATAACACTAGAAGTTTGTGTAAAGTCAATATCTTGAAGCTAAGGTATTTAATGGTTGCATATTTAGTTTTAGAACTAATTTAGTTGAACTCTTAAAAAAAATTACTTACACATCTACCATATGTGAGCCAATACATCATTCAGAGACTTAATGTATAAAGGATTCAAGGTCTATGTAACGTTGTAGAAAAAATAGTCTAGAGTTATAGTACATAGAAGTAGTTTGGAAACTCTATGGAATATTAAGTTAGAAAAACAACAGCAAACCTTAGAGAAAACATATTTTATTCTAAAAGCACATTACCAGTAACATTCCTGAGTATTAATTTTCTGTCAAGTTTGGGCTGTTCTTGCAAATTATAGTATGATGTATTAAGAAAACCTAAACTTTGGCTAGTCATGCTTAATATACTGTGCTGCAATCTGTAATAGTATAGGTCCTTGTGAAGGAGCTGGGCTTTTCTTCCAGTGGGAGCACTAACTCTTGAGAGAGGGAGAGAGGGGTGAGAGGCACCCAAGGAAAGCCATCTTCTCCTGGCTACAGTGGAATAAAACCCCTGGTGCAGAAAACCCCAAATGGGTATTGTGTTGCTTAGTTTTTAGGAAATTATATGTTTGCTCTCTGTGTGATCTCAGCTGCCTCAGCTGTCTAGGAGGAAAGATGACCATATTTATAACATTTCTTTATCTTTTTCACTTTTATCTCTCACAGAAACATCCTTGTTATTGTGTTTCTTTTAGTTTTTAAGTATGAGAAGATAATTTATTTCTAAGGACGATTCCTAGAGATCCATCTCTTTAGAAAGTTACCAAGGCTATTTGCTCTGATATTAACATCCTACCCTGTTTAAAATTTTATTGATATAAACTTTAAAACACACTCATGATCTCTTTTGTCTAAGTTTCAGTTAGAAAGGAGCCAAATTCAAATTTCCTTTATTGAATCTTAATGGTTATTTCCAAGTGGTTTTCAATGTGTGTATAATACTCATGTAAGAGGTAAGATAATCTTGCTGCATACAACTAATAAAATATAAGTGTTTTAAGACTGAAGGAAATGAGCAGTGCCTCTGCACCACTTAATATAATTTTGAGACAGGAGAGACTGATGTCTCCAGTTGAAACAACAGCATTAGAGAAATTCAGGCCAGAAAGAATGGTTCTATTCTAAAGCCCTCTGAAATCAATGAGAGGCTTTTCTTTAACTCCTCTAGGCTTTGGCTCCAGCCCCAAGTCATTATTCAGGTTGGACTTTGGCCACAGATACTAGCACCATCTGCTTAAAGAAAGTACCATGAAGTCTTTAATTAACACAAATCACGAGGGCCTCAGTTCTATGTCTTATCTAAAAAATGTCACTTTTGAGAGAGTGCACAATTGATTTGCACCTTGCTGAGGACCTCACTCCCTGCCATCTCACAGGGAAGGCCGTAATCTGCAGCACTGCCAGCACTACCTTCTCCAAAAATGGCTAAGTTTCAAAGCGGTTGATTTCCTAATTGAATTTCATATGCAAATATATAAATTAGGGGTTTTTTTTGTTGATAATGTTGAATAAAAATAATAAACATGAGGAAAATACATTGAAAGGGAGAAGTAAGGTATTTTTGTTTCTTAAAATAGAATTTTAAAATAGTAATATAAAACACATAAAAGGGAAATAATAACATAATTTTTGTGCAATATGCCTACCTAGAGAGCAGTATAGTCAGGACTGGATTTCTCACTATTCTATTTTCACCTTTTCATGGAATGACTGAGGTAAAATGTTTAACCTTTTTTTACATCAATTTCCTCATCTGTGAAATGGTATTAATACCAAGTGCTCTGGCAGGAATTTGCCATCCTAAAATACTGCTCTGAGGCGTTCAGAGGGAAGACAGTACTCCCAATTGCAGACCCTTGGCATTATTCTCACCACCTGTGGCCCGTGTAGTCCCACATACTGTGCAAGGCAATTGCCCTGCTGCACATCAGCATCAGCTTTGCAGTGGAGGCCATTTCACTCAGAGTGAGTAAGATGTAGTCCTTTTTGTATCTATAATTCACACTTTCAAGCCAAAAATTCACCAGAGGATGAGTGTGTCTGGAAGACTTAAATATTGTATCCTTATTGTAGGGATTAATGAAGTGCTGGCCCAAACCCTGCACATCACTTAAGGACATGTTTAACTTTAAGAATCTGAGTAGACAGATGGATTTCCATGGGAATACTGATGTGCTTAAAATATGTGTTGTTGGAATAAAATCATATCCTTCGCTATTGTGTGGGGTCATGCTACTTTTGTTTATGAAAGTGAAGAACACTCTCAGATATTACTCCTTCTACAGGGAATTTCCTGGTTGTTCAAGACTGGGATTCTCAACATTTTGCACCCCTGATTTCTCAGCCCAGACTCATATATATATATGGTCTGTCTGTAATACACAGGATCAAGATCTGCACTGGTGTTATAATATTAACTGTTTCCCTGTGTTGAGCCAAAATGAATTCTATAAATCTTGCCTCTAGACACCTGACCTCAGTAGCACTTTTTTTTCTTTTATTGTATTTATTAACCTTTATGAATGTACATATGAAAATAATTAAATTATTCTCTAAAAAAAAAATTTAAGCAAGCAGCTGCCTTGCCCCAAGCTCCTATGCTGCTCAAAAGTCATTACTTCATGAACAGCACAAAACTCTCTCCAGCATTGCTGTCTAAGGTGAGCATCTGTGTCAGATCACAATACTGAACATGTTTTCCCACATTCATGTGCCATCTCTGGGGCATTCATTGGCAACCTCCCAGGTACAGCTTTAGTCAGAGGCAATACCTGCAGGGGCACAGAGCTTTGCAGTCAAAGGAGCATGCTGTGTTACCTCTCAGCAGACAGGACGCTCTGTTTAGCTATTTGTATCATGACTTCTTCTAGTACCCACTCTGCCATCTGTCCAAAACCTTTGTACTAGTTCTTTACTAGAATTTGCCAAATGCATGAACTGTGTAAGAAACACTGTACAATTATTACTGTTCATCTTTAAATGGGATGCAGTGTGCAAAAGTGGACTTCCTATATACAGAAATGCTTAAGACTGTTGTTGTAACTTATATTATCATGTCTTTTGTTTTGCAGTTTTACTAAAGAATGCAAAAAAGGAAGAAGAAAAGCCATTCAGAGACTGTGCAGATGTATACCAGTCTGGTGTTAACAAAAGTGGGGTCTACACTATTTATATTAACAATGTGTCAGATCCTAAAAAGGTAAAGACTGGGTTTATTTTCTTGTTTGTTAATACGATATTGCTCTGAACTGAAAGGAGTGGTTTGAGTCTTTATTGAAATTATCATTCCACAAAATATTGTACTGGTATAAAAAGCTTGTCTTCTATTTAGTCTTTAAAAAGTATAATAGACTGAGAAAATGATTAACTGTATTATTCCAGACATTCTTCTTTCCCGCTGACAGAAAATCCTTCCTAAGTTCCAACGTACACTCAATAGTTGACTCACTTCCTCCCACTTGGCAAGCTCAGTTGAATCAGACTAAGGCTGCAAATAAATCGCAATAAAATTTAGAAGTGAATTTGTAAAGTGTGATAATGAGGAAGCTGATCTTGGGGATTATCTGGTAGCAGGAGAAAAGAAGGAGCAGAATGAGGAGTTTTTAAAGATAAGGATTTTAAAAAATTCTGCTTCTCTTGTAGGGGACAGGGAAAAGCAGGTTTGGCTGTAAAGAACACAACATGCTGAGTGCCAGCGCTGCTTGAAATTACAAAGCATGTATAATCCCATCCTCCTCAAAAAAAGAGACTTGGGAGGGGGTTTCTTTTATGCAAATGAAACATTAGTCTGTATAAGAGATTATTTTTTTGCAAGGCTTTTGTTGCTAAGGTACCTGAGTCAGGAACTGAGGTTAGGAACATGAGAGGATGACCTAAACCCAGCTTGTCTGTGGGGGAATGTTGGCTGTCCCTCTGACAGGGCACTGTTGGGAGCACCCACCAAGGCTAAGGGCTGATTACCTGGGAAATACAGTGGTGGCCATAAAGTGGGCCAGACAGGAGGGAGGGAACCACTTCTGTCTGGTGAATTTATTCTTACTGCAGTAAAATGGTGACCCTGAAAACATAAAAAGACTGTAAAAATATTACCAATATTGTCGTTTACAGCAATATTATGATCATATTAAGATATGCTAACCTTGTTCCTAAGTGGAGTTTGGTATTACAAAAGGCCTTTGGAAGCCTGTAAACATCAGGATGTTTTAGTTTAGCAAGGAATTAAAGTTCATTAAGCCATGAGTAGAATTGGGGTGGGAGAGCTTTATGGGCCAAGATCAACATAATTCTGGTAAATGTGAATGGGAAAATAATTGACATGACATAAAAGGCAGAGATCCCTGAAGGCATTACTGAGCAGGACAAGAATAATAAAAAAATTCTGCAGATGCTGCTCCACTCAAAAAGAGATGTAACATCTATGTCCAAATTACATGTACCAATTGGCAGTAGTTTTCTTAGCCTTACTGAAGCTCATAAACCATAACCAGAAGCTGGACTGCAATTAAAAACAGTGGTTACCTGGAAACACTGTGACACTGATGGTTCTGGTACATTTACCTCAAACCCACTTCACTGGCAGTATAAGGACACAATGGAAACCATCCTGTGCTTCCACTATATCCCTGATTACAGACAGTGCTATCAATCAACACAGGTATCACAACTCAGCTGGTGCCATTGCATTAAGTTTTCCTAGAGGGTTCCTGTTTTAGCAAGAAAAGGCAGGACTGTGTGTTTCTGTGTGTTGAGGGCATTTCTGATACACCTATTTCTGTCTTGCTCTAGCAATAACACAGCAAGAGCTGAGCCCAGGCATGTTCATGTTAGTAAAGTGAGGAGTGTGAGTGCTTTAAGAGGTGTTTTTTTTAGACATTAAGGTCATTTAAACAAGCTGTAAGGTAGTACTGTGCAGATAGCTGAACTAACTCCAGCTGAGATAGCTCCAAAATCACATCAATGCAACACTGTGCCAGCACTAATTAGCCCGGAGGTAGCACCATGCAGACACAGTCAGATTGCTCCAATATCCTGATAGGTACTCCATGGAGACAGATTTGCTTGTTTAAAGCCAACTTAGTTATCTGGATTACCACAATGCAATGCACAGTTCTGGCCTGTCTTAAGAGCCCTAATATATTATTATCTTCTGTATTACTCACAGTCACAGGCAACTATCTCATTCATAACAATTTTACACATCAGGTTACAAAATATACCTTAATTTATTTCTATATTTTCTAAAGGATACTTACAAGAATCCTGATATTCAATGGAAAATACCTTTGTCATATATACAAATGTTACTCTCAATTTGGGTGTTTTGTTGGTTTCACATCCATGTATTCACAAAAAAATTTTCCTTCATACCATTTACATACCTCATTTTTATATTCTCATACATGCTTTAGACTGCAATTTTTGTTTCTTTTTCCTAGCTTCAACAGTTCATTAACATAGTTCATTAGCCTTCAAGCCTTGATCAAAACTAGTGTTTCATCACTGTTTAAAAGGATCTTAATAATATTCCACATTTTTATATAGAAGGAGAAAAAGAATTAAACTATTAAGCTAATTAATTGGCTTATTCTGATGTGTATATGTGCAGTGCCTGATAATGTGGACAAACTATTACTCTGAGGGAAATAAAAGGCAAAAAAAAAATCCTCAGTCCCCAGCAAAGTCAGGGTGAACTAGAGGGGAAGCAAGGTTTCTGATGGGCAAGGGAGCAGTGAACGTAAGGTAGTCTCATTTTGGAGTTGAAAGAACCAAGTCACCTTAGGGTAGGCCAGGTATGGTTGGTCTCACTGCAAGCAGGAGCTCTGCATGTGCCCTTGGATCAATGTATTGGCTCATTCCCTGTCTCCCCAAATGCCCCCACAAACGTGGCTGCTACCAACACTGAAAATGTAATGTTATCCACCCCTGCTGCTGGGCTCTGTGTCTGTGTCCTCATGGTTCTGCCAAAGCAATCGCTGAGGCTGTGGTCTTCACTCCTCCCCCTTCACTTTCTTCTTGTGGACTTCCCACTAAATTGCTGCTGTCGCTCTCTCTGAGCATATCTGGCAGAATTTTAACCCATTAAATGTAAGCTATCCCTCTGTACTGTGCAAACTGTCATCAGACTGTTTTTGCATAGCACAGACACATTCCCTGAATCTCAAAGGTCTGGTCTTGAGCTTGTTGCTCCATGCCAGTGAGGTAGATTTGTGGAGTCTTAGTGTGCATGCACTTAAAATGCAATTTATAGAAATTTCACATCTTCCATTTACTTTAAAATTGAGCTTAGATCTGAATGCTATTTATAAAATTTTTAATAATTTAATTCATAAAGCTAAAATAAGTAGAAATAATACCGTATTTGCCTTTTAGGAGCTTGAGAATTTTTACCCATGCATTTGAGAAAGAGCAAGAGTGCAATATTTTGGATGTCTTTTATTCTAAGTCAGGTTATTTTATTAATTATAAAATCAGAAACTATAATGCATACAAATTCAGTCACCTTTTTTCATCCTTTTCTAATAGAGGGTTAAGTATCAGAACACATTAAGTGGTTCTAAATGGCTGAGTGCCTTGATGTTTTCTGGGACAGACAAGGCTAAAGCTATGCACTGTAAGATCTACAATCACCATGGAACTCCTGTTGGTAAGGGCAGATGTTTGTGTCTACCACTGTGGAAAGTGTCAGACCATACAATGATGACAAGTGAAAAATGTGCTGCTGGCAAATATTTTTTTAGCTGTGCAATTTTCTCTTTCAATTTGATATATTATTCAGAAAACTTCAGTCTTTTTACAGGTATTTCATTATATCATAGTATGAAAATCCCAAAATTTGCATGCATCTTTAAAATGAGTAATCTTAATATGGTCAAGGATTTAATGCTTTAAAAATTGGCAGTGGATTCATGGGAGCTTGAAATGACTTATAAAGAAAGTAAATCCATCTTTTAGAAATTCTCACCGTAAATCAGACTAAAGACATTAAATCCTGTAGATAAATGTTTTGACTCACAGTGGCTTCCCTAAAGAAAGAATAGGGCCAAAATATTTGTCTAGAAAATTGTGGGTTTTCTTGTGGTTACCCTGAATCAAGTTCATGTTTGTCCTGGTATTCTATTTCCTTCCTGCACTTTCACAGGGACTTCACTTGGCATGCCTGCTGCAAATTAAAACAAAAACACTTGCATGTTGTTACTATGACAGTTCTTAGAGTTGAATAAATTTAGAATGGCTTTTCCTGAGGGTAGAATATGGTCCTCTAGTCAACTGCAGGACAAAGTTTTATTTAACTGTGCTGGATAGTAACCTCCAATTTGTCAAAGCAATATAAAGCTTTAAATTGCCAACCAGTGCTTAACGGATTGACTCTTGCTGCTGTGAGTGCCAAAAGCTAAACCTCTTCAACACTCTTACATACTGACTTTTTACTTAAAGGGAAGATTACAGCTTTTAAAAGCACAGACAAATAAAATTTAGGATAGGTGCAGTGTCAATATAGCATGGATGAGTACAGGCGAATGAAATTAGGAAAATTTGCTTGAATGAGTAGCCCTAAGAGACTTTGATCTTAAAATCAAGTGTCCTACAAAAATAGGAACAAAAAATATTACTGCTTATCCATACCAAGAAAAGCAAGTGCACAAGCAGTAGTTTAATTTGTTCATAGTTTATCTTCTGTATTTTTGGAAGGATAATGAAAAAGAATAAAGTGAATGAAATTTAATATCCATTTTTATTATTATATGGATTATTTAAGATTGATAATAACAGAATTCAGCTTACACAATATTCTAATATCAGGGGTCAAAAAAATTGTCAAATTGTTTCATTATCCTTTATACACAGAATCTTCAGTATCTAGGTTTTAATTTTCTTAGTGCAATGGTGACAGGGTATGATCTTATATATTGAGGATATATCTTAACTTCTGACCTTGTGTCACAGATCTCATCTCTTGAGCCTGTTTCTACCTACATTCTCTGTCATATAATGCAGCTTGCTCTGAGGTCACTTGTCCCATTTTGGGACAATGCCTGGAACACTGTAGACAATATTACACTTCTAAGGAAAACAGAGTAACCTCATCTGTACTACATTTCAGGCTCTTAGGATGAGTGTTTTCTGCAAGAATTCTCAAGGTACTCTCCGAGACCAAATGACACTCTGCTAAAAGCTACATGATGCATTATTACCACTGGAAGAATTACTCTTGTTTATTAAGAGGAAATGAGTGGTTTCAGGGGCACTGCAGAGAAAATAGAAAAAAGAGCATGAAGGAATGTGAAGAGGAAAGCTGAAGAAGTAGAAGGGGATGACTGGGAGATATTCTTGGTGATGTACTGAAAGGAGACATTGCTGGGATAATTACACTAAACATAAGGAGAGAACTGTTTGTCACCAAATGACTGAGGAAGTAATTGGAGGAACAGGGCATGAGTGCATAGGAAAACACACTTCCTTAATACTGTTATTCGCAAATATTTTTTTCCCCTGAAGATGACAGAATTTCAATGTAAACTTCTTTTATATTTTGTTTGGTTTTTTTAATTTTTCTTTTTTATTTACTGTTGTAGGTCTTTTGTAATATGGAAATTGCTGGAGGAGGATGGACAGTTATACAACACCGAGAAGATGGAAGTCTGGATTTTCAGAAAAGCTGGAAAGAATACAAAATGGTAAGGTGAAAAATGTGCAATAGCTGTACAATTCGTACAAGTGTCAGATTTCAAATACTACTTCTTATTGACCTAAACAGATAATTCCTCTTATAGTGATGTGGTATGATCCTGCAGTCTTCTATGAACTACTTTTCATCATGTCTGTTACTTTTGAAAATAATGTTTCTCAGTTAGTTGAGTATTATTTCCCCTGATTTAGAGTTTCTCTCAGATCAGATACTGAGATTAAAATTAAATGAGGTCTGAATGCTGCTGTCTGTCTCTCTGAAGTCTTGACTTGATGTGATGTTCAGAGGTAAAAGGCACATGATGATGTTTCTAAGGCATGGATGTTTTCAGCTGAGAGGAACTGATTCAGAATTTGGAGCAGATAGGAATAAAAATTTTTACTGGGGTTTATCCCAAGTCATACAGCACCTTTGCCAATCAAGTTAATGTACTGGAAATGTTGATACTTCAAATAGGATTACAAGAAAATAAATAACTTAACAAATTAAAGATGACATGACTTCAAGCAGGCTATTTTCCCTTTGCCAACTCAAAAAATTTTACTCCAATCTAAATAACTTGTCACTTTTTTTCATTCTCTGCCTGATCAAACTTTCTGATGGAGCTCCATTCTCTGAGTCTCTGAGGACTGGCTTGGATTTCAATGACATTCCTAGTGAAGTTTTCAGCACTGTGTTATCAGCCTGGCAGAGGAAAGGTTTTTTTTAAAGTTTTCAAAAAACGCTAATAAAAAGAGAATTTTAAATGTTTAAAAATAAAAGTATTTAAAAATCTATAAAAAATTTCTATGGGAAAAAGTTCGGTAGTAGAACTTACCATTTCAGAAATAAACATAATATCATATTATTGAACCAAAATCTAATTTTGGATTATATTGATGTTTTATTTTCAATATTGCTTGAAAATATAAATAATTATCTGGGTCAAACTATTGCTCTTATGGATAACTAGAGGATGTAATCTATTTCCTAATACATATTAACTAAAGTGATGTTAAAATGAAAAGAATATTTTTAATAGAGTTAAATAATTGGAAATTTCTATTCAAATTGATATTGTTTTAATTTAGCTGAAAATTTGAAAACTGTTTTACTCAATTTTGGTTCAGAATCAAATTAAATATAGAGCATCAAATTATTATTTGGGGAACCAAAATTTGGAGATTCTACCCATCTTACTAGTAAGGAAATCAGAATTTGTATGTGCAACTTAGATATCACATTAATGATTTTCTCAGCTTTTATCTCCTGAGATTTTCTTAGGCAGTGTAATAAATACAGCCCTTTGTAAAGTTTTCCCATGTGGCCTCTTTTTATATATATCCCTTCACTTAGTCATTTTCCTCCACTTTTCCTTCACAATAGTGTGGATCTATACACTATTAGATTCTGTTGGTTTTGTCTTGTTCAAGCAGCCTGAATTAATTTTGCTCCTCTTTAGGAATGATACAGTATTCTAAAGGATTACTTACTTCTACCAAATAAAAAGGATCTCTTTTGGACTTTTATTGGTAGTTTATCCTATATGTCATGAAACAAGCTGGGATTCATGCTTGTTCTGCTTCTATGAAGTTTCACCAAAGGAACAATCTTAGGCTCACCTCTGTGTTTATCATATAATGCCAAATGTTGAATGTGGAATGGTAGAGGCTGGTGGGCTCTCTGTGTATTTGTGTGATACCTGAAAGCACCTGAGCTTCAAGCCAATAACACCACTAACTTAGTTATTTGGTTGTTCAGAGAGGGTGTGTGGTGTGTGTTGGACCAAAACCTCTCTCCTTCCTGACACATCTGCCTGGCGTTTCTTCCAGTGGAAGCTGGGTAGTGTGGTGTGGGAACACAATGGCACTTAGGCTTACTTGGAGCAGTTGAACTTAATGTGTGTTTTCTCAGCCCATCATTCAGATGGAGATTTCCAATTTTGTTAAGATATTCTTCTTGAGCCTGTAACTCATTGGGGTCCTAAAGCAAACAGAAATAATATCATCATATAATAACAGCAACCATAGGTCTCTGAGGCTTCATTTATTTTCAGTGCATTTAGTTCTTATTGGAAAGAAATCTGGAAAACTGTTGAAGTTTTTAAGCTATAAGCAAGTACTTGCCAGCTTCTGAGCTGGACAGGAATTCAGGCCACCAGCCTGCACTGCTGCTAAAGGCCTCACAAGTTATTAGCTGTTGCAGTGTTAGGAGGCCACTGCACATATGCTCTGGCTCTAAACAGATCCTTACAGCAGCTTTCTTGGGCAGGGTGCATATGGAGCAGTCTCTGCATGGGTTACAGGAGTCACTGACAGCAGTGAGGCTCCTTGTCTTTGATGCAGTTTCACACTGGTGCTTTCAGCTTACATGGAAGCACTTCTGTTCTGGACACCAATACAGTAAACAGGTTAATTGATAGGTAGGGTAGCCATAAATCTTTTGAGTAGGAAATATACAACTCCATTCATAAATAAATTGCCACACAGTCAGTGATAGTGCAATAGTGGTACTAATTTTTCCTTCTGTTTTTTTTTTTCTCTGTTTCCATTTGCATTCAGCCTCCAAACTGGAAAATAAAGTAACACTTTCTTTGGTATCTGAAACAACAGCTAATGAGTGCATAACCTTTTCTGCAGATTCGCTGTTATGGAAGGTTGGTTATGCATCTTCTTGCTTAGGGTCACAGTTCCCAGTATCCTCCAATTTTCTTGTTAGTCTTATGGTGTGTAGTGTAATTTTTACTTTTGCTTATAAGAACTGATTACTGACCAAGAAATCTCTTGGGCCATTTGAGTTTTGTACATTCAGTAGTAATTGTATTAAATTCAGAGAAAACCCCATAAGTTCATTCTTCCATCCTTTCCTTATCAATACCCACTACCTCTGTTCTTTTGCATTTTGCAATGGATTTTCTGTTATACTGTTTGTTGCTTATCAGAAAAAATTGAAGTGGAATAACAAATAATTTCTTTAATAGCAGGTGAGATCACCCTGAAGCAAATGTCAAGCATTTTTCATATTTTCTTGCCTGAGTAAATCTAAATGTAAAACACTACTAAGAGTTTTGATCTCTAGAGGGGAAATATCGCTTAAAAATCATTGCTTGCCATCTGCAAAACAAAGACCCTTTAGGAGGGGGTTTTCTACAAGCTTACTGTCCAAGACACAGTTTTTGGCATTTATTAGGTAGTTATTAGCAATAATCAAATCTGAGTAAATGGTTAGCTCATGTGCTAACTTGGCTGTTGAGACTTCTTGATAATTTTCCAGTTTTCAGTTCTTGGATGAATGCACCTTTCCCAGTGACTGTCTCCATTTTTGCCAAATTAGGTGATGGAGTATTGAATTCCCTATTCTCTAGCCTTCTAGCATGTCTAGTTTAATAATTCCCATGAAATTCTCCAAATTTATTCCACACTTGATAGCCCAACGTTCACTATGAGTTTCCTAGGGGGCCTTCTTCGAGGTTGAGTCTGTTGGGAGTTTCCTCAGACATTTAAATTTTCCTGCTTTCTCTCATTTGAGAAAAACTCTTAATAGGTATTTGAAATAGTGTCCCTTAGCCATCTCACAGCAATCATTTTCCTTGCCAGTTTTTTTCTTTCTTGCATGTCAGAATTTAATTGTACTCTATGCCTTAATTGCTGCTTTCCACTCTCTGATGAAAAAAAAAATCCTATCACTTCTTTTTATCATTCATGTCATGAGCTAGATTAGGATCACTTGTACATAGTACCACAAATATGAATTTCTAAGCTATATGGCAACCACTTCCTACCTTTCTGACCAGCAAGAGTTTTTTCTTTTGGTTTCTTTGAAGGAAGAATGACGTTCAGCGCTAAATTCCACATTCTTTTAATTTCGTGTTCCTGATTAATATCTAAGAGTCCAACAACAGTTCAGCACTTAAAACAAGTCTGCTGCCAATTGTTTCAGAAATCATCAGTAGCATTTGTGTGTGCCTGAAGAGCACATCTACAAAACCACTTCCATTCCTGTCGCAGTTCCTTCTTTTTCTTTTCTCTGTAAAGCGGTTGGGTCAAATTGATTACTATCTTCATAGTGCATACATGGTATGACACCAGAGCAGGATAATTTATGTTCTTCTGTGGCTTAAATTCTTCACACACTGAGAGCCAGACCACGGAGGTAGTCACCAGAACTTTCTCAGGAAGTGTTTTTGGATGCAATTCTTGTGGAAATTTACATTGTGTTATCTGGAATAGCCTGGCTTTCCTCTGAGTCTCAGTTAATTTAAGCTATTATAACAAGTCTGGTGATCGGTATCTTCTGCTTACTTAAAGGACAGCTGAACGCATCTTTGGACTCTATGTATCTGCTTTCCTTCTAGACACAATGGTTTTTACACATTTTTATATACTTCCCACAGTACACATCTGTGAGTAAGCTCCAGTTTGGACAGAGGACATACCTATTTCCTTCTTGTTTGTGACAGTAAGGTTGCTGGTCACCTCATATTTTCATCTTGCTAGTCTCTGTAAGTCTTACAAGCCTGAATTATACATAAGAGCTACCATTCCAATAAAGACTTTTTTTTTTTCTTCAGTGCCTCTGTTCAGTTCATTCTGAAAACTTCCAGATGTTACTTACATTCAATTTGTATTTGCAAATGGCTCAGCTCCTGTTTTAGAATATGGCCTCATAATTCATTTTGCGGTCTCCACCTGTTGTAAGCCTTTAAGCCTCAAAATTTTAATTTCTCTTGTGAAAGTTTTAATTCAAGTTTCAAATTCTCCTTGCCCATCTTTCTTGTTTTTAAACTCTGACATTTCTTATTTTTTTCCATATTGCTTCAGTAACAATGTTAACTTGCACATTTTTCTGATTCAAGATAGGTATTCACGACCATTTAGATTGTATTTGTCTTGAACAAAGAGACAAAAACTCAAGCTGATGTAGATTCCTCTTGGAGTATAAACTGATGATGGATAATTCTATGTTGTAGTTGTATCCATTTACAAATAGTGTTCAGGTTATGTTTTATCCCCAAATACTTGATGAATCAAATAATTACAGACAGAGCTCCAACCCTTTTCAATAATTAGAACATTATGTTCTTCACTTTCTTTTTCAAGTGAGACAATAACTACATAAAAATGCATAAAGCACCTTTTAGAATTGTTTTTGTAAGCTTATTGATTCTGGTTCCACTATCTTAGTGCAAAATAACTTCAGATGTGGGTGGGATTTTAAGCAAAAATTACATAAACCATATGGCTTGGCTGAGGAGAATGTTCTTGACAGAAAAATAAAATTACTCATAATTTGAAAGCCCATACTGTGGGAACAAGATCTTTCATAATTCTCACTTTTTTTTTTTTTTTTTTTTTTAAGCTGGATATTCTGAATGAATTTTAATCTTTTTCCAGGATTATAACTCTTGAAGTTATGTTATGCATTGTTATGGTCATCTTCACACTTGTTGCATTGATAGATGTACCCCTGTGTTCTTTAAAATAGGACTCAAATATGTCTTGTGATAAAAGATCACTAAATTTTAGAGTAGTTTTGGGCTGACTCAAATAACATGCACAGAAAATGCCCAAGCACTGGCAGGTAATGGGCCATTCTCAAATGACAGCTGGCATAGGGCTACCTTGGTGTTAGAGTTGAGACAGCTTCACTGTTAGCACAGGAAATTTTAAGAGCACATTTCACAGATTCTTCTTCCCCCTGTTTCTTAGTGAAACATTTGTGAGGGAAAGAATTACTGGTTCAAAGAACACAGGCAAGGATTTTTTTAGATAACCTTGGAGTAGGAAAGGAATACAAAAAAATTTCTGGAAGGAAGAGAGCCTTCATGAAGCTCTCTGTACTAGATCTATCCATCTAGCTACTAGCTGGAGATGAATCCTATAGTTTCTTCAGCAGAGATGGCTTTGCATTTTTTTTCCTGTCAGTAGCGTGATGCAGTTAATAAAGTGCCTTGTAATAGCAGCATGTTTTGAAAAATGAAGATTTGAGAACAGAATGGACCTGTAAGAAAAGCAAAAACTAGGGAATGCATGACCTTGGAAAAGACAGATGTTTCTGTAGTGTAAACAAACCAGACAGGTTGGCAGTAGTGGTGGTCTTGAATGACTATGTTGAATGAATGACTTATAGGAGTGACTTATGATTACAAGGCACACTCAAGATGTGAATAATTTTATAATATATAGTGACAAATTCATTGCTTATGATAGCATGCTTCCAAGTCATAAGTTTCTTATATCTGAAAATAGACAATATTCTTCAAGGGACTGGGCTAGATAACATGGAAGTAATTTGTTTCTTTCACACATTTTCCAAGTGAGTTGGATATAAGGAAATGATTTTTGGTGAGTGGAATGTGTATGAAGATATTGCGTGAGTAACGCCTTGCACAGAGACCCACCCTCCTGTGATAAAGAATGGCATGTCTTGCTGGTGTAATAAAAAGTCTGTTCTGACTGCAACAGTTGCTCAGATAATTGTTACTTTCATCTGTGCTATGGAAAGAGACGGCATTTTCTCTGCTTCTCCTGAGATCTAGATCCAGTATGTCCAGTAGAAATAGACATGGTATTGAAGTGGTGAGAGACCATACTTTGTTTTATGAAAACATGCTAATGAAACTCTTCTGGTCCTGACCAAAGCGTAATCTACAGTGTAAGCTTCAACAGAATTATGTAAGGGAACAAGAATGAAACAATATTTTTCTCAGAGAGGGTTGGAACACCATATTGGGCACAGAGATGTTACTACAAAAGGAAGCATCCTCTTTATTTTGGATAATATTTTTGGATGTGTAATTAAACACAATTTTGTGCTGGAGCACAGTTGTGTTTTAAATGTGTTATACTCAGCATAGTCTTTCCTAAGCAAACATTACTGGATAACATTAGTTTCAAGACCTGTGTTGACACATGGATGTATACTGTGCCTGCTTTGCCACTAGTGCTTCAATTTAACAGCATTGATTTATACTGATAGGACTCATGTGGTATTCCAAAGACTGTTACTTAATAAATTGTACGTAATGATAACAAGATTTAGCTTAATTATGATAACAGCCACTTGTAGAGCACCATGAGAAAGATTAAAGTCATTAAAGAACTGTTCCAACCACAAGATGAAAATGCTATATTAGAAGAGCCAGGTGAGATTCTCTGAGGATCCTTTTAAAATCTGTGATTTGAAAATATAGTAGAATTGTAGCAGAAGTCTTCCCAAATAGCAGTTGTGTGCTCTCATCGTGGAACAAAATTTCTCTTCAGGGAGGAGCATCTTCTGTATGATCTGCTCCATTTGGAGTTTGGTGGAACAACTCTTTGTTTTGGGGCTCGTGTCAAATTAGAAGTATAACTTTTTGACTCTGATGTCAGTCAGCTTCTATTCTTGTTCAGCTGTTTAGACTACCAGCTGAGCCCAAGCATGAGATTCAAAAACAATCCATAAATTTGCTTTCTCTATTTAGACAGATTGTGTGGCTGAAACTCAAGTCCCTTCTCAAATTCACAAACTTTTGGTCTTTGCTGTAGCATCTATGCTCCTAGCCATGCTCATTTTTGCTGCTTGGGATTAATCTGTGTATTTGGAGAAGAGAATTAAGTCCTACAGCCCAAAACTATTAGTAGTTTTTCCTTTTGTCTGAAATGACTAAAAATACCTTTCCTAGATATTTTTCTTATATTTTGCATATTTAGCCCTAAAACTTACCATTTATTTCTTCACAAATGATGAGTTATCAGAAAAGCTTAAATAAGTTATCAGAAAGCTCAAAATTCATTTTTCTTAGACCACAAACAACGAGTTTTCTTTTCTTTAATACATACTCATGTCCCTGTGATGCTCTTACTAGAACCCAAACTAAGTGTCTGTGCATTCCTAGGATCCACTTGTCCTACAGTGAAAAAGGTGGTTTGGGATAACTGCTTTCAATGCAACTTGTCTCAATAAGAAATACTCTCCTGTTTTCAGTTACATAGTAAGGAAGTTAGGTTGAAATCCAGGCCTGAGAAAGATGTCCTGGTTGTTTTATTTATAGGAAATATATGTAGGCAACTGAGCTGTTTTGGGCCCCTTGCCCAGCCAGAGGTAACCTTTGTGTAAGGTTTACTCTTCATTCTGTCACTGTGATTTTTATTCATTGGGAATTTTGTTGCTGCTGATACTGTGTGTGTTTGAGAAGGAAAAAGTAAAAAATAAAACTAATTTATATATTTCTACTAATATATCGAGTCTAGAATGAAGTGCAACAAACTTAATTGCTACAGATTATGAGCAAGTTTTTCAGGCAAATTATACAGATATTTCGTTCTTTATTTAAACTGAAAATAGCTTTGTTTTCTTTTTAGTCTTTTGAGACAATATCTGGCTTTAACTGAAATATATTTTTAAAACTTCCCATCAAATATGTGTTGGCACTTCCTAGGAAAAAAAATCTGAATATTTAGAATTGTTTTCCAATATTCTTGTATGCAATATTAATTAACACATACGTTGTCTGAGGAAATTGAAGTAATTTCTACAAACCAAATTTTTATTTAAAATAAAAGAATGAATAATACAATGTGATGGGAATGAAAATATACAAGTACACAAAAAAAAGTATAAAAACATTTTTTGGAAATTATCTTCTTAAACAATATCCATCTCAGCTAAGGCAAAAGGAGCTGAATATTCTTTATGGCTTCTGGGAAGTTGCTGCTGCTGTAAAACACTGAATTTTTATCTGCTTTATTCACTGAATTGTCTGACAGAAGATGAACCCATCGGATATATTGGCTGTGTCTGGTTTCAATTTGTTTTGTCTATAAAAAGTCAACACTTCCTGTGAGCATTATCAGACAAAATAAATAAAGTAAGAGAGATAATTGTTTAATGAACTTGGAGCAACATGATTCAGGCAGAATATCCTCACAGATTTTGCCAAAGGTAATAAAATTCTTTTGCACCCTACTTATTATTTTTGAATAAGTATCAACTTTTTCAATTCTTAAGGGCATTTTTAAAACCAGTACTGAATTCTGTTTCTTTGTACTTATGACTGCTTTAGTAGTTTGGAATCTGTTAATAACCATATTGAAATTGATAATGAGATGATGTAGAAGTCAGATGTCATCTAGAATAAATATTATACAATCATGTGCTTTTGTCTTTGATTCCTAGTTCCTAGTACTTTAGTCCATACAAAAGACAATAATTTCTTTATTTTTGCATAGCAGTTGAGCATTATGTCAGAATTTACAGAATTTATGATATAGTTATATAGAAAAGGAAAACCCCTTTGTTTCATCCAACTACAAAAATGTATTTACATTTGTCAGTAAAGTTCTGTATTGTTATATTTTTCGTCTGAAAACAAATTCTATCACATTGACAAGAACAATGTGCTCTAATGTAGTATAAAACATTACTTTATTATTTATCAATGACAAAACCTGGATAAAATAATTTACTCATTGTTTGTGATTTTTATGTCTTATTTCAGATCAGCCTTTGCCAAAATATGATCTTAATCCAATTTTTAGCAGCAAAAATATTTATTTTTTCTGTTTGTGAAGAAAAAAATGAATCATTATAATAACCTGTGCTGGGTCAGTGCAAACATTTGTGTATCCTTTTTGTGACTAATAATGGAGAGATAAGAAAGCATATTATCAAAATATAAGCATATTTCTCTGCTATATTCTTCTCCCAGCTTCCACAGAGTGCTAGTGAAGAAAATGAAAGAGAATGCTGAGAACTTTTGGAAATTAATGATCTTTTCCTATTACCTTAAGCACTATTTTGGGAACTTAAAGCCCCTGATTTGCCAACCATCCCAAATTATTATGCAAATTTCTAGGGAAAAGAAAATTTGAGTATTTTTGGAATAAAATATAGAGTTTAAAGAATGAATCTCTTTATTTGGAAACATATCATGAGCAAAACATAGATAATGACAAAATAGTCCCTTAGTCATTTAAAATGCAATTTTGGAACAGTGTTTAAGACCCACTGGGTTTCAGAGAGCCTTAAAATGTAGTTAATTGCAAACACATTCATGAAATACAGATGTTCCTTCTCCTAGTGGATTGATAGCTGAGGATGACTTGGATCACCTCATGTAATTCCTTGAGTTTAGGCACTAAACTTTAACACAAATAATTCTGGAAGCATTTGCTATAACTATTTGAATGCAAAAACTAAAATGTTTGTTGACAATGCATATATCTACTGGGAAACAAATATATTTAATAAAAGCTAGGGGCCTGAAATTGGTCACTCCTAATGTTAACTTTTAACACTGCCCTAAGGCATTCTCCTAACCAAATTACTTGTCCTAAATCTTAGGCATCAGTCCATAAATGACAAGCATCCTCTTAGGCAAGGCTTTAGGCACCTTATCACTTGGGGCCCCACAGATTTGAGCAGCAGTATAAACCCAAATGGTCTGCTAACTAAAATGCTTATTTTTCATTACTGAATTTTAATTACTGAACAATTACTGAATTCTCCCATGAACATCAAAATTAATGAGGTCTGCTTTTCTGTGGACTTTTGTCCTGTGTCCCACATAGAAGTCCCATTCTTATTATTAATAATCTTCTGAATCCCTATTATTTTCTAGGATTCTCTGTGGTAAAAGCTCGAGTTCCCCTTTTATGTCCCTCAAACTCTCCCAGATGTCTAAGAACCTCTGAGGCAATATTTGCTCAGCATCTGCACTTGGCTGACTGCTCTACATCTGCTTGTAGCAATTGGAATAGGCAACTGCTGGGCTTCTCCTTCAGCATTTCTGCCAGCAGCAACTCATCACAGACACCAGTTCTCTGAAACCTTGTTGAACTTCAAGTTTGGGTGATTTTTAACCAAACCTCAAAAGTGTTCAAAAAGTATTTCATAAATATATAGGACAGATGAGGCATACTAACTACACAAGTTTGTTTTCCTAAGTTTTCTAACTGAGAAAAGAAAAAAAATATTTTGTATTTGAAGAAAAAAATTCTGAAATGTTCTTTGAAAGCTAAGGATTCTGAAGGTAAATCAAAAGAACCAGGCACAACCATTCTCTTTGCCAGCCTCAGGGTTGGGAATGGAAACACAAAATTAAATCATGTTTTTCAGGGTTTTTTTGGCTAATATTATGTCATTTTCTTCTGTACACAAAAGTTTACATATCCCATCAAAGTAGTAGTGTTCTTGTGGTAGAGACAGTCTAAGTAAGATATAAACAAGGAGAGCTGTGTCGTTATTAAGTCAGACAAAGTATCTGGGAAAAACAGGATGCATGCAAGTCTTCAGCTCTGAAGTTTAGGCAGTAAACTGCAGACTAAATACAGGTTGGAAACAGTTGAGTTTGGCATAATAAAATTACACTTGAAGAAATTGCTGCCAGCTCTGTGCTTAACAGAAATGTACTGCTCCTCTGGTTTACATCTATGAAAGCTTTGAGTGCCTGTTTGTTTGTTTATATCTTTTTAGCCATATTAGGTGTTTAATAAAGTACACTGCTTCTCCTTTGGAACATTCCTTGCTTCAGAGAAATGTTTTATATCCCACTTATTTCCTTCGTTTTCTTTTCATAAAAGCAAGTAGTTTGTTTAAAAAGAAGTAACTTCTGTGAAGGAAAAAAATAATCTTGTTCTAGGAATTTTTAATCTGAGTTTCAGTATTGTAGCCCCTGATAGTAGGATTCCGTTTTTCATAACTAGTATGGTGGATTTCCTCATAATTTTTAATATTTCTTTTTATGTTTTGTTCCCTGTTGCAGCAGCTTCATTTCCTCTGGTCAAGAGAGCAAACCACTTAGTGATAGATTTTCATTTTAGTGCAATAATACGTATAAAAAGGGAAAAGGAGGTGAAAATTTGAAGGATAAAAATCATTACTTCAGAAAAATTATATATGGTGTCTGGAGTTTCTATAAAACACATAAGGGATCATATAATTTTAAAACACTACATATATTACATCCTGAATAGGCTGTAATCTAAATGAGATAAGATATATATAATTCAATAGACAACAATTCAAAGGGGAGTCCCCTCAGCTTTCCTGCACTGGGAAAAAGGGAGGAAGAATTTCCTGATACTCTTCACTAAAGATAGACAGATAGTAGTAATAATCATCATCATCATCATCATCATCATCATCATCATCACCATCATCATCATGATCATCATCCTATACTTTTGTAAATAAGAAACAATGTAAACGCCAAGAAAACCTAATATCATCATCATCATCATCATCATCTACTTTTGTAAATAAGAAACAATGTAAAAGCCAAGAAAACCTAATTTGAATGATATCTAAACAACTATGCTCCACTTCTTTCTTAATTTTAGGGAGAAAAACCTCCTGGTAGGTAGTCTATGCAGAGCATATTTTGCCTTACTCTGAGATGAGTGACAGTTACCAGTGAAATATGTCAGAGGCAAACCACTAATTGCTCTGGTATGACACTGCCAAGGCTGCTGGAACAGGAGACACCGGGAGGGATGGTCAAGGGTAGAAAGGCAAGGCAAGAAGATGGAAAGGATCAAAGGCACAGCCAGAAAACAGTGATTACAGAAAGGTGTGCCAGCTGTAGACAGGGCTCATGCAGGTGAGGAACAAGTATTTTTGTGTTTTAGGAACACTGTATAAAGCCAAATATGAATGTGAATGCCACCAAAGCAGAAAGTGAGAAATAACAGAAAGCATCATAGTGGGAAAACTTGAGGAGCAGCAGCTCACACTGGAAGACAGATGGGTTCCAAGCAGGGTATCACCAGTATTACCTACAACCAGTATTTCCTACAACCAGGATTTACAGAGACTTCTATAGGAAATAGTCTACTGGAGAAAGGAAAGGAAAACCCAACTAATAGTATGCTCCTACATTTCAGTCTGAGACTTGCCACAGACTACTGAATTTCAGCTCTTGCAGATGAAACACTTTGTCCATGGGTATCTCTTGATGCTCTCTGAGACAAAGGGCAGATATGTTTATTCAAAATATAAGTTAGTGTAATCAGTTCAGCATACCCAAATGTGGCATGTCTTCTCAGCCTCTATTATCAGTGAGCCACCAAATATATGCTCAGGTGGGGTCATGTAAGCAAAAAATACATCCTCCGTAAAGTAAATTCTCTCTAGGAACAACAACAAAAAAATCCTCCATTTTTATTTTTTGGACTAAACTTTCAAACTTTTAGATTTTTAAAATTAGTTTTCTTTAGAAGTTTGTAGCTGATATACCTATGCATTGCCTGAGTATTACCTGTGCTACCACATGGCCTCTGGGGAGGCAGGATTTCATCCTCCAGAGACACAACTAATCAGGACTGGAGCCACAGCAATACAATAAAGAAAAAAGAGAGAGCTCTACTTTCAATGTTTTCATCTTTCAAAGTTAGGAGTGACTGAAACATTATATAGAGAAGATCGATGTCTTGCCAATGTATCTCACAGACACATTTCTCATTATCTAACCTCTAGTCCCAAGGAAGTCTCTTGATTTTAACCCTTTTAAAAATATGTGCTTTCTGGAAATAATCCAGTCTTTCATTTAATTTGACTAGAAAGTATTCACAGGATTTTCTAAAACACCCCCAGTACGCCACTGGAAGCAAATCAGGAGATTTCTGATTCCCATTTTTTCCATCTCAGGAAATATGAATAAGCACAGTCATGTTGGCATAGTTCTTCATAAGTAAATAATATTGTTGAAAATAATTTTTACTGTTTAAAGAGAAAAAAAAGAAAAATGTAAAATGGACTGACGAGTTCTCATGTATGAACTAATAGCTTAAAAAGAACAATTATTCAAATAATGTAAATAAGTTAATGACATTGAATAAAACCTTACATTTAATGTAGTAAAATATTCACTACAATTTAAACAACTTTACAAAATGGAAGATGTATAAAACCCTATGTTTAGGAATTGGTTTTGAAAATTAATTATACTTTTTCTTTCATTATTACTTTTTCGTGTTTAAAAATGATATCATTTGCTTAACCAAGAATAAGATCATCTGAACATATGAAATGTGAGGAGAGGAAGGTGACTAGGAGCAGAGCTAGATAACAAGGTTTAACACCATATTAAATGCATTAGAGAATATTGTTATGTCAAGTGTTCCCACTGAAGCACAAGCAAATACAGCATCATGTTATTAATATCATGGACCCTTAAAATGATTTCCAGCTGATAGCCTCAGCTGCCCTTGCAAACACCAGTTGAACTGCATGACATTCCTACATCATGTATATTAGTAAAATTATTTTAGAGACTGTCAAAGAGGAGCAAAGTTCGTTCTGATCAGTAATTAGAATGCACAGGTAAAATATAATGATGGTTTTATTATTGTATGTAGGCTCTACCAAACACAGTAATTACATCTAGTTATTTTGCCAATTTTTTTCTAGGGTTTTGGTAGCCCATCAGGTGAACATTGGCTGGGAAATGAATTTATCTTTGCAATAACAAGTCAGAGGCAATATTCTCTAAGAATTGAATTAATGGACTGGGAAGGAAACCGGGCATATTCACAATATGACAGATTTCACATAGGAAATGAAAAGCAGAATTACAGGTAAGAATCTATTGAAATTCTTTTAACTCTGCTGAGTGATAAATATTGTTCATTGCTAACTTGTCAAATATGATGCTGATTTTCATCAAAAGATTGTAAAAACACCCCAGAAATCAGATTTCTCAGTGTTGGAAGGATAGAGTAAACCTAAGATATCTGAGAAAAAGGGATCTATTCATTGTATTTTCTGGTAGAACTGCTAAAAACTGTGTAACTTTCATATTCAGAACTCAAAGCTGATTGAATAGAGAAAAGATTTGGATTCTTCATTAAAAACTGAAGGATATCTACCTCAGAAGCAGAAGACTGAAGCAATGGACATGGGAATAAAAGACCAAAAATGCTGTTAAACCATCTGATATTTGCAAATTAAAAATTATTGTAAATGAAGAGGAAAAAGAGAATAGTGGATCTTATTTTGAGGAAATTAAACACAAAACCTTTTCTTAATAATATTTTTCTCCCATACTTTGTTTTAAGATAAAAGTTTATTAAAAAAAATAAATAACCACTTGAAGACACAAGAAATGTGGATAATCTAAGTTGTCGTTTATACTATTTTTTAATCATTGCTTCATCTGAACAGGCAGTACAATGCTAGAAAAAGAAAATGAAATCCATAAAAATATCCAATTATTTATTACAGCACATCTAACTAGCATAATACTCAGAAGAGAAACAGATACATTGTAAACTCAAACATTCAAGGCATGTGACACTAGGTTGGTATTCAGATCCTCAAATTCAAGTAATATGATTCTCAAAAATGCTGACTGCCTCCCTCCCCCCGGGTCCCCAGCGAAATGGAGGTGAGAGCAATTTGCTCTTTCTGCTGACAGGGCTGTGCCCAGGTGGGACAGAGAGCAGTGCCCCTGCCCTCTGGGGCACAGCAGTGAGTGGGGTACAAGAGCAGAGGACACCTTTAGAGGCAATCAGTAGGAGTTCAGCTCCTGCAGAAAGCAAGGACTGTCCCTCTGCACACAAAGGACAGCTCTATCCCCTGCTGCCTCCAGCAGTGCTGTGCCTGGCACTGCCCTGGGAAACCGTTGCCCCAAATCAGGAACACTTATTCCGAGGTAGTTTAAGGCAAAGAATAAATATAAGTAAAGGAAATTGCTCAAAAGAGAGACTAGAAAGATTTATATAAGACATAAAAAGAGCAGGGTGAAAGTGGGGTCTTAAACATTAGTAAAAGTTGTTCAAAAGGAAAAGATGAGACAATTCCTTGTCAAATGAAGAAAAATGTTGAAGGGCAGTTATATATAGCTCAAAAACTTTATGATGAATCAGAGGAAAGTGTTGCTCATGGGATGAATTAAAATCACTGAATTTGCTAACAAAACCAGGGTCTTTTTTGCACATATCTATTCTGCACTAAGGACAACATGTGTTGTTGAGGAATTGGAAGGCTGTTGAAAATTTTACATGTTAAAGCTCATGTTTAGAGAAGATTTCTTTTTCAGGACTCCTTGGTGTTCATTCATGGCAAAATATCAAAAGAAATGTGTTGTTATGTTTCAAAATGGGAAGGGAAGGGAAGGGAAGGGAAGGGAAGGGAAGGGAAGGGAAGGTGCTTTCATTATAAAAAAGGAAGATATTTTGCAATATAAAATAATATTTTCTGAACATGGAAAAAATCGAAAAAGGATCTATGTAAATTCTTCTTGTGAATCAAGAAAACCAAAAGACGTAATTCAAACATGTAGAAATTAAATCAGAGGGGGCATAAGGGCCTCAAAGAGTATAATGTTGAGTAACAGGCATAAATTCTGCTACCCCTGTCCAAGCCACTTTTTTACAAAAATCAAAGGGAATTTGACTGGAGGCTGTTGACTTCAGTTTTGGCTCTTGTCCTATTCCATAGTGTAAATGAAGGCCAGAATGAGATCTACTCACACTCTGTGGTCTCCTTATGGTGCAACTGAAGCACTTCTGTTGAGGAAATAGGAAATCAGTTTCATTCATACTTTTCTGGAATAAGCAAAGATGAAAACATAAAGAAGTTAAAAAGTCCATCTCTGTTGTCCCTTTGGGTTTCAAATTAATTCCTCTATTATTTTTATCAGGTATATTGGAATACTTAAAGAAAATAGCTAAGTAACATCGTGATAGTTCTGTGAATAATGATGTGTAAGCCACATGCAAGTCTAAACTGGTTTTTATGCTTGACAAATTTTTACAGGAATGCATTCTATGACATAAAACTCTTTATTTTGTTTGCCAGCATCACTATCTGTGATAGCAGTAATTCCAGAAGGCTGGCTGAATAAAAACCTAATTATTGAGTACTAAACAGCTGGCCACCCTTCAGAGAATGCTGCTTTCCCTTTATCTGAGAAGCTGCCATTAAGGATTTAAATGACTCCTCTGAAGCTGAAAACCACAATTCCCAAACTCCTGCTCCCAGTGCCCTTCCTTCCCAACTTTCAGGCATTTGCCATGTTTGCTTTCAATACCTCAAACACAGAACAGCACACCTTTTCAAAACTTTAGTTACTGTTATTTGAAATAATTTTGCCAAAAAAAATAGATGCTGTCTTATTTTGGAAGCTTGTTTCTTATAATGACCCACATTAAATATTGTTCTGTTCGCAAAAAAATGTAATTGCACACTGGCTAGATTCACATTAGGTTTCAAGTAAACTAAGTTCACTAAGTAATAGTAACCAGTAAAGAGGCAAGTTTCTAAGCTGGTCTGGGAAATGGATCAAAAAAATCTGAAATTGAAAAAGGGCACTGAAATGAAAAGAAAATCTCAAGAACTGGAACGTCTTTAATTTTGCTATGGCAGTACCTTGCATGGTTGGAAGATGTGAAAAAAAAGGTTCCAGGTCAAGGAAAGGAAAGGAAAGGAAAGGAAAGGAAAGGAAAGGAAAGGAAAGGAAAGGAAAGGAAAGGAAAGGAAAGGAAAGGAAAACCATGAAGTGATAAAATCTGCTTGAGAAAATTTCAAAAATAATTTTCATATTGTTCTTACAAAATCCAGCCTCAACATTATGCAAAATTCAATTCAGTCTGGATAACGCCCAGGTGGTGATTTCAGAAGGGTTCTGTTTTTTCTCTGGGTTTTTTGTATTCTCTTTACTACTTTTTATTAGTCTGAAGAATCTATTATTAAAGAGAGTAATGCTAAACACATGTAAGTTCAAATATACTTGTTTCTCTTTCAAAATGAGACAGCTCCAAGAGGTTTTCTGGGAAATCAGAATAAAATCTATTTATCCCAGATGATGAGTGGGAAGAAGGTTGAGATGAGAAGGTGGTTACTGAATCAGTAAATGTATAATGATAAATGATAACTGAAACAGAAAATCAAATGCTGCATCACATGTGAAATCTTTAATAAAAGTATCTAAGTGATTTACATCTTTTAGAACATCCTTAGGTTTCTTATCTACACAAGATAGATAAGTACACAGAGACTATCTGTAAATATGATGCAAATATCTCTGTCAGACTCTTTGCAACTCAGACTGTGGCAAGTAAAATGTCCGTGCAGTAAGAAGAGCCAGATCTTGCAGATCTCCCATGTAGTGCAGTGTTTCTTAACGTAATTAGGAATTATTTATAGAACTATAAAAACATGAGTTGAAAGAGAATCCTAAAAGACACACGACCTCTCCTCTTTTCCTGTGTAGATGCTGCCTAGCCCACTTGACATTGTTTGATGTTCTTTGGAGATGTACAGCTGTGATACACTGCTGCTCTGACCCATGTCCTCAGATCCTCCAAAACTGAACAGGAAAAGTAACCATGTGTTCAGATTTCAGGCACCACAATTCATAATCCTACATATTAGTTTATGAAAACAGATATATTGATGTTGAATTTTGAACAGTAATAATTTCAGCCTGTAGATACATCTGGTTTTTTCTACTCGTGATATAGGAGAAGCACTTCCAAGCAAAGCAAGGGGTGAAGAATGGGGAACTGCACTTTTAATTCTCTGAGCTATTTTTACTTCAGAACCACTAGAGAAGTTTAATAGACAGTCATCTCCCTAAGACAGTATACTCTGGTATTTAATCATTCTTTTAGTTAGAAAAGTTTGCTATTGCTGCAATGATTCACTAACTTTGGTCTTATCCATGGAGAAATATGATTAAATGATCAGAGAGCTCTGCTCAGGTGAGCAAGGCTTTGGGGTTGATGTAGGCATAGGTGAAAACTGATGATGGACAGAGACCATCCGAACTCCCCTCAGTCAGTTTGGACTTAAGGTGGTGGCTGACCTTAATTGGTAGTTAAAATGAAGAAGATACTTTATATTGGAACAAGCATGAGGAAAGGATTACAAAATCTCATGAGAAAGTGAAAGAGAGCATAGATCCATCAGGAACACAGAGACTTGTTGACAGGGCAATGATGGTCATGTAGGGAAGAGTCAGGTGTGTGGGTCCTCAGAGGAACAAGTTGATGAAATTCGTTGAAAATAGGATAGGTAGTTATTAAAATTATTAAAATAATTTCAAACTGCTGACATGATCTTCCAAGGCCTGTAAATCTAGGTGACAGTTTCCAAGCTCTCCAATATCCTTTATCTTTCCAGGCTTTGCTTTAGGAAACTAGACCAGTTGTTGAAATTAAACTAAGAATTGGTAAACTTTATGGGACCTGGTAGCAGAGAGTTTTCAATTCACTGAATAAAATATTGGACTTTTAGTTCATGTTTGATTAAATGTTTGTATTTTTAGTTACAGCAGTAGTATTATTTCTCTCTGTTTTCATAGACAAATCAGGAAGGTAGTCTGCTGTCGGAAGCTTTGATATAATGTTCATCTTAGTTTTTTTTTAAGGTTGAGGCTATTTATATAGTTGTTGAACTAATGATAGAATTTCTTGCAAAAATCCTCACTTATCTTTCTGTAAAATAGAGACAAATATATTTATCTTTACAGTCTTTTAAATTTTACCGCTGAAAATTCTGTAATAGATAGTAAAATAAGTATTACTTGAGACTACAAATTTTATGGGGACAGAAGGTTTTATGTATCTTTAATTAAGAAACAAATTTTGCATAGTATTGCTGTTTCAGAAACAGGACACAAATAGACCATTCTCACTTCCTTGGTGTACAAAATCCCATTTTTAAATATTGGTGTACTTCTTGTTATTACCCATGCTTTTCAGTGATACAACTGTATGAGTAACATTTTTTTCTTATGTCACTTGAGTTTTTTAGGCAAAATAGGGAATCAATCTGACTTGTAAATTTTTTGAGCCATCTACTTAGCTTCTTCTGCATGATTTGTATCACAATAAAACTTTGAAGGATCTATTCAATCTTTTCTCAAATGGGGAAGGAAAAGTACAATGGAATATATATAGGAAATCTGTAGCAAAGTGAAGAAATAAACACAGATCCTCTTGGAACCCAGTTCTGTGCCCAGACCCCAGTACATTTCTCGTCAAATACAAAAATTACAGAATAATTTTTAAAATAGTCATGTTGCAAAAACACAAAAAACCTGTAGGTATTCACTTTTCTTTGGAAGCTGAAATTCAATTTGCAAGTCCACTTCAGAGGAAATAGCCATGTAAAATCCTATTAACAGGCAAAATGATATTTATGGTATGCATAATTTCTATGTTTTCAAAATATTTTTACCAAACAGGGGTTTAAAGTCAATAATATGGATGAAATTATTTAACATCTTTATGTATATATAAATATCTGACATAAATAATTTGGTTTTATTTAACAATATTATCAGTCCAATAATATTCTATGAAGCCTAAATACTGGAAATGCAAGGATTCAATCCAATGTCCATTAACCAGAGGTCTTTCTGGAAACATGCCAGTGTTGCTCTAGCATATCAGTGACTAAAACTCACTGGCAGTTCATGCAGTATCTCCAAATGTAAGCAGAAATTAAATACAACAATTTCTCTGACTGAAAGTTGATGTAAATATGCTCATGGAATTTATGAATTAAAAAAAATAAATCTACATAAATCCCAATATACACTATCTATCCACAGCTAATAATTTCCCACTTCTAACTTCATTAATGTATTTTATAGTTCAGTATACAATAGCTGTGACTACTGTGGAGCAGGAACAAAGCTTTCCTTCTTCTCTGTTATGGAATCTAATGAGAATGCATTGAGACACGCTGGCTGCTCTGCAGTGCACTACACCTTCAGAAGATGAGCCAGGGGCTCCTGAGGTAACAGAAACCAAGAGAGAAACACCAGTGAAATATCTCAGCAGAATCAAGGGTTATTCATCTAAGAAGGTGGCACAGCCGACAGCCCAGCGCACACAGCACGGGCAACAGACAGGAGCTGGAAGCCACCGTGCCACTGGAAAACTGGGACCTACTTGCCACCGCTGAAACCTGGTTGGGTAAATCCCCTGAGTAGAGTGTGGCTATCAGTGGCCACAGGCTGATCAGTAGGGACAGGCAAGGAATGAAAGGGGGAGGCATTGCCCTCTACATTAATAAATGGATACACAGCAAAGAGGTTTTATTCTGAAGAACAGTCACAAAGAGGTTGGAAGCTTACAGTTAAGAATTAGAGACTGAGGCAACACAAGGAGGCTGGTTCTTGGTGTCTGCTCCAGGCTGCTTGATCTAAGGAAGCCTAATGACAAAACCTTCTTGCTGTAGCCACGGGAGGCATTGCACTTACAGGCTCTTGTCCTGCTAGGGGACTTCAGTCACTCCCACATCTCCTGAAAATTATCATAGAGAGCTGTAGACAATCCAGGAGACTCCTGAAATGCATGGAGGATAACTTCTTAAACCAGGTAATCAGCAGCCCTACCAGAGAGGATGGATGATGGTCACCATCAAAAGTGAGATAGCTAATCACTGACATCAAGATTGGAAGCAGCCTGAACTTCAGTGGTCACAGAATTACAGAATCATAGATAGGTTTGGGTTGAAAGAAACCTTAGAGACCATCTAGTTCCACCCCCCTGTCAAAGACAGGGACACTTCACACTAGACCAGGTTGCCCATGTTTTGGTGGAGTTTGCATCCTGAGGGATATGGGTCAGGCAAAAAGTAAAGTCAGACCCTGAATTTTAGGAAAGAAACCTCCAGTCAAAGAATTAATTAATAGAAGCCCCTGGGAATGTGTCCTTAGGGACAAGGGAGCAGAACAGACTGACAGATCTTTCAGGACACTTCCCTTAAAATTCAAGATCTAGCAATGTACAGGTGCAAGAAATCCACAGGTAAATAAAGGCAAGAGAGCACCATGACTAAGTGGACTCTTGCTGGTCAAACTAAAAGGCAAGAAGGAAATGCACAGGCAGTGGAAGCACAGCCAAGTATCCTGAAAAAAGTGTAGGTACACTGCCTGGATATATAGAGATGAAATCAGGAAAACAATGATGCAGCTGGAGCTGAACTTTGGAAGGGATTCAATGAATCATAAGAAGGATTTCTACAGGTGTGTCAGCAAGAGAAAGAAGATAAAACAAAGTGTACTCTCCTCTATGAGACTGACAAAACTGGTCAAAAGAAGTGAAAAGAAGGCTAGGGTACTCACCAAATTATTTTGGCCTCGGTCTTCACTGGCAATATTTGTTCCCACATCTCTTGGGCAAAGTACAAAATGAATGGAGACTGAGGAAGCAAACTCCTTTTCACTGTAGGAGATCAGTTTTGTGACCATCTGAAGAACCTGAGCATACATAAGTCTATGAAACCTGACAAGATGCATCCCAGAGTCCTGAGGGAATGGGCTGGTGGAGTTGCCAAGCCATTCTGTGATATTTGAAAAGTCATGGCAGTCGGGTGAAGATCCTGATCTGGAAGCAAGGTGCTGGACCTGGATCAGGGCAACACCCAGTATCAACACAGGCTGGGGGATGAGCAGATCAGCAGCAGCCTACAAGAGAAGGCCTTGGGAGTTCTGGGGGGTGGGAAGCTGGACATGGCCCAGCAATGTGCATTTGCAGCCCAGAAAACAAAATTTGTTCTGGTCTGCATCCAAAGCAGTGTGGCCAGCAGGGCAAGGGAGGGGATTTTGCTTCTCTGCTCTGCTCTGGTGAGACCTCATCTGGTATACTTCATTAATCGCTGGATCTCTCAGAGCACAAGATATTGACCTGTTGGAGCAGATACAGAGGAGGGCCATGAAAAATATCACAGGGCTGAAACACTTCTTCTGTGAAGAAAGTCTGAGAGAGTTGGGGTTGTTCAGCCTGGTGAAGAGAAGGGTCTGGGGAAACCTTATAGCAGTTTTTCAGTACTTAGAAGAGGCTCATAAGAAAGGTTGGGACAGTGTTTTTATAGAGCCTGTTGTCATTAGACAAGGGATGATGTTTTTAAACTGAAAGAGTATAAATTTAGACGAGGCATAAAGAAGAAATATTTTGCAATGTGATGGTGAAATACTGGAACAGGTTTCTCAGATTAGTGGTAGATGCCTTCTGGAAAAATTCCAGGGGAGGTGGGACAGAGCTCTGAGCAGCCGATTTAATTGAAGATGTTCTTGCTCACTGGAGTGGCAGCTTTGACTAGAAGACCTTTAAAATTCCTTCCAACTCAGACTGTTCTATGATTCTACTATTTACTAAATACTTGAAAGGATTAATATATGCAAAGGCAGCTCAGAAATTATACAATTTATCAGACATTATCTGTTCAAAAGTGTTTTCTTTTGGTCAAAATTAATGCTAGAACTCCTTAACAAACCCGTATCTATGACAGGGAGGAAAATCAACATTGGTGCTCAATAAACACAAGAAAAATTTTTCCTTAAGATTTTAGAAAACCACTGGTGTACAAGCTTTACTAGATATATGCTGTTGGTGGTACAGCAGCCTCGTTTCCAAGGAGGATGGAGAAGCCTCCAGTGTAAGTCACTTTCAGAATTTGATGTAACAACAGCCTAACCATTTTGTTGTATCCACTTATTAATAAATAATAGGTAGATATCTGTTATCTATTTTCATTATTAGATCTTCCAAGCTGTCTCTAAATTGATGATGCCTTCAGTCTTGATTTTCTCTAACTTTTTCCCTTAGCAGGTTAATTTTCAATTACCTTCTTCAAACTGATATATTTCCTTCATCAATACTGGATAATTTTCCATATATTCAGTTTCATGTGCCTGCAGAACCCACCTTCCAGAATTTTTTTATAGGATATTAGTAAGAATCTTTCAGTAATTAAGCTTGATTTTGCTCATGTTATTCTTGATGCTTTCCTTTGGCATTTTGGGGCTTTTCAGCCACTTAACTGAAAGAGGAGCTTGTCTTCCAATATGTTCCACCACAGCTATCACTATGGAACATAGTGGGCATGACATTATCTCCTCCTCCAGACTCCTAAACTTTTTTAGAAAATGGAAAATATATGAGCAAGAACAAAAGTATCTTATTTTCCCATAAAGCTTATCTACAATAAAATAAACATCAATTCAAACTCGAGGCAAATAAAAAAAATATTTTGTAACAATTTTTTAGTCTTGGACATCATCCTAGATTTAATGAATTTAAGTGATTATTCCCATGTTTTCTTACAGGTAGGTGAGATAAAGATTTTCAGCGCTAACATTAAAGCTGTTGAGCCTTAGGAGCAGACTGCAGGACCCTATCTGAGACACTCAATTCTCTGTGCATGCCTGGGGAGAGATAAGCTGCTTAGACAGAAGCCAAATCAGGCAACATGCAGAGCACAGAGCTGCCTAGAGTTAACCATTAGGAAATTCTGAAAATAGCAAGGCATCCATTTATATCCCCTGACAGTTCACAGCCCACTGCTTGAAGGTAGAAGACAATGTCTTGTCTTACTCAGGAAAGAAATGAAAGGCCTTGGGTTAATGCATTCATTTGCCAGAGGGTATCCAGACCACAGCTATTGCTTCCCAAGAGAAAGCAGCAGTCCCTGCTGCCAGGGAACAGGCTCCTCGATGAATCCCTGACACTGTGCAGGGATGAATTCACTGCTCAGTGAATGAATAGGTACCAGGTCACTTGTCAACGAAGTGCAAGAGGGATTTCTAAGATTATGCTCCCTGCTCCATGTCTTATTTTGAATTCAATAGGTTTTTATTAAGTTATGTAATTATGTAATGAGGCAGTGGATACTATTCTGCTACACACATTTGTACTCCCTTTGAGGCTCAGTGAATCTTGAATAATTTATTTGTAGCAGGACACGTGTTGCTGGTTATGTTATGCTGAGGGAAGTTTTGTGGTTTTAAATCTTTCTCTTGCTGAGTCCATAAAAACCGAACTCCTATGTGGTGGGTAGTAGTCACTCGGGTCAGTAAATTTTTACATGAAACAATGGTTTGAGTAACAGCTCAACCACTTACCCAGTGAAGAATCTTAAAAAGAAGAAGTAGGTTTTGTGAGAACAATGTAATTTTAGACAGAACAGTGTTATGAAATCCTTGCTGAGGGCTACTGCACAGGTACATGAGTCTGAAGGCTGAGAGAACTCTTTAATGAATGTAAATATTGGCAGAAAAATTACCAATGGAAACTCAATAGTGATCTCCTTTTTACATTGTTGTTCAGTGGAGATTTCACAGGGTCTGTCCCAGTTAACAGGGGAAGACAGAGCGTGTTGTGGCACCTAACAGAAAGCTGCACAGGCTTTAATATAATATTGACCTGTTCTTACCTGTTCTTTAGTTTCTCCAATTTAAAATTACTACTTTCCTTTTGTTTTCATTATCTTCACTATCTACAGTGTCAGTCTTCTTGCAAAGTGTTACTCTCTTTTAAGCTTTTATTACTTTATGCCACCTCTACATTTACATTATGAAAGAATTTCAAACAATATTTTAATGAAATTTATCAAATCCTGTGCTGAATGGACTTTACTGTCCCCAGTGTAAGAGCTCCCACTTCTACCAGTAATAACACCAAAAATAACTACATTTCTTTAAACTACTTGCATCAAAGCATCTACCAAGAGCTAAAAATTACTGTTTTACTTGCTGTAGATTTTGATATAGAAGTCGATAACATTGTTTCTTCATCTCCAGTGGGGTTTGACATGAAACAGCTCCTGAATTAAAGGATCTTGTGTAGCTGAGACGCTTCTGGATATTTGCCACACATAAGGAATTTTTTAATGTAAAAACTGTTCTTTGTAGAATATTCAAACATCTCCAAGGTCATATGGTTTTAAAATTCAGACTATCCATCACAGGGACTTAAGTGATGTGATATTTACCTCAATTTCTATAAAAATGAATAATATAATAATTAATTTTTATTGTTACAATAATTTTCTTAATTAGAAATTGTGTGCTCTTGGAAATTTTTCACTGTTTGAATCCACTAAATTCTTGTATAATGTAAGTGTTAAAATCCTCTGTAACCTATAATAATTTTCAGAATGAAGATTAGCATAGTGAAAATTTGTGTACAAAGTGTAATGGATATATGTAAGGACATGTCAAATGTTACAGATAGATACAGCATCACAGTGTGAAAATTTAGAGTTTCATTAATGTCTGTTGATCACTGATATGCAGAAAATTTAGTATTTCAGCAAAATGCAATACATCGTCTTAAGTGTGCACGTAAAAAAACAAATTCAAAAGTAAAATGCAGAATGAAGAAAACTCACAGTAAAATTCACAATTAGAAAATATTTCTGTGTTGGAAAAGTTTCTTTAATGAAGATTCCCTGGCTGCATAATTCTCTTCAGTGTTATCTGTGCAAGTGCAGTACATTTTCAGGATCAAATTCAGCTCAAACTATTTAACCTGGACATTATTCTTCCCATAACTTTGATCAAAACTGAAAATATGACACTTCCAAATGTCACTCCTGAAAGGTAGAAAATCTGAGTACAAAAAATGGGATGTGTCTCTGATTTCAATGAGAAAAATTATACTCTTCGTGGATGACCGAGATCTCCGTCAAAGTGAAGTTGACCACTAACTGCTTAAAAGATTTTGATGAATTTATTTAGTATTAGTGACAATATCTCCAGATTTAAAAAAAAAAAATGCTGCTTGTGAAGTTTTCTAATATTTTCACCATGAGCCAAGCATTCAAATTTAGATCTGCACAATGCAGAAGCAAAGAATGGGACCTGGAGGCCCTCTCAGAGAGTGTGAGCTCTGTGTGCCCCCATAGCTGCTGACTCTCTGCCCACTCTCCGAGCTGAGCAGAAGCCTGGTAGACCTGTCAGAGTGGCTTTGAGCCCAAGCTAAAATACCCTCCCTGCCTGTGAGTAGGCTCAGTGTCACACTTATTGCGACAGTTCAGCTTCCAGCCAGGATGGAGTGTGGGCAGAATGAGCTCATGTCTGCTCAGAGAACTGACAGAGCAAGCTTTCATCTGCTTGAAAAACATAAGCAGAAAGTCTTAGGGTGACCCCTATTTAATCTGGAATGTACATGGTTAAGGTCTCTGAAGTCTGTGACCAGCTCAGCAGCCAACCAATGCCAGTGGTTTTTCCCCATCCTTTTATCATTAACAGCTCTACTGGCAAGGTTTCTAGAGCTTGATCCTGAGAACACTTTTTGCCCTGATTCACTATATTTTCAGCAAATGCCAGCAAAGTGGTGTGGTATTTTTTGTGAGTTTCCTTCTTTCATGAGTCAAAGAGTAAAGTGTTCTTGTGGGACCTGAAGAGAATCTGGCAAAGGGATCATCACAGATTTTTCAGTAGTCATTTATTGCATGAGTCTTTAGGTTTCTTGTTCTCTTGGGTTTGAATTTTGGGATTTTTTTTCCCTATCAAATGAGCTCTCAATTCAGCTGTCTCTACCTCTAAAGTAATGGTAATAAAAACTGATATTATTCATTATTTGGTCCCTAGCAGCAGTGCAGCAGATGAGTTAGATCACAAAGCAGAGGTATACACCATGTCTAAAGAGCTGCTCATTTACATAAACCTTCCAACAGATGACAACTTCGAATGTCAGAGCACAAACTTATTGTGGTATCCAATACAGTGAAGATTTCGTTGTTTGGTTGGTCTGCAAAGATCTGCAAGAAGGAGGTACTCAATAACAATGAAAGCTTAATTAGAAAAAGAAAGAAAAGTGCCTAGTACTGTACAAAGTTTGGTCTCCAGTCTTCTGTTTCATCAGATCCTAGAGGCTGAAGTGTTTTCAATTTAAAATCAGTGCTGGAACAGCTCAAAAGTCTTGCCCCAAGTGCATGTGCACTGTTCATGTTTTGTTTTCTTTTATTTAAAATTATAATTCAGTTGCACTGAAGTAAAACCTCTTTGCACCTACCTCAATGCCATTTGAACCACAGGAGTCCTTATTGTGAATCACAGCTTTTATTAGGTCATGACCTGAGTTTTTAGGGTGAAAAAGGCATGTAAAACATGCTGAGCACTGTTAGCCTGGTCAGTGTGGCACCAGGAAAGGACTTGGATCATAAATGGGTGACAGTCAGTTAACCTTTCACTCATAGATGACTGTTTGTTGGCCACAAATGACGCCAAGGGAGTTGAAATATGTTTTAATAGTCTGTTTATATTTTTCTACTAAGGTCTTAGTGCCACATAACTCATTTTGGCATTTTTTAAACTTAATTTTGCATTAAGAAAACCAAGGAAACAGTGAAGCCAATATTTATTTTTCAAATAGCTATAAACATTTCACAGAAACTCTCTATGCATCAGTCACTTATAAAATTTGTTGTCTTTTCCTAAATATTTGCCCTTACACTGAAAGCCTAACCTTAGTGTGATAATGGAGATAAAAGGCAGAGGATAAGTGTTGCGTGTTGTACAATTCAGACACTAATGAGTGAAGAGATCAAGCCAGGCCTGTTGCACATTATTCAGACTGAATGTGAGATGTGCTTGTAAGTAATAAAAGAATAAGTACTTTTATTCTAAATCTAGTTTCGAATTTAATAAATCTTTGATCAAAAAATGAATAATGCTGGTGTGAAGGACACTATTTGAATAAGACCAACCTTGACTTTCTCGTCCCCAGCTTTTTTTCTTCTTCTCCTTCCCATCCTCCATTTTAATTTTTTTTTTCACAGACTTATTTTACTCATTCTACGATGTACCCAAGTATTTTTTTTTTCTTTTAAGCACATAGTCAGTACTGTGTTGAGGCAGGACCACCAGAGCTCTCACTTAAAGTCAAGTCACTCTTGTTATGATTACACAGTCTTTAAGATGACATAAAACCATAAAAAAAATTAAAATATAAGGGTCAGAAAGAGATCATGACAATTATTTTGTCATTAATACTATCTTCTATTGTTTCCGTATTTGGAAATTATTGCTTTTCCTGTCACTTCCACAAAGTGATTCTTCAATATTTCTTGCTGTTTACTGATGTCATGAGTCTGAGTACATAACCACCAGCTAAAGCCCTTTAATCTGATTAGAGCAAATTCATAAACTTGAACTGGCTTATCCATCAGGACTGAACAAGTCCAAACACAGGTAAGAGAAATAAAATTCTGATTAACTTTTTGCTTCGAAAATAATATTCCCAAAACACCTTGCATTTTCCTCTGGGATTCATGCAGTGGGAAGAACATATTTCTTGACATGAATCCCAGCATAAATCTTGAAAATCTCATGCAGAACCCAAAATATTTATTTTAATGTGTTATTCATTAAGTTCATTTCTTTATATTGTAGTCTGTTGGCAGCTGCAAACTCATTCCATTTCATCCACATTAAACCAATGCTGTAGTAAGATTTGATAGGGTTATTAGGTCATTAACAACTGGAAAAATTTATAAAACAGAAACTGCAAATGCTGAAAGGGGCACAACTGTAAAAGGAGATTGCACTGCTAGCAGAGAATACAGAATAAGTAATCAAAACAAATTGATGAAAAATTAATTGCAGACTATTTCCACCTTTATCAATAATGATTAATTTCCTTATATCCAAACTCTTCACATTGGGAAAAAAAACCCAACAAACTGCCTAGAGATTTCTAAAGCATGTTCTAGTGAAGGCAACAGAGCTGGGGAAGTGCCTGGAGCACAAATCTTGTGGGGAGTACCTGAGGGAGCTGGGAGTGTTTAGTCTGGAGAAAAGGAGGCTTCTGGGGACCTTATCACTCTCTGCAACTACCTGAGAAGAGGTTGTAGCTGGTGGAGGAGGGGGGTGTCAGCCTCTTCTCCCAAGTAACAAGTGACAAGAAGAAACAACCTCAAGCTGCATGAGGGGACTTTAGATTGCATATTAGGAAAAAAAAATTCTCAGAAAGAATTGCTAAGCATTAGAACAGGCAGCCCAGGGAGGTGGTTGAGCCAGCACCTATAACATGTGGAGACATGGTGCTCTGCAACATGGTTTAGTGTGGGCTTGGCAGTGCTGGATTAATGATTGAACTTGATGATCCTAAAGGTCTTCTCCAACAAAAAATTTTTCATCATTCTATGATATTTGAAAAATACCTTTCACAGCTTCAATTAACTGTTGTACTAGTGGAAACATGAGGAAAAAATGTTACTCAACCTAGATGTTTTGTCCCATTCAGTATTTAAATAATTTATTAATGGTGATTACATGTTACACCTTATTCAACATCCAATTTGATTAGAAAGAGTAAGTTCAGTAGTCATGTTTCAGTCAGGAATTCTGTTAGTAACCAAAAACCCCACAAGAAACAAAAATCAAAACATTAGCACCCCTCCCCCCAACCTACATGCCTATATGCTCTTTAGACACATTAATTTCCAAACACCAACTTATCTCATTAAGATTAATATAAATTTTTAACATAAGTCTATCTATGATATTAAAAACTTTTGTAGTTACTTATGATTAATGACTTTCAATTAAGTCAACTGTGTGATAAATCTTTTACTGTGGCCTGTAAATGACATTTCTCAATGACACTGGTAAGAAAAACTCAGTATCTCTACAGTAGCCATCAGGGTAAAAGTGAGCATGCTGATACATGAAGCTTTCTATTTCCATTTTATCTAAAACAGTTAATTAGGATAATGTATAACCTATATGGATGACAGTGTATAATTAATGTCACCCTCAGTACAACTAAAGCATAGATTTATGAAATCCACCATTACAATATATCTGCATGGATTTCAGCAAACTATATTTACGAGACTTTTGGAACTTCCAAGCATATTTTGGAAGAAGTACTAAGTTTAAATTTTACTGTAGTTGTGTGGGTCTCTTTTACTGGATTTTCAAACATGATTAATCAATTTAAAGATAAATCAAATTTCCAACAAATGTTCACTGAACTTTTCCACTAACTTCAATGTCTGTAAAACAGATCCTTAAATAAAGATATACGAACACCACAAGCTTCAGCAATTCAGTAAAGATAGGCATCAGAAGGTCTGATTACTTATATAAACCTTAAAAACTTTTAAAATATTACTTTCTCTGTAGAGTCCCTGTATTTCTGTGCTGTAAAAATCCCATAAGAATCAGTTTTGGCATTTCTGCTGTTGGATTCAGCCAAACCCAGAAAGTGTGTTTGAGTAGGGAGAAAAAGATTTTTTTTTTATTTTAGGCTACATTTTGAATTAAGCAAATTTCTCTAACCTTGGCTTTGTCCATGTGCTGGAAAAAAGTTCAGATAACTTCCAATTTTGTATTTTATTTTTTAAGATCTTCATCAATCTTCAATGATAAAAAGATAATTTGCATTATCATTTAACATAGTTCAGTGTTTATATGTCCATTTAAAACATCAATCATCTCTAGTTATTTCAAGCTTGAAATTAGTTCAGCCCCTACATTTTATAAATTAACGTTGTGTTTTATAGAGCCATGAATCAGTACAAAAGTGGTAATTTCTGCAGAAACAGGAAAACTTAGCATTTATATAGCTGGTGAGATAGTGAAATTTTTTTCTGTAGTAAGAATTTAACTTTCATTTTTAAAATTGTAATAAATCTAATAACTGAAATGTTTCATTTCAGTTTTCCATGAGAAAAAAACATTGGTGGGTGATTTTGTTTTAATAAGTATTGTGTTGAAAAATAGTTTTAACAGAAAATGGTAGTAGCAGATTAATGTATCTCTTCTGAGCTGTGTTTGGTGAGAGATTAGAGTAGAGGGAATTATTTCTGTTCAACACATCATTGTGATAGTAGCCTTAAATATGTTTCTGTTTCTGTTCGCAGTAAAACCCAGCATTACCGTATGTTTCCTCTCCATCACCACTATGCTACTGACATCAGCTGCAAACCTAGCAGCTCACACTGCCAGGGACTTTCTGTGGCTTCTGTAGCATGTATTTCAAGTAATAGAAGCATATGTTTGCCTGTTCACTGTCCAGAATAAACATATTTTTAAACACTTGTTGTAAACCGTGACAAAGCACCATTTGTCTGCACACAGCAGTATGACAGCAGTGTGCTGTGCATTAGGAAAAATGATCCTGATGGCTTCTAATTATCCTTACCCAGTATACTTTTACTGGATGAATAATATAATGTAATAAGTACAGTGCTTTACTCAGTTAATCTATTAATCAAATTTAATATAGAAAAGCAAATTTGTTCATTTGATGCAAAAACTCACAATCAGTACAACATCCAGGCTTACTAGACTATTTTATATTTTTCTGTAATGTGTAGATGTGCTTCTGGCTGGGTTGTTTGCTTGTTCACTTTTCAGAATTTCTCCTTTGACCTGTCAGGTCTGAAGTTCAAACACAAGCTAAACTACCCATGGGATCTTAGCTATAGAAAACCAGTTTTTCAGTTTACAGTGTGCAATTCCTGGGAAGGATCCCTCTACTATAAAGCATTTGTTGTCCCTTAAACAGGTTGTACTGAAACAATTCCAAAGGCAAACTGATCATATTCATTTATAGCTGTATTTTATATTCACATTTTGTGTTTATAGTTGGCAGATATACGTTCTTCCTTTGGATATATGGAATTAATACTTTGTTGGCTGGCACATTTCACTTGTCTCAACAGGAGAATGAGCAAGGAGCACCAGTGCTGTCAAACAATAATTACAGCAGTGAGTCATTGCTACAGAGCAACCTAGGAGAAATACAGAGGTTATTTTGTCTTACACTTTTCTAAAAAAAAATGTAGAAGGAAATTATTTTCACGCACATTGCTACAGAGCAACCTAGGAGAAATACAGAGGTTATTTTGTCTTACTCTTTTCTAAAAAAAATGTAGAAGGAAATTATTTTCATGTGCAGGCAACAAGAATATTAAGAGCCAAATTACAAATCTGTTCAAGTTGTCAGAGTTACTGCATTATTCAGGTTTTCAACATTTTACAGAGCCATCATGCCTACTGCTTGCAGTTACAAACTCCATTAGGAATATAATAAAGTTACATAAAGGTCCATTAATTTACCAAGTACACAATTTCTCAAGTTTGTACTAAAGATAGGAGTGGGGAAAATGCAGTATTCTTAGGTTTTATGGTTGATATTTCTGGTTTTCTCCAATCAGACACCAAATGTAATAATCCCTTTCTGCTTCTCTTTTGGTACTTTTGTATCAGTTATTCATTCAAAGACAGGCAGTGGTCAAGGAGGTGAATTGTTCTTGCAATGTGATTAAATGAGTTAGCAAGAGCTCAAAATTTTGTGAGTAGCTGTGTTTTTGTCATCTTGCTCCCCATCTTGTTTCTTCAATTTCTCCAAAGTATTTTCCTTTCTTTTGGGGTAGCTTTTAATTTACTTCTAATAATTATTTACCTCATCTCGTGTTGCATTCTTGCTAGCTAGTTAATCTTGATTCATGATAAAATAAAAATTATGCATAAATTTGGAATTGTTCTTGCAATGTGATTAAATGAGTTAGCAAGAGCTCAAAATTGTGCATAAATTTAATTTAGTTTGTTTTCATAAGGAGAGTATGCACTGTCCCAATGAAATAAAAGTATTTCCTCCTCTCCCTTTCAAAGAAAAAATATAGGTTATGTTTAAGAAGAAGTTTATTTTCCAATAGAAGAAAACAAATCCAAATGGTTTCCCAGGCAATCTATCTAAAAAATAAAGGTTATGTTTAAGAAGAAGTTTATTTTCCAATAGAAGAAAAAAAAAATCCAAATGGGTGCCCAGGTAATCTATCCGTAATCTGGGCAAGGGCACTGACTATGATACCTTTTACTTTAGAGTCTGACAGAGTTCAAACTCACAGGGATCTCCCTGGTCACCACAGATGGCTCATGCCCTATCTCCAGCCAGGAGATGATCTTTCCACTGATTTTAAAAACTAGCAGGCACAAGGGATGTTTCCCTTTATCCTTTAGTGGGAGTACTAAACAATGAAAAAGTTAGGGCATATAGGTAAAATACCAGGGGTAGGATTCCCAGATAGTTCCCACATTATATTTAGTTCCATGTTTAGCCAGCTTTTGGCAGACATTTTAGTTTCAACCTCAGTGACAGCAGTATTTCTCTAGAGTGATTATTTAGATTTTTTTTCTCCTGTTCACAACATGTTATCTATCATTGAATTCAACCTCAGTGACAGCAGTATTTCTCTAGAGTGATTATTTAGATTTTTTTTTTCTCCTGTTCACAACATGTAATCTATCATTGAGTATTTGTAAGATGTCTTTATTACAGAGGTGATTTTGCTATTTATGGACAACTGTTACCATTGGGAGGCTTGGTGAGATTTTGCAATATGTTCAGGAAAAGGTGTATTGGCAAGAATTCTAACAATATTTAATGTAGACGTGATGTCTTATTAATTGGTAAAAAAGGGGGTTTGATTCCAAAATAATTAATCAAAGCATTTTTGATGGAAAACAACCTCCAAACCTGAACTTAAAATGAAGCTGCTCTCTGGTTTTGTTTTCTTTTGTTTCTTACTTAGAATTATTACAATTAATGTCTAGACTTAAGAGTATAATCTCATATTGGGTACACCTAAGTGGTTGCTGTCCTGTGGGCTTTCATTCGCAAAGGGACTTAACCAGCTAAATTCCATTATGAATGGAATAGTTTGACTAACACACCATTGAAACTCTACCAACTTCAGCATCCTTACAAGTGGGTTTAGTTTCAGAAACTTAAGCTATGTAAAATTTAGATGCAGCTGTGAACCAGATGGAAGATGCAAGTTAAATCCTTCCTCAACCTCAAACATTTCTAAAGTAGAGGGCAAAGTAATGTCAGTCACATGGGTTTTAAAGACAAAGATGTCTTTCACATGCCTAGCATGCAGGCCATACCTAAGTGGTGACCAGTAGGTTAGATGGACTGAGATGTAGGTGCTCCCTGTTCCTGTCAAAGTTAGGAAAAAATAAAAACCCAGTGAGGAGAGAGCTCAGAAAAGAGAACTCTGGGTACAGGATTCTGATCCCCATGCAACTATTGTTTTTCCATTACCATCAAAATTAACAACCCCTCCTTTGAGAAGGGATCAGAATCTGGGATTCCCTCCTGCCATGTGGAATGAGCAGGCTGGAGAAAAGACATTTTAGGCTGCAGAGACAAAATTTAGGTGGGAATTTGGAGGCATCCCTTTAAAGTATTTCCCAAAGGCAAGCTTTGACGTGTTCCTCTCCACTTATCCTGCTGAATAGTTTAAATCCTACTTCAAGACTCTTGGTTCTTTCTATTTAGCTGTTAAGGATATTAGGCCATTACTCATGTTTATGAATTCCAGTCAAGGAGATCCCTGCTCAGATTTTTAGCACTGTGGCAATGGTGAAATTTGCTCTCAACTCAGCATATTCAAGAGATGCACACTGAGATAGTTGAGATGGTTCTCTACATCTCTTAATGACAGTTGTTCATGTTTGCAGTAAGCTATTATCTTGTTTGTTTTTTTTACAGACAAAGTATTTCTCACCAGCAAAGCTGGATATGACTTCTTAGCTGTTTCATTGAGAGACTGCTATAAGTGAAGGACTGAGAGATCTCTAGCAACTGTAATGGGAAAAAAAAAGAGAGAAAACTAGCTAATATTAAATTCTGGGAGTTCTAATAAACTTTCACTAATTCTGGTAAAAATAAATAAACATACATAAAGTCTAAAGTTAGATGCTTGGTATGTAAAACACTGCATCAGAAATTATTTCTTACACTTTTAGTGATGTTTAGCACAGAACTTTTTCACATGGATTTATGATTGCATTTATTTTTCAGATTTTTTTTTATATTTCATTCTGTATGTTGCAATTTTCACAGCTGTATGTTGCAGAACTATACCATTTTAATATTTTTTGTTATTTATTTAGAATTACCCCAAGTTCATCTGTTGAAGTCTTTAAACATGGTATGAAGATAGTTAAGCTGTATATATTTGAAAGAATGAGAGGTCATCTAATCACCACAAAAGCAAAAATTTCTGATGCAAATTTAAAATGTCGTTCCAGGCTGCCCTGCAATTGTTTATGTAATATTTTTAGATCTACTCTTTGCATACAATATACCTTACTTTTGTTTCAAGGGACTGCAGATAGTCAAATTGTGTCACACAGTAAGAATGATGAAAAGCAAAACATCCTTGAGAATTCTCCTTCACCATTTGACAAGTGAGATCCCAAGCTGCCATTGCTATAATATTACCAGAAAAAAATGAAGAATGTTCCTAACATCCATGCTAGATAAGATGTAACAGTTGCAATATTTTTAAAAATCTGTTGTTTCTTCTGAAGTACATCAACTGTGAAAGTTGCTAGTTTCTAAATGAGGGCTGCTCTGTTCCTCATAGTGAATTTAAAATTTCATTAAAAATTAATCAGAAGTTTGCAAAATTTAAAATACTAATGCAGTATTTCTCTCACTTCTATTTACTCATGATTTAATTGTTATTGCTTATTTGTTGCTTTTTCAGTGTCATTGTATGCAAATAAAGTAGATTTGTTCTTGCTTACATGAATGCAAATTTACTTTTCCCGCCTATTGTGTAAATCAGAGCAGCTTTCTTTCCTTGATCAGAATTTTCTGGTTATGAGAAAGTGGAAAGACTAGAGATGTACTCTTAAAAATGTTCTTTGACTTTTAATCAGTAATGAGTGGCTTTTTGCTGTTAACTTCCTTTCCTCTATTTCCAAGAACAACCAAGAAGAACTATACCCTGAATTGCCATTTTTTATAAGGGAGGGAAATTGTGTCCTAGTAACTATTTGCAGTTTGTTTTAAAGGTTCAGTTTTACCAATCTGAGTCCGAGAACACTGAATAACCCACTAAGTCCATGTAGTAAGAAGTCTATTGCTCCTGGAAGCTAACGGGCTCGTCAGCTGGACTGCTGCTCTTCAGACTTGCTGTCTCAAGCCAGACTAGTTTGGGCCTGTATGGCTTCAGCTGAAGCCCCTGATTGCTTCAGGACCAGCTCTGGGTTTTGACTGAGATCTGATTTTGGTGTTAAGTAGTGCCAACTTTGCAGTGGCATTTTTTTTCTAACTGCTGGGCAATGCCAATTCAGGGAGAAAAGCCCAAAGAAACAAAATTACTGTTTCAACTGTGGTTCATCTGCACATGGCTGCAGTATGATAAGCACACTAGAGTTCAGAGCCAAGTTAAGCTTTATTCTTTTAAAGTCACTGGAGACCTACTAGACAAATTGTGTTGAGGAATAGTCAAACATAACTGACAAGATCTAAATCTGTGATGAGTGGAATGTTTGTAAAATATCAGGGAAAGTAAAGAGTTTGTAAATAATCCTAATGCCCTCACCCTTTGGGGAAAACATTGAATACCAAGTAATATTTTTTTCTTTATGCTTTATGTTTTCTTAGATTGTACTTTTTTATTGGACTAAGTGGGTTTTATAGTGTTGATTGGTAATAAAAAGGTCTGGCTAACCTTGTCTTTCTTATTTAAGTAAACAGCATTTGCTTTTTAAACTAACTTTACGAGGCTTCTGTGAGCTTTGGTGTGGCTGATATAATGAGGATACACAGCCATTTAATCTCAGATCATAGATAGCATGTGACAAAATAATTTTTATATCAACACAACCTCAGGAAAGTTTATTTTGTTCTGCAAAATATTAGGCACAGCCCAAAAAATCAAGGCAAAAGTCCAATGAATTAAGATGGGATCAATTCCAGCCTTTCATTTGTATTAAACAAAGAAATGGACATGTGCAAAGACAGATCTTAGATTAATCTTGTCTAAAACAAACATCCTTTAATAGATTAACATGGTCATTACAGGCTAATTTCCACCATGATTGGGCAATAGCATAATGCAATGACCTTCTTGAATTCCTGTTTGTGGGTTGTTTCTTGTTAAATTACAAAGGATTTTCACAGTCTTCTATTGAGGCTTACACTTAGCCTTATCTATTTTCAGAAGGTATTTGACTATGCATGATATTTGTATTTAATCCAAAAAGTTTTGTATGTTTATGTGTGTAGTTATCTATCTATATATATAAAATTTGCTCTAAGGATTGAGTCCAAAAGTATTTAATCATCAGTCTCAGCCATGTAACATTCAAAATTTAAATCAAATTAATGTAGGTAGTGAAACTACTTTAAAAAAATAAACCTGACAATTTCTTTTTTAATGATTTTTTTTATTTTTAAATGTTCATACTTCGCATCTACTGTCTCCATTTTTAGAGTTGATCAAGGACATATAGGAAGATATTTACTGAAAATTAGATGAAGCTCACATCAGTCTGCAAGTGTGAAACTCTCTAGGTTGCTAAGACCTGGTTCTATGCCTTCACATTTTGAGTAATCTCATCAGATATTGTGACAAGGCTTTTCTGTAATGAGTTTCTGTGACAAGTTTAATCCAATTGGCTTTGTTTGGACCTCATATCCACCCACAGATGCACGCAAAAAAAACAAAAACAAAAAAAAAAAACCAAAACAAAACCACAAACAAACAAAAAAAACCCACCCAAAACTAAACCAACAAAAACCAGCAGCCATGCACTTGATTAAGGAAAGCTGTCATATGGTGCCCTTGCTCTCATAAGGAGAATTCAGCTCCAAAGTTCTGTCGGAGAAGTGGGTTTTATTTAAATCTCAGTCTTGGGACAGACTCCTCATCTCAGAAAAATGCCGGTGGTTTAACTACTGCTACTACTGTAGGCTAGAAAGGTCAGGGATGTTCTCTACTCCTGCTGTTAGTACTGTGAACACTGCAGCTAAGGATGCCTTCCATGTAAGCAATGGATGAATGACACTCTGATAAAGGCATTTACTTTTTTATTCATGCAAAGTAACTAGATTAAAAAACAACAGAGAGGGAGTGACAGTCAGTGACTGACATCTGCTCTCCTTGTTCACTCTGTCTGTGGGAGAAGTTGGGAAAACTTTCTCCAGTATAGCACCCTCAGGTAAATCACAGAGAGAAGCAGACATCTCTCCTGCTTATGTCCTGCCTCTGTTCTTGTAACTCCTTATGCATTTTATATTTGAAATTTCAAAGATATATTTGCACCTCTGCAATAACCCTAGAAGAAACAGAAGAGATGTCTCTCACTTCAGTGGAGAAGTCTATCCCACTACTTACCAAATCATATTCTTGGTTAGCCCAAGATTTATGTCACTGATTTATTCCTAGCCTGTGTATTCAGTGAGAGGGGAGGGATGTGTCTTCCTCTCTTATTTGCTCCAGTGGCTAGGGCTTGCTCCTGAGTGTAAGGATGTGGCTTCAAACTTCTCCAGTGACACTCCAATGATGCTGTCTCTTCCTTCTTACATATGAAGCTATTATGACAAATGATATCTTTCTCTTCCTGCAATGTCCTCCTCTCCTCTCCTCTCCTCTCCTCTCCTCTCTCCTCATTGCAACCATGGTTGCAGCTGGGCTCCAGCTCCTAGTTAATGGTTTTGGTTTCAACTAGTTGAAAGACTCCTTAAAAATAAAGAGATGCTTTGCATTGCAAATTATGAAGACTTTTGTGGCTTGAACTCTAAGTTTTTTGTCACTCAGAGACAGCTTTGGCAGAACTGAGATGTTGGCTTGTGGAATTAAAAATTCTAAGGCTGCTAAAATCGTCTTCCAAGCCCAGGCATTAATAACATGACTCCTGTTAACTGGGGTTGCTGTTTCTGTGCCACAGGAAAGAAACAGTGAAGAAACCAGCTACTCGAGTACTCAGTTATTCTGTCAATGTATTCCAGATATCTGGGCACCTCTTCTCACTCCCCCTCTCGCACTGCCTCTGCTTTTTGTCTTTCCAGTTCTGATTTCTTGAGCTTGGTTCTGCTGTGGAGAAAGGACTATTTGCTACTACAGATACACTGAAAAACCCTTAATGTCTCCTTTTCACACTGAAACAACAGAGGGATTGAGCCAGAACCCAAGAGATTCACGAGTTTTCTGGATGCACTTCATACAGTGCTGATACATACAAACTCATCTGGAAAAAATCTGAATTTCTTATCTTTCCTTTCTATTTGGGGACCCTGAATGTTTTCTCTTGTTGTTTCAGGCTTTATTTAAAAGGTCACAGTGGAACTGCTGGAAAACAAAGTAGTCTGATATTGCATGGTGCTGAATTCAGTACAAAAGATGCTGACAACGACAACTGCATGTGTAAATGTGCTCTCATGTTGACTGGAGGTGAGTACAACTGACTGAAAATATGGTACATTAATAGCAATCTACTGTGCTTTCCTAAAGCAACCATGGATGAAGTTGCATCATGGATGTATAAGTCCTGAGTGAAAACTTCTTTTATTATTATTACTGCTACTTTTTCTATACATATATTGTCATTATGCCAATACCTCTAGATTCCTATCAGCAGAGAAAGGATTATCCAGAGATGCAGTCAGTACACTTCTGCACTGAAGCTGTTGCAACAAAGAGGAAAGCATAAGTTAGTGTAATTGTTGAGGCAAGAAAGACAAACTAAAAAGAAAAAGATAAAAGATTAAAAAGGCAGAAAGAAGTTTTTCAAAAGTTGGAAAATCAACCAGCAAAAAAAGAGTGAAATTACCAGGTATTAGATATTAGATTATAAAGTTTAGAAACAAAGTCTAGACTTGTAATGCATTATCTATTTCCCTTAGGAATGTCGTTCTGTTATTAAGATATTTATAATGGTTAAACTTTCTCTGTTAGGTGAGCATAATGCATAAAGACACTAAGTGACTAATTCACTCCTGTGAAAGACTAGAGCTGCAACCACCTGTTGAAATCAGGAAGGTTTAAGCTGATTTCCTTTGTGAGCTGAGTCAAACTACAGAAGGAAAGAAAGAAGAGTTGAGGTGGGGAAGAGCACAGACAAGTTACACTGGGACAGTTTAAAGTCCCAAGTCTGACTGGCAGCAAGTATAGTGTATATGATTGGTACTTTTTCCCTCCAGCACAGAGAATGAATATCTGAGATTATCTCTCCATTCAGACTCTTAATGCTCCTAAGAGTGAGAATTTTCTCTGGCAAATAATAATTATTCCTAGTATGTGTATGGTCAAGCTCATTTTTATCTCTAGAATACCACATTATAGCAGAAAGCTTAAATAGAAATTCTTTGGTTTACTGTCTGGATGACCAAGAAAGGCTCTTTATTATCTTCACATCTGATCTTGTTTGGAGACTTTCTCTCAGTGATTTCTAACTTTCCTGGAAAAAAATCCTGTTGCATGTAAATTTTTAAGTATTTTGGATCAGACTGTTAAACCTATATTATTTGTGGTTACTGACATTCTGAATTCAGCTCAGGCCACATCCAGGCACATATGAGCCTCTAAAGAAATCATCTGTTAGCAGAAGATGGTTTCCCATCACTGAGAATTTATATCACCCAACTCCTCATTCTCTTTTGCCAGTTGGAAGTGACCCAGTTAGGAAAATCTTTAAGGAGCCAATTTTTCAAGCTTCTCTGACTTCCTCTAGGGTCATATTAGAAGTTATCATGGGAAGCTTCTTCCAGTAGACAGGTGATAAGACAATACCTTTTCATGTCTATAAAAAATAGAAGTTAACCAGATAGGTCTGGAGACAGATAGTGGATAAGAAGTGAGTAGCTTATTTTAATTAAAGCTGTTGTCCTTTCCCTTTGGAGAATTGCTAAATTAGAGTGTGTTACCTCCAGGGCAGGCCAGAGTCTAGTGAGAAGCTCCTGAGTGTGAGTTGTGTCTGTGCTGAAGTGCAGACTCATCATGTATCTGAGCTGCCTGGAAACCCCTCTGCTCCCAGGCAGCTCCTCCTGGGAGCTGAGGCTTTGTTTATTTTCCTGCTCTGAGTTCTATGACAGGTCAACGTCCTGGTAAGGTCAGTCTGCTGTTGAACAACCATTCCACAAGGTTCACATATTGCTGCAGCATTCCTGTAAATCAACAGCTTAGTCACACTTTGGAATTTACTGGTGCCAAATTAAATGAATGGAGAGGAAGGGGGTGAATTACCAAAGGCTGAGGAAACCCCAAGTTTAGCAAATCACTACACATTAAAAGAAGCAATTAGCCTTTGGAGATAGATGAATCTACCATTTTGGACTATGAGTACTGTTCCTTTGGAGACAGGTTGTCCAGCACAGTAATTTGTAGTTCCTCAAGAAAGACTTTAATCATGCTAGAGTTCTCCTCAAACAATCTGCTATGCTTTTCTCCTTGAAACAACTTTCTCATTCCTTGAGAAATACCAGAATTTAATTAAATACCAAAATATCTTTTTAGGGAGTATATTTCAGTGTTCTACCAGACAAAGACTAATTTAGAAAAGTAGCAATGATAACAGGTTTTGGAAAACCTCCTTTTTTTTTTTCTCAAAAAGATATCAGAATGTTAGTTTTGGCAACATCACAGAGAGCTCTTTAATGATGAATGGTATGAAGTCTGCAGGCAAGTTTCTAGCTATCTTGACAGTTTGGGTGAGTCTGTTATCTCTATGAGGTGAAATGAATATATTTATGTCAGGAATAAAGGCTGAGATAAGCCAAAGCTCAAGACTGTGATATGGTTATAATCAAGACTGAAAATAAAAATGTAAGGAAAACACACATTTGTCTCTGTGATCTTGCTAGTTGTCAGTTTTATTTGGTCTATATCATAACTATTATTCTCTCTCTTCCTATATCTCATCCCTCTTCCCTAGAATGAGAAATTAAATACTGGGTGAATAATACAGAAACACCAACAGTGCATTTTGTGTGTGTCTTGTATTTTAAAGAGCCATGCAATTCTACTTGGCTCTATCTTTACATGGATTTTAGGGAATGCCTTCAAAATTATATGTATGAGCTGGATTCTTAACCCCTCTAAACTGTCATCATATTCAAATGTTTTAGCTGCTTTTTGTGACTTGGAAAATTTAATCTAAGCATGTTTGTTTTATTTTAAAGGAAGAAAAATCATTCATTCAAATAAGTTCTTCCTTTTCTCAATATCTCAGATGAGTAAACTAAAAAAACCCAAAAGGCTTATATATATGCATATCCCCATCTTATTTCAAGCTCCAGTCTGAAGAGTGTCCCAATGAGTTACGTACACAGCTGTTTTGTAAGAAACAGCACTAAAAATGCAACAAACTGTCACCAGAATAAGCCTATGAGCAGAAGTTCAAAATGCTTGATTTCCAATACAGCCCTCAACATTTAACATCTCTGGATCAGATTTCTGGGCCAAATTCCCATCTGTTCAGCCAGATACCACCTGTCAGCTGAGCCTCAAATTGTTTGTGAAGTTGTTTTGAGTCACTGGAAAGTGACTTATGGTATCTTGGTTCACCAAGGAAGAATTTTTAGGTGATTTTCTTTGTCTGAAATTGGCTGCAGTCTGAGGTGTTCACAAAGATATTTACCTTGCATCAAGTGAAAAGTGAGAACACTGCTAAAATTCTGATCCCTAAAATAATTTCACAAAGACAGGGAGACTTTCTAGATGTATTGCCAGGTTTGAAGCAGCATAGATAACTGAAAGAAACTGGTTTATTTTACTGGAAGCAGAGGTCCAACCAGCTGGAGCCTCCCGTCTCTGTCAATACAGGCATAAGAACAATACAAATAAATTATACCTCCTTTGAGTATTTTCTCAGTATCTTTTGAATCTCAGGGGCTTCCTGAATCAGAGAAATATGTATTTATTAAACACATATTTATTGAGCCTCAATAGATTTCTCGTCTATCAAGTCAGAGGTTGCTCAATGACTCAAAAACCATGTTGCATTCATGTCCTGTTGTTTCACTGCTTTTTTCACCAAGTGGTGGATTTTATGAATCTCTGGAAAGAAGGGTATGGAGAACTCATGTCATGACTTGGAGGGAAGTTCTTGGCTGAATACAGAAATCTGCCCACACGCTCCAATCAGAAAAGCCACAGTTTTTCTTATATTCTCATTGAAACAAAATATTTGAAAGAAGCAATGGCAGGACACTTAAGATTATGCAACCTGAACCCCTGGATATGCACCTAATTACATAAAGAACACCAGTTTTTAATTTTTATGCATATTCCTGCTTTCATAGAGAAATTGCTCAGAAAGCAGCATTAATGAAGTACCATTTATATTGCAAAATATTTTTATGAAAAAAATATATAATCAAATGGTTAGACTATTATTTGCTTTTTTGCTTGAAATATTCAAAATATTTAATTATATATATTATTATGCATAATTTTAAACAAAAACATTACTACATTGGTATGTTTATCAGGGTTAAATATGGGCAACTGTAATACAATGTTAGGAGATCTTAAGGAAGTGACTAACATTTGATACACTAGAACATAATCACCAGTCTGCAAGTTTCATGTTATTTTTACCTCATAAAAAGGTCCCTGTGAAAGGGACTGCATTATCCAGTTGATATGAAAGGCTGATGCCTTTTCATCTTATATCTTGACAGCTAAATTCTAATTTAATCTTCAGATTGTCAAGTGGTAGTCTGGTCAATCCAATACTCTGAGGAATAAAATAACATAGAAATTTCTTCCAGAGTCATTTAGTCTCTTCCCAAGACAGATTATTCTCTGTCTGTTTATTTCTGTCTTTCTATTCATTTTCAAGATTTCTGTTGATTTCAAGATTTCTATTCTCACGTTAAAATCTGTTACTGAGTTTGTCTACATTTAATATAAAAAGCTTTGCATGTTGACTAACTAAATCTATGATAATTTAAATGTGTTCCATCCTGTTATAACCTCTACCATTAGAAAGAATAGACACCATTCCTTTCCATTTCTTTGAAAGTTTTTTAGTTAATTTTAAGTTGGCAATTTGTCTTTCAAATTCTGACTAAACAATCCTAAATCCTTCCTGTTACATTCACTCTTTTGGACTCTGTCCCATTGCTCCAGTGGTAGTTTGAGGTGTCATCCAAAACCTCATCCAGAGAAGTTACCAATGAAAAATCACCAGATCTTAAGTATTGTCATCTAACTTCTTTAAAGTACAGAACATCAGAAACACTGAAATCATTCCTGAAATAAATTTCTATTTCTTTTGAACATTGAGGACTGTTTCAATATTTTGGGATTAGAAATTTTTCTTTTTAGCTTTGTTGCCAAATGCACTAATTTTTATGGACAAATGCAGAGGGCTGGAAGTAAATATTGGCCTTCCATATGATCTATTTATCCCATAAATCCATACAAATGTACCACTCAGACATACTTTGGATCTTATTGAATTGCAGCAGCATTGATCCTACTGCATTTGGAGACATTCAGTGTCCTCAGGAGGGAGAACTGACATGTGGGAGGAAAGCATCTGCCATCAAATGTGCAGTGTTTAGACACCTATTATTTTAGAATGTAAAAGTCAACTAAGAACCTCCTATCAAACCTGAGCAATCATTGCAGTTCCCAGTGAGCACCAGCCTTACAGTGCAGTAATGATGAGCATTAGGTCACTGAAAAAGAATTTTACATGCATACATGCTTAATTGCAGTTTATACAAGCCAAAAAAGCAAATCTGTTAGCTTTGGCACACAAAAGCCCTTTTTTAATATTGCTTTTGACAAAGAAGATTTTATCATGCAAGAATTATACTTTTCACTTCAGAAAACCATTATAAAAGGTGCTTGTGGGTTTTTTTCTTTTAATATTGTTATTCATGTGAGCAATGTCCTTTTATTAGGTATTTTTGGCAAGAATTGGTAGAAATTATTTCAATATACATTAATATTCAGTCAAATATCTAATACAGTATAGTGTAGTCTGGAGCTCAACTGTTTGAGATAGGTAGATTAAGCATAAAAAATGTATTTATTAGTGAAAAGAGCTGACATGAAATTTAACAATTTCACTTTGATTATAGCAACATGAATTAAAGACCAAAGCATAACCACACACAATATGTGAACCTACTTTAATTGTTCCAGAAGAACAAGCATCTACAGTGAGGATTTATTTCTATTTGTATAGCTGAACTTTCAAACAACTTATCTATGTAGCTGAACTTTCAAACAACTTATCTATGCATTATTTAATTTATATTTTTGTCTGGAAAATATATTTTATGACCTAGGGATTTTTCTTACAAACAGAGGTGATAGTGCTGCTTATGCTATATAAGATATTAGAGGTGGGCTAACTTAAAAAAATTAATTGGCCTTCAGTTCACATATGTAATTAGTGACTCTTCAACAGCATGAAGAAGTTACCTCTCTTTCTGAGTAAAAACTCTCTTAAACTTCTCATAAAAAGCCTTCTTTTTTAGCACTTCAATTTAAAGTCTTGCTTCTATTATTATTTCTTACAATGCCCACTCTTCATCATTTTCATGCCTGATTCAAATATCACATGGAAATTGTTGCCAAAAGTTATCTCCAAAGTTAAAATTTTACTGTGGTTCAAAGCTGACTTTATACTTATTTGGGAAAGCCATTACCTTGCAGAGAAAGATAAACACATTTATTCATAAGAAAATCCTGCAAACTCCAGGTAATAAGCCAACATCTGGCTACTGAGGATTTTCCTTGGGTCAGGCTGTCTCACAGCTCTGGAGCTGTTTAATTTGGAGTTTTCTGCAATGACAGTGCTGCAGGTGTATCTTTCAGAAACCTCTGATTTATGTTCCCTCACTTCCTCATAGCTACCAAGAAAGTCACTGCTTACATTCCTCTTTCCTTCAACATACAAAGCATCTGTAAAAAACATTTCCTTTGGGTCCATTCAAAGAAGTGAGTTTTGGTGTTGAGACATGCAGTAAGAAGTCTTGCAATAATCTCAGGCCCTAAGGGGAGTGAAGTCCCTTCAGAGGACTGCAGGGGAGCATGGAGAGAAATAACCATATGGAGAAAAAAAAAAGCCACCATGAATCAAAACAAGCAAACAAACAAACAAACAACTACACTTCACTTAAAAAAAACCCAAAAAAACAGAAAGTAAACCCAAAATCTTAGTGCAATATTAGGAAACATCTTTAAAACATTCATCCATTCATTCTCACTAACAAGGACAGTACAATAGGGAAAAGGTTAAGATCATTAAAACACATCTTGAAAGAAATGTTTATTTAGAAGAAATCTGTGATGAGAGGTTGGAGCAAGTCCTCAAAAATATTTTATAAAATTATGTTTCTTTGGCTTATTCCAGTTTTTACATTGATTTTGTATGGCATCACTGAAAACCTTCACCCCAAGAAGGACCATTTCTGCATCTATTCCTGTTCCTTTAAGATGAAATTGTAACTAGGTCAGCTTGCCATGTCTTCATCCCAACACCATAAACAGAACCCAGCTGCAACTGAGTTCCAGCTTTGAAAGACGAGGATTAGAATTTCTCTGTTTAACCTCATCTTCAATTTCTACAAGATTATACTCTGGTTACAGTAAAACATCAGCTGCACAGCTTTCCCTTTCTTTGGTTATTGCCCCCTTAGGCATAACACTGAAATCAAAGGGAGGACAGCTGTACCAAAATAGAAAATTGTCAGAATTTATCTGGCATAAATTCATCCCTCAAGATTTCATTATGAAGTGTTACTTCTTTAAAAAAAACCCAAAACACTAAGTACTTTCCAAAATCTTAAGAATTACAAGACTAGAAGCATAAGTTATTTGGATCTGAATACAAAGAACAGAGTAAGCACTGGTTCTGAGGGCTAAACACAGTCAGTATCATATCAGTGGAAGTATACCATAGATTAAAATCCTTTCATATAATGCATTCATTATAGGTAGATAAAAGCCTAACCACTAAACATGATGGAATTGGAGGATTCCCTGGGACAATGAACATTGTGGAAAAGGAGTTTGTCACAGTTTAATTGCTTTTCCAGAAGTCAAAGTGGAAAACACACAGAAAATGTTAAGTTCTACATTCTATTCTACAGTGACACCTGCAGAATTCAGTATGCACTCACTGGGTGACCAGTTTGCCACTACCAGGACTGTTAGAAAATGCTTCACAAGGGGTCGTGGGAAGATGGCAATGCTCTGATGTGCAGGCTGAAATAACTTTTTTTTAAATTAAAGTAGCATTTAACTAACAAAAGCAAAAGTCACTACCTGATCTTTATGAGCTTATTTGCCTCGTGACACAAATGTTCAGTACAACCATATTCCATGGAAAGATGCATGAAAACTGTGCTAAAGATTTACAGTGTTATAGGTCTCACTATGAAAAAAGTCCCAACAGAAATCCTTCTGACAAATAGAACTCCTAGCCACAGAAGTTAATACATTTTTGATATTGGGGATATTTGCTTTTTGCAGTCTGGGAATTCATTCTGCCTTTCTCAGTCTGAACTAAGCTTCTTTCTCTTACTATACATAGATAGTCTGCAAGGTGTTGGAGAGAAAATTCTATTCCCATCAAGGTATCCAGCAAAACTCCCACTACTTTCAGTAGAGTCAGCATGTCACCTAGTTAATATTTGTCAGTTTGTGTTCTGTAGTCCTAGTGTTGCCAAGTTTCATGTTATTTGGAATTTTTCTTAAAACTCTAGGTCCCATGGCAATCTAAAATTCACCTTAACAAGAAAAGATCTTGGAGAGATAAACAAGAGAGTTCACTGATTAATTTCATCAAAAAGCAACAATTTAAAATAGGGCAATGCAGCACCACAATTCTCATAATTCAGTTGCTAACAACATGTATTCTGGAAACAAAAGTAACTGAGCAGCGAACAATCACAGTTAAAGCAGTAGAAAAGGGCTGGTAAATAAAATCAAATCATGCTTATACTCAAAATAACAGGTGAAATTATTCAAAATACATTTGAATTATGGTCTTTTTCTGAGGTTTAAATGAAAAATATTATACTGTCTAAATATGAAAACCACTTCGTCTTTCATGTTCTTGCTTTTATTCCACATACTGAGAATAAAACTAGAATGCTTTGGGACATATTTACTTTTGGAATTCTGTAAATACATGTGTGTGTTCTCCAGCACTCCTTACTATGGAATTGCAAAAAAAAAGTAAAAAAGGCAAATATGAAAATACCACACCAGCACTTTTAATGAGCTGTTTACTAGAATTTTCTAATCAGCTAAACCTAATACAACAAAATAAAATATGTAGTGAACTTTTAGTTTAAGATTTTGTCTTACTGGTTTCAGGGTGGTGGTTTGATGCCTGTGGCCCCTCCAACCTCAATGGAATGTTCTACACAGCTGGACAAAACCACGGGAAGCTCAATGGCATCAAATGGCATTACTTCAAAGGCCCCAGCTACTCCTTGCGCTCCACCACCATGATGATTCGGCCTTTGGACTTCTGAAGGAATTCCGCAGCAGATCCCGGGGGAAGCCAGGCTGGCACCGCCCTCAGCAGCAGCACTGGCACAGTCTGAAGGTAAAAGGCGAAGGGCTTCTTGAAAGCAGCATGTAGGGATGATGCAAAGTCGCTTTGCTGGCGCTCCACAACCTGCAAACTCTTCCCAGCAGCCACCCCACATTTTGATAACTACCGGGAGCTTGGTTTAGAAGAAGGTGGCTGAAATGATTTTCCAAAGAACTGGATTTGGCTATTCTGCACAAACTTGGTGCTTGCCAGTGGATGTTTTTAGGTTTTATTTTTTCTTTTTCTTTTTTTTTTTTAATTCAGCAACAGGATCAGAATTTGAAGAACTGGAACATGTCAACAATGGTCTATTGAGTAGAATGTTATTCAGCAGTGAAATGCCAACATTATACCCATGAAAAAGGATTACAGAGACACTTTTATTAAAACTTGTCTTAAAGCATCCAAGGTTTGAACTCCAAATATTGTTTTCTTAATGAACTGAATTTGAATAGCGGATGGATTTATGTGAATCCCAGAGTCAAATTATTTGTGCAAATACAATTTTTCATAAAATACTTTAAGGACAGGTTTCTAATAAACTGAGTCAAACATATGAATAATGGTAAGGATAACAAGCATAAATTCCTCAGTTGCTCTGTAGAGGTAAATCAGGTAATTGGCATAATCCTTGAGCTAGGATTTATAGTGTGATAACAAAAGTAGCTGTGTTTTTAGGTTTTTACTTTCTTTCATTAAAAGCAGTCTGAACGTCATATAGAATAATTAATGGAAGGTTTAAAGAATGTGAAATAGTATCCAAGAGAAAATACGGGATTTTGCATAGAATTTTTCCATCAAAAATGCATAGGAAGGCAAACTGTTAGAGTATTAAAAAATTACATAAATGCATAGCTTAAGGCAATGGATTAATTTTGCAGTATCCTTGCATGTGCGCAATTTATCCTTAATTATTTTACTTTTTATTACATTTTTGTGGATATCAGAAGCATGCCAGTTCTACACAGTGCTTAGGCTACAGCTATAAAAAATACTCATCAGAACTGTATAAAAAATAAAGAATTGTGAACTTGTAAATATCATATATTTCCTGCAACAGTCATTTATTTTGTACTGGCAGCCCTGAACCCATGCAAAGGGTGAAAAGCCTCAAAAGGATATAAATATTAAAGAACTTCAGATGACTGCTTACAGGTTGCTAACAAGTAATTTTGTTCTATTAAAATGCTGCAGAAGTGTGGGACTATTGGGAAAGATAAAAGTCTTCTAATAACAAGCAATAAAGTAATGGGTGGCCTATGAGGGTGCAGAGACAACTCTTTCCATTTACAGCCCTTTTAATTAAATCATATGAATAAAGTCCATTTGGGGAAGTAGTTCACAGTCATTCTACTTCTACTAGAAATGAAATGAAAAAGTTTACCCTATTCCCACTGAAATCAAGAGTAATACTCTCATCAATTATATAGGGACCAACATGGCACAGAGAATTTACATGTGGTGAGGCCTTTGTTCATCTCTTTGTTGCTTTGTTCTGTTTATTAAACTGTTCCTGAGATGAGGCACAACAATTATCTAATTTTTTTTAAAGAGTAATGACAACTCTTTTTTCCCCTTACTTTTTCACCTTTTTTTTTTTTTTTTTCCATTTAGCAGTTTATTTCTTTGGAATAGTGAAAAAAATACTTGGACACTTTTAAACACCTCTTCCTAAAGATCACAAGGTTATACTACCAGTGAGGGCTATTGCAGCCCCTAGGGGTTCTCTGATTTTGTTACAATTTGATGTTTGTTTCATTTTAAGTGGGAAGAATTTTTTTTGTGTAGTTGTATATATTTATATATATATATTTGAAATTATCTTGACTAAGGGTTAATTTGAAGTTTTCTGCTGAATAAGTTACCAAACTACTCTTTACTTAGCACTTTCTTCACAGGCATGTTTTGTCCCAGTTTCAGTGGGTTTTTCTAATGGTCTTTATTAATGTGCAAAATATGCAGTCTATCTTCCACCACATTCTCAACAGATAGCATTTTGCAGGTCTCCAAGTTAAGAACGCCATTTTTGCAGATCCTATTGCAAAAGGCAAAACACATTTAAAATTAAAAGCATGATATTTACTGTTTATTTATCTGGGTTTGAAAAAAAAAAAAAGTGGATTTGGTTTCCTATCCTTTATAATAAAATGTTTAAAAAATTGTGGAGTATGTGATTTTGCTTTGCTCTAAGTATAACTTTCTGTAACAGGCTGATAACATTTCAAAAGCCACTATCTCTCCATGTAAGAAATAGTAATAAGCTTAGACAGACTATAAGAAAGGAGAAACTCTAATTCAAGTTTATCCAGTAATTATTATTTGTAACTTTTCATACCCCTACTCCAATATTTTTTATTGAATTTCCTTGACTAAAATCATGGGACTCTATTTCTTATCTTTGGTTCAAATCATACAACTTTTCAATCTTTAAAATCATACAACTGTATCAATCTTTAAAATACAAGATTTCTTTAATTCAACAGACAAAGATGCAAATTGAAATGTTATGTCTTCCTTGCCTTATGGTATCCCCTTCTATCATCCGTTCAATCATGTGTGGCAGTGACAAATCTCCGCTGATGTCTTACCCAGAAATTCCTTCTGATCCATTTGTATGCCTTTTAACACTACAGTGATCAGGTTTAGCATCTCTTTGTAGTCAATTTATCCTCATTTTCTCAGGAATTTTTTCTTAATTGACTTCTTATGATCTTTTCAATAAACACAGCTTTTCAAATCAACACTAAAGGTGCAAGGAGCTATAGACATAAAAGCACATTTTGCTCCTAAAGTTGGATGAATATGTGCAGCATAAATTGAAGAGTTGCAATTCCTAAAAATGCTGGGTTTGGAGTTGATTTATATTAAAAGCCTACTTGCCTTGAAAGATAGTAAAAAAGTAGCCATTCTTCAGTGCTAAAAGTAACTTTACTATTTACCCTTCACAGATAATTTCCTTATTTATAAAATAAGAATACAAAAAAGTTTTGACACACTGATAGATATGTTTTCCAAAGCATATTGATCCTTAATTTTTAATACCATTTGAGGCTGGAAATGTTATTTAAATGCATGCTTTCCTAAGTACCCTAGCATCCAGTACTGACCTATTAAGTAGGTAAATCATCCACATTTACAGTCATTTGTACAACTGTGTCCCAAGATAAAGTTCCTTTAAAAATCCTTCCAGCTATAAAAACAACTTTCTTCTCTGCAGACTTGAAGCTCAAACCACAGCTCTAACCATGCCTCAAATAATCTCGTTTGGGATTGGCACGGTTTCCCCTTCTCCTCTGGGAAGAACAAAACTGAAATAGCAATCACAACAAGAGCTTAATTCTCTAGGAAGGATCAAGCATAATTTACAACCAGACTGTGCTGCAGTTGTGCCAAAAAGCATTCCTACCTACCAGCTTTTACATGGGCTGGACAGCTCGAGGAGAGAGGCACTAACCCTGCATACAGCTTGCTGCTGCTCTCTGACTCGCAGCTGTGGTGTGCACACAGACACACAGACACACAGACACGCACACAAATCCATACATCCAGAGAAAACTTGACAAAGGCAACCACAATGATCTTGCTTAAATTTTAACTAAAGGAGCTGTAATCTCAAGTAAAAAAAAAATAAATTAAAGAAGCCTTTGTCAAGGAGCAAGAGCAGGAAGGAGAAAGACAAGGGTATGGTAATGAGGAGAGGGAAAAGACAGACAGATAGAGAAGAGTTGAAAGGAGGGGATTACCTGTGAGACACAACAGCTTCATATTTACTGTGCCATAACTATCACACATTGTGGGAGCTCCCTTGTCTTCTAGGAGGGTCCAGATCCCCTCTCCCTGGCTCTTGCTCATATAAGTAGAAACCTATGGATATTATTTCTTTTTACATGCTCTGACTGTTTTGTTTGTCTGTATGTTTTTATAATCTTTGCACAGGGACCGATTTTGTATGGATTTTTGAGAAGACATGCTGCTTATGGTTATGTCAAGCTAGCTGTGTAGCAAGTCCTGTAAAAATCAAAAAGTTTATTTAGAAAATATTGCATTCCGCTGTGTGACTTTTAAGTAGTGATGCTGAAATAGACCCTATGCTCATCCAAAATCTTGTGAAATTAGAGACTTTTTTCTTCCACTAGATAAAATTTCTAATGCCAGTGCAGTTTTCTGAGCCAGTGAGCTCAATTAAAGAACATTAAAGAATGGATATATACTGTAAATATGACCCCCAAAAGATATATTAAAGTGCATTAAGGCCTAAAACACGAGTCCTGTGTTTTGATAGAATCTTGAGCCCTGAAGTTTTACCATAAATTTTCCTTCTTTTCTTATACTTCTCACCTTACTCTCACTTGAGTAGTGCCCCTATGACTCCTTTTAAACTGCTGGCAGTGTTTGTCTTTTGCTGTGTAGAAGTAGTAACAGGAGGCAAGTGCCACATTTAACAGCTCTGCAGATGCATGTGTTCACACCACCACCTGTGGGGAGAGCAAAGTCACTCCCCACCAAACCGCGGGTAAGGAACATTTCTTGACACTAGTCATTTGCTCTGCAAGGTTGTGAAGTGAAAAATAAGGCACACAGAGGTCCTTCTTTCCACTTAAACAGGAAGCAGATGCTTTGCTAGGTCAGCCCTGAAAGGGACTCCAGAGGTATAACTCTTAGGCAGCTTCTCAGACACAGTGGAAATGGAGGGGAAAAAAATCTCAAACAAGGTAAAAAAGAAAAAAAAAAAGGAGCATCTTGATATACTAAAGGGGGTAAGAAAGTGTTGAGTAAGAAAAATGTGTATTACACAATAAGAAAACTAAGAGCACAAAAGAATCGAATTAGGAAACTGAAGGCAAGGTCAACAAAAGAAGGCCGTTAGTCCAACAAAAAAGAATATAGCAAAATGGCAAAAATTAAAGCACTGGATAAGAAAAACTGAAGAAGAATTCAGCAGAAGAATCTGTTAACACATTTATTAGAGCACAATTAGTATCCAGTTAATTTTCCAAAGCCTAAAAGGAGTAGTATCACCCTTTTACTTTCTGCTTTTATTTATTATTTACAATGTAATGGAGGTACACTGGTAAAATCTAAAGCAATACTAAAAAACCAGTTCCTTCTTAGATGAATTGTCGCTAAGATGCTGCCTGAAAAACAGTCCATGCTTTCAGCATGAGACACAAGTCCACCAGTAGAACAATCAACTTTGGATAATATTTACTCTTCCACTAAAAGATGTGAATTACTATCCTTTTGCAACCCACTTATATTTAGAATCATTGTCTACTATAAAGAAAACTACACATCTCTGATCTCGTTCAGCTGCATTGTCAAACCACTGACTAATTTTAAGTAATGGAGCAGAAGCCCTGCATGTTTTTACTCCTCTTCCTTTGAAGGAATTTTTTTTTCTTTACTTTTTTCTTTTTTTTATTTAAACACTTCTAGTTTGGACTTCATATTTCATCCACCAGAGATGCTTATTTAATTTCTTTGATAGCTTCACTTAGTGCTGTTTCTTCTCTAAAACCCTCAGGCAAAGTTCTCCTGAATTAATGCGATGGTTCTTGTCGCCATCTTCTGCTCTGCCTTCACACAGCCAGGAAACAACCCTGTCCTTTTTAAGGGGTTTCATTCAGTCCTTCCAGGAAATCTGGAACTCCAGGGAGCAACATCAATGCAGATCCTAGGACCTGCAAATCCGTGTGACCAGCAGCTGCCCACTGACCGGCCTCACTGGGGCTATCTGTGCCTTCATCCAGGTAATCGGGGTGTCCTCAAGCTCCCCCCACCCCACAGCCCTGTTTCCCTCCTACCTGTTTCTCTTGGAATACCTTTCTGCCCCAGAGCAGAGCCATGGCCCAGCAGCCACCATGACAGCTGTTGCCATGGGATGATGTCTCTGCACACCTCCTGCAGGCTGTGCACACTTTAGACCAGCGCTTCTGGAGTGACTTTAGAATGCCTGGTCGCAAGACAAAGACAATGCAAATTCATCTCAATATCTTTTTAGAAGTACAACAGCAGTAGACAAAGTCTTTTCCAGTAATTTATTCTGTTTATTAGATTAAGAAACCTGTACTAGTTTTGCTACAGGAGCAGACAGCAGGTTTCATACACATAGGTGAAGATGCGTCCAATATCCATCGGTTTTAGCATGTTACAAAAGCTTTGGCATTAGTTTGGAGTGTTCAAGGCTTTGGGAAAAGACAGTAGTAAATATACCAGACTTTGTCTGGCAAAAATAAGTTTACAAGCAAGAGCAGTTTTACCCAAAACAATGTGAAACACGTAGATAGAAAATTTACATCTGTGACTGTGAATATGGGTTTATGAATGGAGACTTAGACAGGAACCAACAGATCACTCACAGATTCTTTGATTCTTTTTGCTTGAGTGACTTGTGCAAATTCACTTGACACCTAAATTTCCTGAATCTCCTTTCCAGACTGTGTGAGCTACCCCACAGCCCAGAGAAAATATCAGAAAAACTGCCTCAGTTTGATATAATCTAAAATAGATTAAGTGCAAATATATATAAGACATTGGAAATCTAAGATTTATAGGCTGTTCAGGTTAAGATTTTTAAGATTTATTCATGTGAGTACTCAGAGAGTAAAAAATCAAAAGCGCTGATATTTTCAGTGCATTTAGGTATAGTATCAATATATAAAATATATGGCTTAAGTAGCCACTGGATGTGTGGAGAAAATTATAAAGAACACTCGTTGTGGAAAAAGGAAAGCTATCCTGTCATCTCAGCTCACTCTGAGATGCAGAGGAGCAGTTTTCCCTGAAGCTTCTGCTGTCTGCTGCCACCTGTGGTTGGAAAAGAAGCTTTTCCAAAGATGAATTCATCACCAAAATCAACTAAACATGAAATGAGAGAGCTGAGAAAAGGAAACAGAAGGAACCAATAAAAATGGTCAGGATGTCCAGCATAGATGTCAAAATGAAGTTTCTATTTAAGTACAGGTTTCAGTTTTAAAAGTACTAAACTCCTACTTATTTCAGTTTATTTCAAGTGGATTAAAAATACACTAGTTTTTTAGAAGTGTAGACCCTCCATAAAGAAACTATATACACAGAGTAAAAGGTTGCTCAAAAATCATGGGTGATAGAGAAAGGAGAATAACATGAAACCATTCTAAAAATGCATGTTGCAGTTACTACATTTTCACTAGACCAGAGTTATGTATACAGAGCACACCCATCAAGAGACCTAAGGAGGAAGCAAAAAACCAGAAAGCCATAGTTCAAGATGGGAACTGAACTATATTTGAAAAAACCCACATTAAAATAGTCTTCAAGACAAATTCTCAGTAGTTGTAAAGGCAAAAATCCAATTTCTTCTTTGAATCTAAATTTAACCAATTTATGCACAATGAGTTAGCCTGAATGTTTTAGTTGCTCTCTCATAGGTTTTATATCATGCTTCAAGAACCACATTTCAACAGGGTTTTTGATTAATGAAGACTAATTAATTGGGAAATGAAAATATATACTTATAATTTTATATTTTTAATTCTCCAACTAATCCACTCATTTCAGTGCCTTTATTTACTCTGGAGTCATATTCAGCAATGGAAAAGATACTTTGTCTTCTCAAGAGATCAAAAATTCCTTTTTTCCCCTTAAGTGCACCTGAGTGATATATGCCATGGGATGGTCCAAATTAATATCTGCAGAGCAGCCCAAACTGCTAATCCTGTTGCCATACATAAACTATCTTATTTCGCTGACCTTTCACTTTCTAGTGTTCCAACCAGAGTCGCACTGAGGTTAGGATTTACAGGTCACAAGGCCATAGATAACCTTAGATATTAGCAGGATTTCATGTCATTTCTTACAGAAACCAGAAGTAAACCAATATTTAGAAAGGTGGAGAAACACATTTTTTTTGTGCTCTCTTGTCCTCTTTGAGTTTCAAAGGCAACCAACTTAACATCTCTGAACAAATAATAATTAATACAGATGAAAGAAAACCAGAAGCAATTTGGTTATCCACTGGACTCAAGCACGACAGACAAACAACCATCCCATGGCTGTCCCAGAGGTGCTCCAGCTCCAGGCAGGTTTGATGGTTCCTGAGGAACAGCATGGAGGAACTGGCACTGTGTTACACAAGCAGAGAAATTTCAATCTCAGAACCGTGGCTGTTAAGAAACACAGGATTATGGAATAGATGCCCTTAGAAAAGCAGCATTTTGAATAGTGGTTTAATGGCTGAAAGGTCATTTTTCACAGCAGCTGGGCCCTGGGCCTGTGATTCAGTTCTCATCTGCTCTGCAGATGACCTGAAATCTTGGAGGCTCATGGAAAATGAGACCAATATCCTTCCTGCCATCTTGTTTGGGTCAGATGAAGCTCTGGCCACAAAGGAGCTCAGATACCATGTCCCATGCTAAAAAAAACAACCCTTACCAGGTTTATCACTATAGCACACCCTGGAGGGGCCCAATCAGCATGATTATTTCACATTCTTCTCGACAGACATTTCCACTTAATAGTTAGACACTGAAATGTTTTGCAGATGTGGTTTTAAGAGATCAATTTGTTGACACATAAAAAACCTCACTGCTGCTCAGTTGTGAAAAGCCCATTTTTACTTAATGCCATAGATTTCTCAAATGGGATATTTTCCAGTTGACCATCCCATGAGGAGCACATCCAGGAACCAGCTCTTTCAGAGCATATCACACCTAGTGAATAAGAGAAAATTAATGTTCTCATGACAAACAGTGCTACTTCTACTAAACTAAAGGCAAGCTAGAAAAGAAAGTCACTGTACTTTTCAAAGTACTAACACTTGTGCAGTGCATGCACAGCCAAACTACTTCAATGGGTTCAGAGCTCCCTCATGGCCATACCTTTTTTTCAGATTTTTGTACTGTGTCTCTTGATGTCTTTAGCTCCTAGAACTTTGGAACAGATTCAGGTCCTATCAAAATGGATCCTGAACTTGTGGCCCTTAATCTGGAACATAATGTAAATAAAACCAAACCAAAACAGAATCAAACATTCTTCTTTCTTCACAAAAATGAAGTCAAGGAATGCTAGTTGGCATTATTTCCTTCTGTATTCACTTTTTTAGAAACAACACTCAACAAACACACAAAATAGCAAGGCATGGAAAACAGAGATTTTTCAGTCCATGAGATTTCTACATTGTCAATGGGAATGTGGAGAAACTCCATTTATCCATGCACCTGTCTGAGCCTCCTGGTGGAATCACAAATCACCATATTAAACTGCTATCCAGGAAAGAACATGAGTAGCAACATACCAAGCATGTCAAAACACAGAATGGATTATCAAACAGATCTAATTTGTAAGAGAAATCTTTATTGCTCAGTGAGTGAATTATGAGATTAGTGTCATGGAAGCGATAAGCTTGGTATTCCACCAGGAAATACCAGGTTACTCTGTGCATCCCAAAGTATTTTTCTCCAGACAGTGCTCTGCACATTGTTATCAGAAACGATTGCAAAATAAGCAGCTCCAATAAGCAGCCAGCAGGACCCTGCCAAAATGAAATGCCCTCTTTGGTACTGTAAAATGAGCTTTACTGACAAGGGTAAGATTTCACCTTCCTTTTACCATAAGGCCACATGCCCAAAGGAGTCTTTTCTACTCTTGTCAGCTTTCCTTGTTTGCACTGCTCAGCTTTAATCTGAAGTTTCTATACCTTGTCCTTCTTTTTTTCTTTTTTTCCTTTTTCCCCTTCTTTCTATAAGGTGCAGATGAAATGCTTTTAAATATTAATGTAGGCATGTGTCTAAAATGGCTCCATTCATACAGAACCTACCAACAGCCCTGTTGCAATTAATATATACTGTTCCTTCATATGGCACCTATGAAGAGGAACCAGCAATTTAGCAAGATACATGTAAACTGCAGTTGCACTACTGGGACAGTTAAGTAGGTGCCACTTGAAGGCTTGTCAAGGACTGAGCTGTCCTTTTCAGGCTTCGTGCCTATACATGGAGCTAGAAGAAAAAACACAAAGCATCTTCTTTTCTTTTTTCAGTTTGCTGTGGGTGGCTGGGCTCTAGGACCCTCCTGTGTGCACTGGCAAGAGGGAACAGGCTGATAAGGTAGATTGAAAGGCTTCTTCTGGGGAAAAAGAAAAAATTAAACCTTCTCTCTCTAAGTCATGTAACTGGTTTTCAGCGACTTGGAAAGATTGGTGGACACTTCAGCATCCAGGGGCATCTGGGTGGCTTGAAGATGGCTGAGGAGGGCATTTGTCATTGTGCAGTCTGGTCAGGATTCTTGTTTACTTTCAAGAGAAGTCTCCTGGTGTCAGCCAGTTTGTGCTTTGCTCATGTTGGACTATTGCCATAATTCCAAGATCAGGCCCTTTTTGGTAGATGTCCTGTCACCAACAGCATTGCTAGTGATTAAGGGTGTAAGAGCTGTCTTTGCAGAACAGTCAGTGAGTGCCTGGGCTATTCTCAGCCAGGACCTTGCTTATTCCATATTGGCTGCAGTACATGACCTATCCAAAAAACTGATGGGCAATTTCTCAAAAAGAGTATAAATCCAAAGACTTTCTCATATTTCACAGCCTATGAACTTTGGAACACCATACACTGTTTTCCAGTCCAAATTTTCTGCTGAGTTGTGCGCCATCCTAGTTTTATTTTAGATTTCTTTATTTTACTTTTATATCCAGGTGAGACACAAAAGTTGAAAAATGAGAACCTGCTTGTGTTTAATGTTGGAAAAAGGAAGAAAAACCCACAGGCTGAGGAAACATTGGGAGATTCCCACTGAGATATTCTTAGAAACCTGGGTAAACAGAATTGAGGAAGAGGAGAAAACATAGCAATTAGCTTCCATCACACAACCTACTAGAAATAGTAGGAAATATGGAGAAAGGTCATCCCAGAGACAAAGTTAAAGATAGTGGTATGCATTGGTGATGCTTAGTCAAAGATTAAAAGAACAACTAATGTTGTTTGTCTTAGTCTTAGGGTGGCTGTCTCACTAAGGTGTGAAAAAGTGAAGGAGGAATGGGGCATGATCAACTCTGAAGTTCTGGTCAGTTTTGTGGTCCATTGATTACTACAAGCTGGACAGACACTTCATTTGCTGGCGATGGAGCTGCCCAGTTTGTATTCACTGGTCCCCCTGCTCCCTTTAAAGCTCCTCCACAAACACAGAGACTTGAAAGGAGAAGCAGTAATTCAGGAACTCTCTTAACACAGCAGGGTTACATTTGCAATATGGAAGGGTTAGGATTGAGAACCAAAGTTGTTTAATTCTATTTTCAAAAATCAGTACCTAACGCAGGATTATCTTTAATGACAGACATGGAGGTGTCAAAGGACTGTGTCAGGTTTCAGACCTTTCCATAGTTTAAATTCCTGTGTTTAATCAAAGGTTAACTGAATCACTGCTGGTAGAAGAGTTACTTCAATGCAGTGGTGTTGTGGGTGGCCTACAATAAGTATTCCCATATTCAGGCTGCAGTCTCCTACATGCAAAAATATTTCCCGTGCACATCTCTGTGTACAGAAAATACATGACAGAATATACAGACTCTCTCAGGCAGTGCAAAATATTTCTAACTTACCTTATTTCTTACTGCTTCATCCCTTATCTGAAACAATTTTTTGGCTTTGACTCCTCTAAAATTATTTCCTATCAAACTGCATAAAATGAAGCAATAGCACTTAACTTTCTTTAGTTCTTGAGTGTCGGAACTCATATCAGCAGAATTTCAATAATTGTGTAAAGTTGCATTTTCTTATTTTTTTTCTGCACAGCATATTACTTATAGAAAAATACAGGAATTAAACTTCTATGAATTATAGTTTATTGGTTTGGCAATGCTCAGCATATATGAATAAACTAGGACATAAAATAGAAATTTATTAATATCCTGCAGTTGAAACTTCTATGTTATTTTTTTCCATCTCTAGTAACTAGTAGTGCAAATAATTTCTGTGAGAAGAATAGTATGGCTGCAGAATCCATGGCTATTCTTTGTGTTCATGTGGAGCTTCATAAGTTTTGAAGAATACCTCCTTTGTTCCTTAAAATGGAAGCTCTATTATTGTTCAGTTTGGTTGATTTTAACATCTGGAATGTTAATGATAAGCTTTCTCCAAAATACTACTATTGATGAAATTTATATTTTCTAAATTCATAGAGCTTTGTTAATTATATATAAAATTTCTATGATATAATGAAATATATTAACCTATAAAGGCTTGGTGTGTCTGACAATTATTCTAGATTTTTTTGGTAAGATTTCCAAGTCTAAAAAGGTGAACGATGTTTTGAGAAAATTTAAACCCGAAAACCTTTCCACTACAACCATATATCAAAAATATGCTGATCTATTTCTACAAAATGAGTTTTTTCACAGAAGATTTGCTATTAAAAAGAAATATTCAGGGAAGGGGAATTTCTTCTTAGAAATATTTGTGTCTCCACTGAAAACCTCAGAATGAAGGGTGTGGGTTTCCAATGAAAGATCCACATATTTTGGTATTATGGTGGAAAATTCTACTTTTTTTATAGACTCCTCCCTTTCCACCCCCAAAGTTCCCTAAGGAAATCAACGGCTAAATGCAAATAAGAAACAATAATTACTGGTTTTCTGAAAAGGAAATTGTGGGAAAATTTGAAATTTCTGCCCCTTCCCTCACTTTTTTATGTAGTATAAAAGCATGATTAAATGTCTGAAAGCAGTTTCATGATTATTTCCTCTGTAATACAAGCATAACTATTTCAGCTCTTCTAGAAACACAATTGTATAAGGAAATAACTGGTAAGTTGAAAATAGGAAGTATCCCTTATTTCAAGTGTGACCAAGTGTCTTGTACAGAATTTAATGGAAAAATGGAGTATTTTTTGATTATGAATGCTTTTCAGTGACATCAAAGGAAAAACACTGTTTGTCTCAAGTACCTCCAAAGGTAACACAGGACTTGA